>NC_056741.1:471334546-471564546 GCF_019279795.1 Protopterus annectens
CACTTTGTGAGGCAATAGATCAAAGGCCTTAGTTTAAAATAATTTTATAAACTATGCCAGCATATCTGATCTTTGGAAACAATTTATAATAATCCCTATTTATGAGAAGAGCAAGTTGGATGCCAAGAATAATCGTTGTAGAAGTTTGACATCAGTAATAGGGAAAATGTTTGAAAGATGTCTTTGTTTATATCTAGAGAATGATATTAAACTTAAAAATCATGATATTTGCCAACATGGTTTTGTTAGGGATTGTTCCACACTAAAAACATTGTTAGTGTTTATAATGCAATTATTAGAGCTTTAGATATTGGTTTGAGTGTGGGAGTGATTTACTTTGACCTGACTAAAGCCTTTGATCTATTGCCTCATGAGGTGATCATTCAAGTCTTGATAGAACTGGAACCAAACCCTTTTATAATTAGATGGATTTCATGTTGATTGCCTTATTGTTTTATTTTATTTACTATCAGGGACAATATTTTAGAGAACAGAATGGGGTAGGAATGGGCACAGCTTGTACCCCTATTTTTGTCAATGTATTTTTGGCACACTAGGAGAAGAGCTGTGTGTTTACAAGTCCTTTTGATACATACATTAAAACCTATATTCATTTTTTGGATGACATTTGGATTATCTGGTCAGAATCAGAAGACGATCTAAACAACTTTATAACATACTTAGGGGTACCTTCTGATTTTTAAAAATGTGCTTATAAATACAACAAATTAAAAATGAATTACTTACATGTACTTATTACAAATGATATAGAAAATAAGTATTTTAACCAACTATACACAGAAACGATACCTTCTTAAATAGTCATTTACATTCAACAGTTGCCATCCCAGATTTGTAAAATGAACTTAGATAACGGGCAATTTGTTAGAGCTGCAAGTATGATATCTAATGTTGATGATTTTTTAAGAGAAATTGAAGTGATAAAGAATATGTTTCTAGAGAAGATACCCTTTTAGTTACCTAAGCCCTATTTTGAATGAGGTAGTGAAAAAGAGGTAAAAGGGGTTTTACAAATCTGTATTAGGTAGGGTATGTTTACCCAATAAAACAGCACATAGTGAGAAGGATCATATTATGTCTATGATAGTACAGTTTGGTGTAAGCACTAACAATATAAATGACCTTTTGATTAGTAATTGGTGCTTAATAAAGTTATTTCCAGAAGTGTATGACATTGTGGGTGACACCCCCTCTTTCTTATTTAAAAGGGCAAAGAACTTGAAATATTTATTGGAAAATTGTATAAAAATTAATAATGAAACTAGACATGAGAGGGCAAACAAAAGGTACAGCCTACATTCAATGCATTTACATTTTCGATTCATCACAGGTATTAATTGAACATTATGGTAAAATCAGGATAAAGAATAAGCATAATTGTGCAACAAAAGGAGTAGTCTACCTCGCAAAATGTGAGACTTGCCCAACTTTTTAAGTGGGAAAACAGAACACATTCTGCATAGACAAATATATTAACATGAGTATGATAACACAAGGATGGATGAGAAAAGTACTTTAAATAAACAAGCGAAATATGCATAGAATTTAAGCTTTTTTTATTTACTGTTCTTCAGAAAGTGGAAAAAATCTTTTATTGGGAAGTGAAATCTTATTTAAGAAATGAGAATTGTGATGGCAGAAGTGGGAGCAGATATTATGCCAGGAATCAATGACAACATAAGTATAGCTAGTCATTTGACTTTAAAAGCAGGTAGACTATGAGTTGATGTCTTTGTGTTTTTTTTCAGGAAAAGAATACATATTTTTAGAATATCTTGTTAAATTATTAGATGATGTTTTGAATGAAATATGAATGTTTAGAGTAAAACAATGCATGCAATTATTTCTTAAACAGTGCTTGGTGACCTGTTAGTTATTTAAGAAGGGTGGGTATACTTCAGATCAGAAGAAGTTATTTTTGATGAAAGTGCTTGATCTGAATTTTGACACTATACAATAAACAGTGTTTCTATAAGTTTGGAATTTGGTGTATACTTCTTCTGACTTGTTCTTTTATTTATTTCATTAGTTAGTTATTTTATCAAGAAGTATCCTGTTCTTTGGTTGTTAACCATTTTCATGTTGTATACCTTGTTAATTTTTGTGATTCCATCAGACATTATCTTTACTTAATTTACCTGTAGATTTATGACTCACTGTTATCATTAAAGCGTGTAGAAATTAATAGACCTCATGATTGTATCATAAGCAGGTTTGAATCAGTGAGACTGAGGAGAATATTCCACTTTATCATTTATTGCATCATACTTTATGTTGATTATCTCTAGGAAAGATAGCTAAGAGTTAACTTTCAAGTTAAAGATGATGTTTCATGGTCTATGTTAAATATAGATGGTATGGATATGAAATAAAAAGAGTCTAAATTTATCACTATATCTAAAATATTGTCATTCCTAGTTAGCTATTGCACTGGTTGCTGTAAATTGTTTTGATTACTACACATTGGATTAATATTTGGGCATATCTATTTGACATTAAGGAGTTTAGCAGTCAGTATTTTTTGGTTAAAATGGTCAGCAGTAATTATTTTTTCTGGTATCATAGATTTCAGTCAGGAAATCCTCATGTTGTTTTGATTATATAAATAAAGAATAGTAGATTCATATAATATTATATTCAGTGCCACCAATATTTATTGTTTAAGAAATTTCTAGTCTTCTTGGTTTCTAACTTTAAATTATTTTTTACAAACATTGAGATATGACTACCTGCTCCTATCAGACTGAAAATAATGACATGCAGTGCATCACAGAATTTGTGAGATACATTTTGAATATTTTAATGTTACACATGTAAGCATCCTCCTACCAGAAAAGGCATTTTAAATTATATCTTTAATTGTTGATACTTCTAGCATTTGGCAAAGCTAAGTTCAGGTCTCATTTTTGATTATTGCTCATTTTTTTTTACTTGCACTCCATGGAATAACACCTGAAGCCCATTAGGTACATAGCACTCCAACTGATTAAACATTTCACTGCAGGTCTCTACACATACTGAAGCTTCTCTCTGTCATACTCTTATTTGTCACTGGCTGAATGCCATTATTTTGTCTTGATAAACAGGTGCATATGATATGAGAGGATTTTGCTATGCAGATGTGTTTTTCTGATGCTTGCCAGAATCGGCAGTAGCTCCATTACATCATGATTCATATCAAGAGGTAGAAATTCAAGGAAATAAGAAAATGACCTTGTTGACAAGTCTTGTCTGCTAAAAACCATGAGGTTGGAGTGTGATGCTTCAGTTAATGCTACTAGCACTATTCTAGCACAAATTCTCAGGAGTGATACAAAATAATTCACTTTTTTGCTTTGTGGCCATTGATGAAGCTGAAATGACTATACCCATATATGTAAAGATGGCTTAGACTAATCTGCGGAGCATAAAGTTCAAACACTTCCTTTGTGGTAGACACTTTGTACAGGTTTTGGGTTATCAGCCACCATTAGTCATATTCATCCCCAAAAAGGGGTAGCTATGAAAATGTTAGATGGTTATAACACCGGTCACTTTCATCAGAAGCAAAACAGCATGGTGAAGTTTATAGATTGTCACTAGTCAAAATCATAAAGGTTTAGAAATCAGCAGCTATTTGTTTAGCAAATGTGCACTGCACATCAGTTGTTATACAGTTACCACAGCAAAACTGTGCATTTTTGTCAGGAAAACCCCAAAATTGTAATAACAATTCCTTGAAATAAGCAATTATCAAATGTAACAGCCAAAGATGTATATCCATTCTCTGTACATTAGCAATTCTCCATGTACATTTTGCAGTCCACAAAAGAATACTGATTTAGTAACGGATGACAGCTCAAGCAAAACAATATTTAAAAATATGCTGATATACATCATATATTAAAACCAATCAAAGAAAATGTTCTGTTTATTAATTCATTAAATTCTCTGGTTTTCTATTGAGTGTGGGTATATGGGAAAACTGTTTGGTCAGACTTGGTGGCACATGCCCAGTTAGAAGGTTATGCCATTTTGCTTCTAAATAAAGAAATTAATTTTAAATGTATTCACCCTATCTATTATTCTTCAAAACTGTAATACCCATAAGGGTAAAATAATGTTTGTTTCCATAATTTAAATAATGTTTGCATTATATATTATTTGTTTATTTTAATATCATAACAATGCTCTCATATCCTCTTCCATAAACACCTCTCAGTTTTTCCTGCATAATATGATATACAAAAATATTTGGCTATATACATCCACAACTCTGTTTTTACAAGTACAAAAGCAATCAAAATTATACAGATGTCCATTATTAGAGAGTCTAAAACTTTTTATTTGTGCATGCAGAATACTGACATTGCTTGCATTTTCCACAGTTAAAAGTGCCATTTACTACATTCTGATCCACATGCTTTGTAATCATTTCCTTCTGCCTAAAATGACTTGTGCTCTCCTAACTATTTGTCTGTTAATTGTTTGATCTATTTTCAATTCATTCCAATATTTGTTTAATACTGCAGAAAAAAGTGTTTAACTTCCTTACTGGTTCTTTAATGAAAGCTACATCATATTGTGTTTTTTCTTAGTAACCCATTCTTGGTCTTGTTGTATTCCATATGCATTTTTATCTGATTTTTGCCTCCTTTTTCTAGCACATTCTGTAGCATATGGCCTGCATACCCATGATCTCTAAATCTCTGAATAGGTTTGGCAATGTGTAAATAAAACTTCTAGTCTTCTGACATACATTGAAATATTTCAGACATGGGCAATAATATCCTTCTAGCCAGCTAGTGTATAACAAAACAATTATGTCTTTTGTATATTTCTGCTGTATTCTTTCAAATTAACTCATGTTTGTTTTCTTCTAAGGTTTCCATATTGTTATTCCATACTCAAGTTTGCGTCTAATGTAACTAGCAAATAATGATTTTACATTTTCTGATTTCTTAAACATTATAAATCTTTTTATACACCCATAAATCTATAACTGTCATTAACCAATTTGTTGATATGATTAGAAAAACTCAAATCTGGATCTACCCATTTACCCAGGTCCTTAAATAAATCTACAGTTTCAATCATTGTGGACTGTGTTATATATTCACCTTTCAATCTATGTCTCCCAAATCTCATATGCTTAGCTTTTTTGTATCTTTTCAGCATATTATTCTTCTGTACCCAAATTGTCAATTTAGTCAAGTTTTTTTGCAGATACATCTGTAATGCATGTAATTAGCTTACCAAATTTCAAGTCATCTGCATACAGATTGTAGAACATGTCAGATGAAAAAGATAAATCTGAAAAATACAAGCTAAACAAGTATAGCTCTTGGACAGAGTCCAATGGAACACCCTGACTGTAATCTAGAATTTCACCTGTCCAATTACTGCATGATACTCACCTATGGGTCTATATTATATCATCGAACGCTTAAAAAAGCGAACACTGATTGATCGACCTAATTTAAGCGAAAGCTTACAATCTCGAACTGTCAGATCAGCAATTTTTTTCCCAGGGAAAAAAAATCGCTGATCCAAAACACATACACACAACACAAGCACACCAAACAAACAGAAATCCACACACTTACACCTAAAATCTGATACCTAACCCTACACTAAACTATGCACACACCACTAACTACCCACTTACTTTAACCCAAACCCTAACCCTAAAGTCAGTCACTATCGCACACTCACCTCACCCGCTCCCTAATCCTAACTCACTTAAATCCGCCCTAACCCTCATGTTCACTCAATCGCACACACACCTAACCTAAGCCCTAACCCTAACTCACCTAAATCACCCTAAAACTCACATCCACACAATCACACACTTACCTGAATCCGACCGGTAACTTTCCACCATAACACTGAAAATACCGAAGCAACAGAAACGGACAACCGAATTCTTTCCCTAGGAAAAAATTTGAGTTTCTGCTGCTTCGATATTTTGTAGTTTCGCGAAAATAAGTTTGATCAACCAGCGTTCGCTTTTTTAAGCATTCGAGGATATAATATAGACCCTCACCATATCCTATTTGTAAACCAGGTCAGCTATCCATCAAATCAAGATTACATATATACCTAGATTATTCTAATTTAATGATCAGTGTTTTGTGTATGACTGCATCAAATGCTGGTCTGTATAATCACGGTACAATTTTTTTCATTTGTAGCCATTATATTGTTATAGAACATCACATTACAAGTGGTTATAATCTATTTTCAACATATACGTGATGATATATGGCTTCATATCCCAATATTTCCAGTTCAGACAATAATTTATCCAAAATAACCCTTTCCATTATTTTTCCACAACATGGAAAGAAATGTATATGTCTGTACGACTTTCCCCTTAAAGATATGTTTAACAAGTGCAGATTTCCAATCTTGCGGCATCTCCCCCTTATGTAAATAAACTAGTAAATAACCAATATAATGGTACTGTAAATTGATGCAGAAATATTTACAGATCATTATTACTAATACTGATTCCTCCCTGTGCTTTGTTTGGGATCAGTTTGTGTAGTTCTTGTTCAATATAATCTAATTTAATTTCAATATCTGAAGTTACTTGGCTGTTTCTAGGATCATTTATCACCCACTTATGCAGCCAAACTACTGTGCATAACATTTTGTAAATATATTGTAATCTGTTTTGTTTGAGAATTAATGTTATCAATTTATATGTCTTTACTCCTACAACATCTTATAAATGTATAAAATGGTTTCCTATTATACTCAGTATCTTTATATACATTTTCTTCGAATTTTTCTTGATTATGTCTCACACTCTGTTTAACTTCTCTGTCCAGATTGTTTATTTCAGTTTTTCAAAGTTATACTTTGACTTATTTTCCTTTTCTTATATTTTTGTTTCTCACCTTAATCAATTATCATGTTCTTGTGGAAATATATCTTCCTGACCTTCTATGCCTAGATCTTGATGTAAAACTTTTTTTTGTGCATTCAAGCAATTTTTCTTGCAAAACTAGACAGATTTCTTCTACAGTTTTTCCACTGAATGCATCACTCCAACTAGTTTCACTAAGTGGCTGTTTTGCTTCCATATAGTCTGTTATTAATCGTCTGTGCATTCATTTAGATTTCAGTTTGGCGGCATTATCTAGCAGCAAATTTAACCTTTATAACCTCATGATCACTGCACATCATTGGTAGTAAAACTTGTTATGAAGCAATAGTCATTTCCTTAGGAACACAAATGATGACTAATATGTTATGTCCCAGGTAAATTTTTTACAGTCTGAAGCAATTGTTGTTCCTGGACATATATTGTAAATAATTTCCTTACTATTGTTGTTGAATCAATATTATTTCAGTCTGCTCTAATAAATTTAAATGCACAGCTAGTATTGCTTTTCTTTCCTGTGTTTCATGCGAGAAATGCATAAATTTCTCTAAGTCATCAGCACTTGACTCTGGTAGTCTATACATACCAACAATTATTATATGTTCCAGGGTTGTCTTTACTGTCACAGTTACATAATCCACAGTATTAGTGTTATCACTGAACATGTAATAATCATATGTCTCATAACAATCTTTAATCCCTGTCATAACACCTCCACCTGATTTTTTTATTCAAATGTCTATTACAGTAAAAACATTTATACCCCAGCAGTACTGGTTTCTAGTCACTTTTCTTTAACCATTTTTCACAAACAATAACAGCATCAATCTTGTGGGAATGTAGTAAATTTCCTATTTAAAAAAAAAACTTTATTACAAATGCCTCTAGCGTTAACCATCAGACATACATTAAATATTATTATTTGTGAACTGTTAAATTTCTGACCGGGCAAAAACCCTGTCTTGTGTTAGTCAAATATTCCAATATATCTGCTGCAAAAAAATATCTTTCCTTGTCTTGACAAGTACACTCCATCCTGTTTAAACATTCATGCCCAAAATTAGGCTTGGATGCTCATACACATTTCCGTTTTTTAAATGGGCCATTTTTTTCATGTAGCTATTTACCCAAAAAGCTTTTCATTCATTTTGACATGACTCTCCTTTTTATATGTGATTTGTTAAAAATATATCTTAACACCTGTACAAGCTATGGTAAATAAGAGGGCTGTGAGTTCCTACTAACATTCAGAGTCTTGCAGATGAGATCTTGTGTGCCAACATGAATAAAAACAATTCCATACTTCCTTAAATTGAGGAGTTTCTCACATTCTTAATTTTTGCTCCTGACAAGCATAGCACTATTTGATGTTCATTATCATCTCTGCAAATGTAAGTATCAGTTCATCTAATAATTGAATCTCCAATCACAAGCATATCATTTCTCACCAGATCTGAACACTCTCCAGTTTTCCAATTATAATAGCTGCGCTGTCAAATTATTTTCCTTACCATTAGTCTTATTAATCCAACTGTTTCATTGCTTATAACATTTGCAAGCATACAATTCTCATTTAGATACCTTTGTACTTCCACACCTTGAGACATGTTGTCAACTTCGGTCGTTTATTTTTTTTCCCTTACAGTAATGTTCTTCAATCCTTCCAAGCTAAATTTTGATTTCATCTTTTTCACCTTGCCCGTTGCCTCTTTTTTTTACTGTCTCTGTTGGAAAAATCATGCCTTCTCAGTAGACTGAATGTTTTCTGATTGAACAATGTTATCATTCCCTGTAGTCATTGTATTCTATAACAAAGCATTGTCCTTTTTAGTAAAATTCTCTTTGCATTATAGACATTTCTCAATTTATTTTTCCTCTTTGTCATTTGTTGTAAACTTCTTTTCTTAAATTTTCTTCTAAATGCTCTGAATCCTCAGATTGCTACATACTTGTATCCAGAATTCAAACGTCGTCATCGGTAGAATCATGTTTAATAGGGGTTGAGTGATCTTTAATGACAATAGACACTTCTTTCCTAAATGTGTTCTGTTTTCAGTTTGCCTGACATTTTGTTATCAGCCCAGCCATTAATATATGTAACAACAGTTTTCACAGCTGTGCCAATTGTACAAGTGCAATTTATCATCAGTAAGTCACCAATGTCATTAGGTGTTACCTTTAAATATACAAAGCTTTTAGCGCACTGTACAAGATTGTCCTTTAACAAACCATTAATGGCATATTCCTTTAAGGAATCCATTTTCAGCTACAATCAAATAAAGAATTCTAAAAGAAAACAATAATCAAATCAGTTACCACAGAATTCGAACAAATGTTAAGTCAGCCTCTGCAAAAAAATAACTGAAACATGATGCAAATAAATATTAAAGTAAGTACTCTAATGCTGTCACTCTAGCCTACAATACCAGTTGTGCCAGTCACACAGATGCTGGATTTCCTTTACACTTCGTTATCAGTCACAGTTGTACCTTATTATAACAGTAAAAATCAATGAATCACAAACAAACACATGATTGTTTCACATGAGTTCTGAATTGTCCTATCTACAGTCTGTGCGAATTTATAGCTGACTAGGCCCCCTGAGATGGCTAGAATTTGCTTGCCTACTGTCTACCCCCTTGCTAACAACAAAAAGTGAAAATCAGAGATAAAACAACATAATATGAATCAAAATATATCTTCCTGTCTACATGCTATCCCTTTACACATACAAACAGTGAAAACAGAGGTAAAAATAAAATAGAAATCAAGATAAATATTTTCTTACCAAGCTCTCACACAGTCAATCACAAACCAACACAGGAGTGTTTCAGATAAGGTCTGGATTCAACTGACTTACAGATATGCCCTTTTTTAAATGACAAGGGTTTACACTGGTGACGTGTGATATTTTATTCCTTTCTAAAAGTTTAGTGTGTGTGTGTGTGTGTGTGTGTGTGTGTGTGTGTGTGTGTGTGTGTGTGTGTGTGTGTGTGTGTGTACGATGTTAAATATTTATTAAAAGTATTATAAACTTTTATATCTATCTGAATGGTTCATTCTTCACTTCTGCTATGAGAAATCATAACACAGCTCCTCACACTGCAAGTGCTTGCTTGTGTAAGCTTAAAAGCTGTCTGTTGCATTCAGACTAATGAGACAGTTAAAAACAAATGTTGTGGTTGCTGGGGACAAGCCTTCATGCATACTCCACCTGGGGAGCAAGCCCACTACTTCCAAAAATTAGATCTGTAAACTCCACAATCACATAATATTGGAAAAGGAAGATAAGTCTCCAAAACAGCACCCAGTGGTCTTAGGCATTTACTTTTTAACTCTAACATGAGTAAGTGGTTATTCTCTGAAATCCTAATGACTAGACATACTTTTATTATGCTTAGCCCACACACAGACCTTTAGAATGAAGTGCTTATGCTCTGGGAAGTATATCCCAATCTATTGTGAAAAGTTGTTTTTGCATTAATTGTTTGTAAGGATGACTGCTGCCCCCTTAACTCCTTATCTTTAGAATTATCTGTTTAACTGAGTTTGTTAAAGTATGGTATAACACCAAGGTTATGGGTTTGATTCCAGTGCTAGCAAAAATCTTAGAAACCCCCTCTTGAGGTCAGTTTTGACCAAATCGTTGTGGCAATTTCCAAAATTAAAAATACTACTTCCATTGGTCCTGAGACTATCCATGAATGTCTGCTGTCACTTAGCGAAAGCCCTTCATCAACCCTTCAACTTGAGTCTCTCTACTGGCTATGTCATTGAGGTATGCAAAATGGTAGATGTGGTGCCCTTGCATAAAAATGGTCCTTCTACTGACTGTGGAAATTACAAGCCTATTAGTCTCATTAGCATTATTTGCAAGGCTGTAGAGCATATTCTTTTGTTATTCTTTTTGCGAGGAACCTCTGCTGGCATTTCAGTTACTGCAAGTGCCTGGTCAGGTGTATATTGAAGTGGCATTGTAGTTGATGATGGGTATAGTTAGGACCAAATACAAAGGAACAATGACCTCCTTAGACCTAAATATCATGCTTTGCTTATAAGGTGAGCAACACAGAATGATTTTCTTACTACCTTAGACACATGTTGATCGACGGTCAGGTTACTATCCCATTTGTCCCCAAACCCCTGTATACAGGATGCGCTCTTAGGGGTGTGTTATCAATATCATAGTTTCCTAGGGTGGCTGACTTCCCAAAAGGTTCTATTATGCATTTCTTGGCATAGAGTTTTAAGCTGTGGTTTTAGAACCAGTCATTTGTTTGTGTTAGTCCCTCCTGTAGATGTCAGTGTCTTGGAGGTATTCTATGACTGCTCGTAGTTTGCAGTCATCTGCAAACATGGTCATCCAGGGGCCTTTGACATTGGCTTTGACTTCCAAGAAGTGAATGCCAAAAAGGACCAGGCCAAGCTCAATGCCCTGAGAGAGTCTACTAGTGACTGGCCTCTTTATAGAGGTGTCTCTCATACCAACATTTCCTGGGTCATTTCTAGTCCAACCTGGATATCCAGCACATAACATAAGTGTTAATGCCTAATTCCATTTGTTTTCAATGTCAGAATGCAATATTATAGTGATTACCTTAGTAGGTAGTATACCTCGTTTTACATTCATCCATTGCCTTGGTGACTTTATCAAGGAAGTCCACCAGGCTGAGTAGACATGCTTTGCCTTTAACAAAGCCAAACAGTGTTAGATCCAGTTTCTGAAGGTTTCCTATGTCATTATTAATCATATCCATGACTTTGCATATAAGACTAGTCAGACTTATGGGTCTATAGTTCCTAGGATCTGTTGATGGGCTTCTGTTGTGTAGAGGAATGACTACAGCAGTTCTCAATTCACTTGGCAAAAAGTCTGTCTGAAGGCTATGGTTAAATAATGACTACAGAGGCCCAGATAGCTCCTGGTTCAGGCCTCCTGGGATATTATGGGGTCCACTGATTTGATGCTGTTAGCCTTGGAGAATGCATTTGGAACCTGCTTCCTAGTGACAGTTGGGGGACTTATGTTTGATGGTATTACTTGGGGGTGAACTGATGGGTAAAATTGGAGCTCAATCTGTCAGACAACAGATTTGTTATAATTGTTGTCTCCTTGTAAGTGAATCCTTTAACAATCAGTTCTGTTCAGTGTTGTGTACTGCCTTTGAGGTTTTGGACATAGCTAAAGAAAGCTTTGTGGTTATCCATGGCTTGTGAGGCTATCTTTACTACAAAATTGGCTTAGGTAAACTTTATTTGCCTTCTTAGTTGTTTCTTTAGCCTGGTGAAATAGTATTTATCTTGCTGGGCACTGAACTATCTAATTTTAGCTATGAGTTTTTTTTTTCCTTTTGTTGTACAATCTGTTTATGTTGGGATTCCACCAGTGTGATTTGTTCTAGGCTAATTTCTGGTAGGCACAGTTAACACTATGAATCCATTAATATGATTTACAGGATTTCTGTGTGCAATTCTGCATAGGCAGCTGTGCTGTCTGGGTTTGATGGGGCTTACAATTTTATCAGTTAATTGCTTAATAATAGGTAGCTTGCCTTAGAGTATGTCCTAACTGTTACAGGTATTGCTGAGGTCATGGCATTGCTTTTTATTTTGAAGGAGCAATCATTATGGTCTGTCCTTACCAGAAAGGACACTACACTTGGGGGGGGGGGTGCATCATTCTGACATATTTGTGAGTACCAGATCCAGTATGTTTGCATCCCTCATGGGAAAATTTACTAACTGGTCTAGGGTGTTTGTGTTTACAAAGTCCAGGAATTTCTGGAATTGCAAGTTTTCGTTTATTGTATGATTCACAGTTTATACCTGAGTAGTTATAGTCCTCAATGAATATGGTATCATATCTACAGCAGAGCTAGCCACCCAATGGTGTAATTGTGGCTCTACATGATTGCAACTGTTGATGTGAGACCCCAACCCCATGTGTAAAAATGTAAAAAAAAAGGTTGTGGATGGATGGTTGGATGATTGGATGGCTGTATGGATGGATGAATGGATGGGTGGATCAATGGATGGAATATGGTATTGGATTAAATAATAAGTGTCTCCAATAGGTCTAAATATGAGATATGGATTTCATGGGTCATAGAGTGTGATCCGTGGCTTACAAGGATATGATATGGGACTCTACCTATTGTAATTTGGACAAGGAGAAGCACATGAATGTCATCCTGTTTGACCAATCTTGAGGTATGTTTGTTTTTGTTGTAAATCAAGACACATTCATCTTTAGTATCTGCCTTTACAATAGCTGATCTTAATGTGTGGAAGGCATTGTATCCTTGCACTGACAGGGTGCTCTCCTCCATTTTAAACCATGTCTTGGTAACTGTACAGATGTTTGCATTTGCCAAGGTGAGGAGAGCTTTGAGGGAGTGGATTTCTTGTTTAGACTCCTGGCTTTGAACAGTAGCACCCTTAGATTCCTTTGGGTTGATTTCATAAGTTTCAAATTCCGTCAGTCTGGCATTGCCTAAAAAAACAGCACTGTGGGGAGGACAACGATTTAGACAGTATATGAAAGCTGAGAAGGAACAGGTGCAGGCCATGCTTGTCAAAGCAAAGTGGTCTGTTGATTACATCCTCCCCTCCCAACAAATATTGTACCCCCCTTTGAATTACGAAAAGAGAAACAAGACAATTATTAAAGTCAGTCATCTTCTGTTCATATAGTGGCATCATCATTGGTGAAGGTAGAATGCTGCTCAGTTGTAGGCTCATATCAGTCTGGGCACATAGTCAGGAGCTCAATAAATTCTCTGTTCATATAGTCCAAGGAGGTACATCTCAGGTAATTTATACCCACATAGACTAAGACTGAGTCATACTGGTCAACAACCTAGTTCCATCCATCCATAACCCCTTTTTCCCATTTCTGCACATGAAGTCAGGGTATCACTTCAACAGTGACAATAATTTAGAGACAAGGTTTATACCACAGATGGCTAGCCCTGCCATGGTAGTTGTTCCACACCACACATTCACATGAACACTCACACCTATGGCCAGTTTAGAGTGTCCAATCCACCTACTGCATGTCTTTGGAATGTGGGAGGAAACTGGAGCACCTGGAGGAAACCCACGTGAAGACAAGGAGGACATGCAGACTCCACACAGAAAGCACCCCAGCTGAGAATTGAACTGGGGAACCTCTTTGACTTTTTCAAAAAAGTTACTGCAGCAATGGACAAGAGCAACACAATGCACACCAGATATCTAGACCTTGCAAAGGTATTTGATGCATCCCACACATATATTGTAGATAAATGCCCCCAGCTAAATGTTAATCTCCAGTGACTTGTTGAATAGCACTTTGGCTCACAAATAGAACCCAGGAAGTTAGGGTGGACAGTTCTTCCTCCTGCAAAAGACATGTCAATAGTGGTGCACCTAGGGTTCATCCTTGGGACGCTACTCTTTGTCATTTACTTCTCAAAGGTCAGAGTTAATGTTAATGGTCTGTGGCATGACTACAAACTTGGTGCCATCATAAACTTCCTAGAAGACACCAAAATCCTCCAAGAGGGCCTGTCCCAAACAAATACCTGGTATCAAAACTGTGAATTAAACTAAATGCTTAGAAGTGTATTATTGTATCCTCCATCTGTCATGATTCTCCTTGTAATTATCACATTGACAACACACCTTGTCAATTGATTCTATAGTTAGCAATCTTGGAACCTATATCAACAATGACATGTCCTTTGATCACCACATATCCACTGCTGTAAGGAAGTCCTATTTCATCACACAGCTTATATCCAAAGTTATTGCATCCAGGTCCAGAGATGTAATTGTTCTACTGTACTCAACACTCATTCAGCCAATCACTGAGTCTAGTGTCGCTTTCAGTATATACCTGTCAATAAACTTGTCATAACTGGAATGACAGCAATGTTTTCTCACTAAAAAAACAAGGATCTAAATTATGCAAATTATGCAGAAGATTTCAAAGCCTTGTTGTCTTCTCAGTATCTTACAAGTGACTTCTCTCTCTTGCATATAGAGCTCAAAAGACCTTATTTTGTCTCACCTATTATATATTTGTAAGTCCAATGGTCTCATAAATGCCCACTCAAGGGCTCTCAGTTTCTTTTGCAAAATAACTAGAACATGCTGGAGGAACAGGTATGCATGACAGAGACTACGACTTCTATGGATTTGTCTTCCTCTCCAAAAATAGCAAAGTACTTTTTTATTCTATTCAAATGTAATTTCAATGAATGGATGGATAACACCAAATTCCCCTTCAATTTAGTACCCTTGGCACTCATGAATAGGGAAAACATGTAAAAAGTTCCAGCATAACCTTGTTTGGCCAATCTCTGGGTTATTCATACGCAAAATATAAGGGCTAAAAACTACCATGAGAATGTATGATTAGGCTTCTTAAGATCCTCACAGATCAATAGCTTAATAAGTACCTATAAACCAATAAACATATGATCCCACCAACAATCTAAACACATTCCACAGGTGGTACAGATAGATGCCCTGTCTCTTGTCATTAGCCTTTCTTTTATAAATGCCATTATTTTGCACATGAAAGACACTTTCCACACTACCTGTCATGAAAACAAAATACAGAATTAAGTTTGGCCCATCATCATGATTCTTTCTGTCCTTAGTCAGGAAACTCGAACCAGAACCAGCAGTTTTGGGACTGACACTGGTGCATCCTTGTCATATTTTCATTAGCAGTAGGAGCAGTAGCTTCGGTGCACTGCATCTCTTCCTTTTTTAAATTCTAATTCACTTTCTACATCCATAGACTTCTGCAGTGGTGCAACGGTAGCATTGTTGTCTCACAGCAAGAGGTTCTCCCGTTCGATTCTCGGCTGGAGTGCGGGGAGTGCCTTCTGTGTGGAGTCTGCATGTCCTCCCCATGGTTGGGTGGGCATTCGAAAGACATGCGTAAATGGGCGTGCCTTCGTTGAAGGTTGAATGTCGAGCTGGCACCTCGGCGTTCCTGAAAATCTACTGCCAATCATTAGCAGACTGGAGTTCCGCTGTGGTGACCCCTAACTGGGAAAAGCCGAAAGATAACAACAACTTTCTACAGTCCACTTAACAGTAAATCATAGTCACAATGTTCGTAATCATTGATGAGTATGTATACTGTTTATATTTACTGCAAGGATGAAATAGGGAGTTTTTTACCCTCTTGTCAGGTGAGTGTTCCATTTTCTGACTGTACTGCATGCAGGTATAGCTGACTAAAGGTATAGCACTCTTACACATTGGAATTATAAGAACTGCAAACCAAAGGCTTGTTTAGGCTAATGTTGCTATCAGAAACAAAACCTTTTTTTTACACAATTGAGTTGAATTTGTCTAATGAAGTCTTGTTAGTAAAGGATATGAAAGTACTCAAATTCTCTTGAGAAGAATCCTTTCTGTGTGCTTATGTATTTGGTTCACTGTGTTTACATCTTCCACTGCTGTTTTTTTGTTTTTTTGTTTCCATTTTGAAATGTGACATTGCTGGCATTGTTGTTGTTGTCTTTCGGCTTTTCCCGGTTAGGGGATGCCACAGCAGAACTCTGGTCCGCTAATGATTGGCAGTAGATTTTACATGCCGAGTTGCCAGCTCTGACGCACAACCTTCAACGAAGGTACACCCATTCACACATGTCTCTACACAGAAGACGCTTTAGCTGAGAATCGAACAGGACAACGTCTTACTGTGAGGCGACAATGCTACCGCAGCACCACCACCATTGTGGTTCCTAATTTACAGCAAATTTGCAGACAAGTAAACTGCATTATAAAAATTAGATAGTTTCTCAATTTGCCAGCATGTTAAAAGTTTTTCATAATGTCTTACCAGTTTCTGTACATATATTATCCAAAACCGTACCCTGATAGTGACAAATCAAGGGGGCACAATATACATCATTTTAATGAGGCAAAGTCTGTTGCTTGAAATGCTTACATTCTGAGTACAAAACACAAAAGTCATTTATCAGGCCAAGGTTGCCCTTCTTTTGTAAGTTTCTGGATCTAAATTTGCATAGCCATTCCTGTTAAAATGTACACCCTGCGCATTTTTCTTGCAAGAAAAAGTACACATGCACTAACTTGTACAGTTATGGTCCCTAATGAAGATCATGGACCAGTTTCTTAGTCCTTGTCATATTTTCTCTGCCTTGTCTATGCCTTGTTGAAAGTCATGTCTTCAGAAATGCACACAATACTACAGCTGATGTCTTGCAAATTGTCTGAATACAGACGCATTCGACTCTTAATTTTATATTGGTTACAGTCAGTCAGGAACTTAATTTGCTCAGCTTAATTTACTTCTGTTAATACCAGACTTCTAATGAAAACATGAGTTTGTAGAAGAAAATTAAACATTAGTCACATATTGAGCTAATCACTTTATTGGCAAATTACATTATCATACAGTGGCACTCATAATAAATAAATAGATTAGATAGATAGACAGATAGATAGATAGATAGATAGATAGATAGATAGATAGATAGATAGATAGATAGATAGATAGATAGATAGATAAATTAATTAATAAATATCTCCTTTTTTAAATGTGATAACTATAGACCTTAAAGGATAAGTGAGGGTTAACTATAAAAGAACATTTCATTCTTGGAAGTAAAGGTCAACTAGATTAACTAAAAGCCTACCTCTAATTTATTGCCCATATAGTAATGACTCAGACACATAAGTTGTTACTGCTTGTCCTTGATAAGCTATGCCATAACCTTTCTGTCTCATACTATACAATAGTAATTGGCCAAGCATGTTAACACGGCATGAGCAAAGGAAGCATGCTTTATTGCAGTAATGTGTGCCTCATTATAATTAAGAGGTGTTTATATACCATAATTCTGCACTAATAGAGCAGAACTAGCACATGGAATTTGATAAATGTTCTAAATTTTTTTGCCCTGGCATGCTGGGCACCGTGACTGAATAAGAAATAGTATTTTAAAAAGTAGATTAATGACAGAGGTACCTTCAATACATTGTCTGGCAGTTAAAACTGGCATAGTTCACACATTGTGGTGAAGAAAATTGTTCCCTATTAGCATTTTAATTTGCCTGCAGTTTTGATCTCTTTCCAAAGATTGCAGCAAACACTGGTTTGTGGTGTTACTTCTGTCACAATACCTAGATTCACCCCTGCCCTTCTCTGACCAATGAACAGATGGATAAACTGATTCAAGTTATGATTCCTACACAGTCTCACAGCTCAGTTTGGAAGTGGAAGCTATGCATGTACTGGGTTTGTGTTTCATCTCTGCTTGGCACTGTATTGTCAGACTTGGGAACACTGAAGGTAACCTTTTCATTGTTATATTTCTTATAAAACTTAACAGGTGATCTGAAGGCACTGGGACTGTGGTTATGGCCCATCAACTTTTTTTTAATCAGGTATATTGACAGTACTTTCTAAAGAAAGTTATGTTTTCACCTTCTCTCCTGATTCATTCCCTTCTCATTAAGGTGTTAGATCTCTGCTCAGAGCTCCAGTGTGTATGCTTCTAACAAGACTTGTGGTCAGTGTATGTGTGGTCGGAGTGGAATCTGCTTGCTCTTCCTGTAACTGCATGGGTATTCTCTAGGCATTTCCATTTTCTTCCATCTTTTAAAACATACTAGTTGATTAGCTATACATACACACACACATGCAGATATATATATATGTGTATATATATATATATATATATATATATATATATATATATAGGTCCCCTTCAAAACATCTAAAACACATAACATCTAATTTCATAACATTGAGACCAGAACATCTAAAACCTAAAACATCTAAAACCCATGTCATCGAATTTCATAACATCTAAAATGTGCATCAGAACATCGAACACTGCATATCACATGAAAATAACATCCTTTCCACACATAACAACACCAAACTACCAAACACACTTTTTACTATGGTTCTGCAGGGGGGCTTGATACAGGGGCTTGGAGTTTGGAAATTAACTTTTTACTACTGTAGTGCAATCTCTGAGTTGGTATATTTAATTTGCAGGGGGGGGGGGGCATTTGTTCCACCAGAAGCAACAGCCCTTGGCCAATTCTTTCTTCTAGAGGAGGGTTGAATTGCCAGGCATAGTGCTGTAATCCATGCAAGATGATGCTTTTTCACTTAGCTGTCCTGTTTCCCTTGTGCATGTCCACTTAAGTCTCAAGCAGTGGCAGGCAGTGGACATCTGAGTAGGTATGTCTCCCACGTCCATTAGTGATATCACCACAGTCAGCTCTGCCCCCTTAAAACTACACTTGCTCTCACCTTTTGCCTCTGCATGAATTCAGAATTGAGTTGTTACTCTTGACATATACTCCCCAACCCTCCTCAGAGGGCAGTAAGTAGGTCACCACTTTGTCACTACTGTCGCTCCTTGGCCAATGCTTTCATCACCTCAGCCAGTAATTGAATCCAGGACATCTGCACTACAGTCAGGGCTTTATCCATTTGTGTCACAGAGCTGGTTATAAACAAAATATTTCATTACTTAAACCTGCAAGGTAGTCAGTGAAGGTATGGTCTGGTGCTTTGTTTGGCTTGTAATGAAAATGCTGCTTATTTCTTGCTAAAATTCTGAAAATGAGATCATGCTTCAAAGCTGCACCAATTGCGTTCTCTTTGGGTTCTTTAACTGCTGTTTTACTATTATCTGCTGATTTTGTTAGTATATCTACTACTCTGTTATAATTTATAATTGCTAACAGTCTAACCCAAAGTCTTATATGTGATCAAATGGTTTTGCAGACTGGGTATGTACACCGCAAATAGTTACCAGGTTAAACATGCATTACAAGGAGCTCTTTTGCATTGCACTTGTAATGCAGTGTTATTTAAATTAACAAAGTGGTGAATTTTTGCCAAATGTATATAAAACACTGTTTCACTGTGCCAAGCTCATTGCTTTATACATCCTGAATGTTGAAAGATGCTTTATTAATTTATTATTATTATGCATTTATTTACTGTTTGTTAACATAGTAAGTGGGCTTGTGACCTCTTCAGACATGACATGAGCCATAAGGCAAACTAAGTGACATAAAAGTCTGACTTGATTTGTCTAATGCAACAGTGATTGCAGTTCAAGAGATCAAAACAAACCCATCTATCAGTCAAGGTATTGCACACAACCATACATGCTCAACAACAAACAACAAGCACATTCATTTGAGTCATACACACACACACACACACACACACACACACACACACACACACACACACACACACACACACACACACCACACACACTCACTACTCAAGCAGCTCACTCAAAAACACCACAACCAATATTGTTTGCAGTTGGCAAGCCCTCCTGGACTCACCAATGGGGGGGACACAGCCCTCCCCACAGCCCCCCATTACTTTATACCTATTAACTTTGCCATTGCACAGCAGGAGGAAAAGGCCACAGACAGACAGACAGATACTTAGATAGACTAGATCTATATGGTACCACTTAATATGGTTGAATTTACTTATGGTCTCCATCTGTTTAGTCAACACAATTTGCTCAACTAAACAGATGGTTAAAGGGTATACAAAATCATACAATTTCCAAGGTTAGGGAATATGCCCTTTCCCTGGTATTGTGCAGTCTCAGAGTTAGTATATATAATTAGCAGGGGGAGTGAAGGGCACAGCCATGCAGGGAAAATGTTTTTGTTTGTTTGCAAAGAAATTCCTTGGACTATGTGTATTAACATGCATGCATTTGTGTTGTAGACTGATATTTTGCTGTTGGCATTGCTGATGTCTCATTTGGGTCTGTCAATCTTATTTAGCAGAGCTATATATGTATTTAGATATCTATAATGTGTGTGTGTGTGTGTGTGTGTGTGTGTGTGTGTGTGTGTGTGTGTGTGTGTGTGTGTGTGTGTGTGTGTGTATGACTCAAATGAAAGTGCTTGTTGTTTGTTGTTGAGCATGCATGGTTGTGTGCAATACCTTTACTGATAGATGGGTTTGTTTTGATCTCTTGAACTGCAATCACTGTTGCATTAGACAAATCAAGTCAGACTTTTATGTCACTTAGTTTGCCTTATGGCTCATGTCATATCTGAACAGGTCACAAGCCCACTTACTATGTTAACAAACAGTAAATAAATGCATAAGAATAATAAATTAATAAAGCATCTTTCAACATTCAGGATGTATAAAGCAATGAGCTTGGCACAGTGAAACAGTGTTTTATACACATTTGGCAAAAATTCACCACTTTGTTAATCTGAATAACACTGCATTACAAGTGCAATGCAAAACAGCTCCTTGTAATGCGTGTTTAACCGAGTAACTATTTGCGGTGTATATACCCAGTCTGCAAAATCATTTGATCACATGCGCGCGCGTATATGTATATATATATATATATATATATATATATATATATATATATATTTATATAGATCTACTTCAAAACATGTAAAACCTATAATATCTAATTTCATAACATCTAAAACCCAAAACATCTAAAACCCATACATTGAATTTCATAACATCTAAAATGTGCATCAGAAAATCTAACACTACAAATCACATGAAAATAACATCCCCTCCACATATAACAGCACCAAACTACCAAACACACTTTTTACTACATTTCTGCAGGGGGGGCAAGCCCCGCTGCACTCCACCCCGTAAATTAAATATACCAACTCTGAGATCGCACTACAGTGGGAAAAAGTTAATTTCCTAACCCCACTGTATCAAGCCCCCCTGCAGAAACATAGTAAAAAGTGTGTTTGGTAGTTTGGTGTTATGTGTGGAAAGGATGTTATTTTCATGTGATTTGCAGCGTTCGATGTTCTGATGCACATTTTAGATGTTATGAAATTCAATGACATGGGTTTTAGATGTTCTGGGTTTTAGATGTTCTAGTCTCAATGTTATGAAATTAGATGTTATGGGTTTTAGATGTTTTGAAGGGGTCCCATATATCTATATATATATATATATATATATATATATATATATATATATATATATATATATATATATATATTTATATGGATCTAGGACTATTGAATGAAAGTTCCAATAGTCCGAATCCAAAATAACCAAATGCACTTTAACTAAAGCGCTTTCACCGAAAAAGCACTTTCGTTAAAGTGCATTAGAAAAAAAAAACACTAAATCTTCTTTTATGCAGGGGGTCAAGCCCCCCTGCACACCCCCTTACTTTTATATTCTCACTCTGAGGTCACACTACAGTGGGGAAAAGGGAAATTTCCCTTAACTGCACCGTAGTGTGACTGGCACAATGAGCATACTTATCCGAAAGTGCTGCTTCGGTGAACAGCACTTTCAGTTAAGTATGTTCGGTGATTTCTGCTTCGGCAGAAAGTGCCGTCGGGGATCTGTACGGATCCCATATATATATATATATATATATATATATATATATATATATATATATATATATATATATATATCTGCATGTGTGTGTGTGTATGTGTAGCTAATCAACTAGTATGCTTTAAAAGATGGAAGAAAATGGAAATGCCTAGAGAATACCCATGCAGTTACAGGAAGAGCAAGCAGATTCCACTCCGACCACACATACACTGACCACAAGTCTTGTTAGAAGCATACACACTGGAGCTCTGAGCAGAGATCTAACACCAGAACCATTGCGTTGCAAAGTGAAATGCTTAGTGTGTCAAAGTCAGTGCTGAAAAGGAAAGTTTTGGTTACTGTACTGAGGTGTATTTATTCAACATGCCAATAATAGGTGCACAGCCTGACTTTGCCACCACACTGTCACACTTTCTGTATAGAACGTCTGCTTGACAAAAGATGCCAGCTGCCTTAAACTGATTTTTTTTTTTTAATTCATTTGATAACAGGATAAATGAAATTGTCTAAAAGTCCTTTTCAGGTGCAGCTCAGGCCACAAGGTCAAGAGTAAATGCAATGTAGATGAACAGATTGGAAATAGCTGTTTCCCTTATATGCTTCATATATGCAGATTCAATAGACCATGCTGCTGAAATACCCTTCTATCAATCACTAGAATTATTTATATGTTGAGGACAGTTTGATGTTGCTATCCGACTCCTAATTTATCCCCTTAGATTTGTCACTTGCCTTTGCACAATAGAGCTCCATGCTATCTATTTTCCTAACTGATTTCCCCTATGTCCTCACACACGCTAGAAATTGTTTACCAATGTATGCATTTTCTTGTGGTTAATCCCACCTATCAAACCACCTGATATCACATTGACCTCTGGGACTAGTCGATCTCTCTACTGTCTATCTACAACTGACCTTATTCCCTTCTCTGCCACTTTAGCCAACTCTTTCCATAAATATCATTGCAATTAGAGTCATTTAATACAGTCTGTTACTACTTGCATTGTTACTTCTGCTCTCATTCACTAGGAAATCAAAAATATTATCCACAGGAGAATGTAAAGAACTGTTTTTAACTCAAGTAAATTTGCTGTGCTAGCATGTCATGTGAAAACTCAAATAAAATGCATGTTATAGCTAATATGATTATAGGGCATAATCACTTCCAGGAATAGGTTCAGTCACCTCTTCTCAGAAACCATATTTTTGATCCCTCTTTAGATTCTATGGTTCTGCTAGGAAAATGCAGCCGAAACCAAATACATTTCTTATGTTCATATCCTCCACCTCCTATGTCAGAACATTACATTACCCAGGACCATTACTATAACTACTAAACTTCACCCTTCTACTTTGTCACACCAATATCTATTCCCCCTCTCTCTCTCATCTATGCACTTAGCCATTTCAGACTTAGGAAATATGATAAATAATGTTAACAAACCTAAATTGACTTGAAGCATGCACATCTATTGATCCTTCATTGTAGAGCCAACAGAAACTTGAAAAGCCATCAACTTATATGTTGTACCCTAAGTGGTCAATACTATGGCTTCCACAGTGACAGGGTGGCTCAGGGAGTAAATGCAAGTATGCCACCCATCACCTTTACTGTCACACCCTACATGGTAATCGAGGTTTGCACCCATCACCTCTTCTGTTATACCTTACATGGTCAATACTATGCCTTCCAGAGTGACAGGGTAGCTCAGAGAGTAGATGGAGGTGTGCCACCCATCACCTCTTCTGTCAAACCTTATGTGGTCAATACTGTGGCTTCCACAGTGACAGGGTGGCTCAGAAAGTAGGTGGAGGTATGCCAGTTCTTATTATCACATACTGATCAGGATAAACATAGCCTTTAATAATGCCATCTCTAACTTGCCCCAAGACTGGGTGGACCATCAGATATAACTGATGGGCCATTAGACTTCTTCAGTCAGCACTCATGTACTTATGTCCATGCCTACACAGAAGAAGTGTGAATTTTACTGTACAGAAGGGTAAAAAGCGTGCATCTATGGTCTTCCACCTTCTCCTACACTACTTATTTTGGCAGCCCTAAAACATATCCTACCTCATTTGGGCAATCATAGGGATGACAAGTTAAACCAAAGTTCTGTCTTCCTGAGCTGGTGTTAGTTCAGGTGAATGTAAAAGATCTGACAGCACTTAAAAACAAAGCAGTAGGGGTTGCTTTCTTTACATCTTTCCTTATTTATACTTCTCTACATTATTTATACATTCATATTCATCACATATATATTGTTATTTCTTTTCATTTTTTTTCAAAACATTAACATACATGTACAAAAACAATCATTTCCATTTTCAGCATTAAAAAAACACAAATATCCAAAATTTTAAACTAACAATATTAACTCTTCTTTAACATTTCTTTATCTATTTCCTCCCTTCCTTTCTTCCGCAGCCATATTTTTATGTTGTTTAGCAAGTCTTTACCCTCTCAATTTTTCTTATGCAACAATCTTTTGCATCTTTTATTCCACAATCTCCAGATTGCTACAAACAATGTTGTGTCCCCTTTTTTAATTTCCCATTTTTCCATACAATATTATATCTATCATTATATTTATAAACCCTTCCCATTTATATGCCTTTTTAAAACTTCTCCAAAGCTGTTAAATTTTTAGCAACCTAAAATGTTTTGACTTTTTTTCCTCCTCATTACAATGATCACATTTTCTTTCTTCCAATACCTTGGGATGAATTAATTATACACCTCACAGTAACCATTTCCAATTCAGAAATGTATGTTATTTCTTTTATTGTTATTAACATTTCCTTCACCTCTCTCCCCTTGATTCCATTAACTACTTTAATACATTCAACCAAAATCTTCTGCATCTTTTGTTGTATTTGTTTCATAAAGATGTTATAATCTGCATTTCCCAATGCTATTGGACTCCAGTTTCTTATATCTTTCATTTCATCTTTTTTTCCATTTAAACTTAATTGCTCCACCACAGATCTATTCAGCTCTTATTGTTTTCCACGTCCATTTATTTAATATTTTATAGAATATTTACTTTTCATTTCCATTCTTCTCTTTATATATTCATAACCCAACCCATCTATTCCTAGTGATGATTCTTCCCTTCTTTCTCTTATTGTTTATTGTATTTTTCTCATAGTAATCTCTTCTTTTCCAATTTTGTTTTTAAAAGACATACTTCGTGCATTATTTCAATTTCATACATTCTACTAACAAACTTTTCCGCATTTTCCATTATTTTTCTCTGCTTATATCTAATATTTCAAACATTGTTTCCATTGTTCCTTCTCATTTTTACCCATTTTCCCAAAAATGGTGATACTCTCATATTTCTTTGCTTTACTCTTTTTCCACAATCAAAATATTTGTTTGTAGTATTCTTTATAAGCACTCCACAAATATCGCCAGTTTTCTTAATGCACTCTCGTTGTCATGTGCTAGTCCCATAAAATCTTATGTTTCTTTTATCTTCACCGTTTTAGCACACTTCAGTTGTTTTCTTCATTTGCCTTTTATTACTGTCTCTCATCCTCTATCCTAGCCCACACTGCTTTATGATCTGAAAACTCAGCCATTTCCACCTCAGCTGTTTGCCCTTTTGTATCTTTTGAATACACTGCATAAGCTCTTTCAGTTTTAAAAGTCCTTGTTTTATATGTCCATTCTCTGTTTTTTTTTTCCTGTTTTCACCCCTTCATGTCTTATAAATTCTCTTATTACTTTAATAGTTTGTTACTTCCTCCTCTCCTTTCTCGAATCGCAGCTAAAATCTCCCACCATAGTAATTAGCATTCCAAAATTTTAAGTACTGCCAGCATATTTTCTTCTCCATAATATTGGTATATGTGCAAACTACAGTTTACCTTGTACATATTTCCCTTATCCTTATATCATATTCCATGAGTCTGGCAAGTACTATTGCCATCACATCCAAAATATTCAAGGGTTTGCTTTTTAAAAAATTCCACTTCCTGAACACATATCACTCCCTACTGACCATGTAGTCTTTTGACCCCATTTTGTCTCAATTATTTTCTTTTGTTTTCCTTCAGTCATCTCATATTTAGCAAACATACAACCTCCATATTTATTTTACACAATTCAGTCACTACCATACCTTTAATATCATTTCAAATGCTATTCATGTTTAGTGCTAATATTCCTAAATCATCCTTGCTTTTATTTATTTATTTATTTATTTATTTTTCTGTTTTTAGTTTTCCTTTCCTTTTCGGAACCCTCTCTCTGCCTGATTTATTATACTTTTCTTCTTGTTCTTCTCCTGTTTCAAATTAATCTGCCTCCCCTTTTTTGTTACCTGGTGCTGCATATCTGTTTCTGCTTTGTGCTGTAATACTTTATCTGTCTCATTCTCAACTTCTTTTTTCATATGATTTTCATTTTCTTCTTCGGTTATCTTCACATAATACTTTCTCCATGAATATCCTCAGGTATATCATCATCAGATTGTTTTACTTCTGAAATATTCTCTTCTTCTTCTAACATTTCCTTTTCTACTAGGCTTTTCTACAGTCAAAACAAAAATGACCAGATTCATTTCATATCCTACATTTAGGCCTACATTTATTGTGGTATGCCCCCTTTCCCCACAGTGACTACATCTTCTTTTATTATTCTTACGCCAAGTGTCTCAACATGCTTTAGGTTGATCCTAATAACTCACTCCTCTGTTCCAATTTATCATTGTAACATTCAAAATATTCTGCATTTTCCTTCATGCACATCGAGTTTTACCCACCCCCCCACCCCCCTCCACACACACAAACATTTATTTCATCATATACTTTTTAACCTCATTTACATAATAACAAACAGGCAGAAAGTCTTTAACACAGGTTCCTCTGTCAGTGATGTTCTGAACTGTACATTTTTTCTTCCTTAACTGCAATCAAAAGTTCTGAAAATGTAATCATTCCATTGTACCAATGAACTCTTTGTCTTCACTTCATTCCTAAATTTGCAAAATAAAAGTTTCAAAAGTGACCTTTTAAAAGTCTTCTGTTTCTAACTGTATTAATGCTCTTATATTTTGCACTTTAAACCACAAAGGTAAAATGCTGTCCATAACTTCATACATGTTAATAGTGTCACAGGTCTTTCTTTTGATTCTTACCACTGGACTTCTCTTCTGGTTTTCTTGCCCTTACATCAGTACATCAGTCCTTGTCTTGTTTCAGTTTTGATCACAGCATGTTTCTTGCCTTTGTTTATCATTTCTGCATATAAAAGTTTTTTTGTTTATTTTTACTACTCAAAACAAAATTCAGTTGCATGGACATGCTTTTAATGTCAGCCACTCCACTGGCCAGGCATATTCCCATGCTGCTGTCAGCACCTTCTAGTAATCCAGTTCTTTTACTTGATTCATCAGACAGCACCTCCTCTGTCACCTCTCCCAGGACAGGCTCCACCATAGTATTCCAACTTCCTCATCAGCATTACGCTCACCTTGAGCCATCATCTCCATCACTGCACGAGTTTCCAGACTTCTTTCTTCCAACACTGTAACAACAATCTCCTCTCTTACAGAAACTGTTTCTGATAATTCAGATTTCTGCATCAGTGCACCTTCAGCCTGTTGTCATCTTTCCTCCCTCATCATGGAAAATGTTGACTTCAGCAGCAACCCTGTGCCACCAGAACAGAAGCAACTGAGGAAAAAATCTCTGTTGGTTCATAGGTTCGTAGGTTGGTACTAGGCTATCGGCCCTAGGGCCTATACAAGCCTAGCCATAACAATTCCCTGGTTATTTCTTCCCACATTGTTTAATTCCCTGGACTCCTGTCTAGCAGGGCGACTGACGTGATCCCTGGGGTGAATTTCCTTTCTTCCATCCAATCATCAAGGTTCCTTTTGAAGAGGGCCAAAGAGGCACTCTGCTTGACATGTATGGGCAGTCTATTCTAGAGTCTGGGGAATCTCTGGGTCAGGAACCTATCCCTCCAGCATGTTTCGTTTATTGTGATGACAAGGTTTAGATCCCTGAAGCATGTGGCTCTGAGGGACTGGGATTTCTTTAAGTGTAGCATGTCCAACAGCTCTGGGTTTGACATGGCCTTGTATGTTAAGCAGAGATCGCCTCAGTGTAGACGATATGCGACAGAGTATAGCTGGAGTTTTTTAAGGTGGTCAGCATAGGGCATCTGCTTTAGGCCTGTGATTCTTTTAGTGAGGTATTTCTGCGGCCTTTCCAATTGTTGCAGATGTCTTGAGAGGTACATACCAAATTGGGCGTTGTATTCTATAATGGGTCTAATGAGGGATGAATACAGTGGGGCAATGACCTCCTTTTTTCTGGATGAAAAGCCCTTAGTGATGAGGTGTGCCACATAGATGGATTTCCTGACTGTTGTGGCGATGTGGTTATTGAAGGTGATACCACTGTTCCTAAGTCTCTTATCACACTTTTGGTGTTTAGTGTACTGCCACCTATGTGGTAATTCACGGGTACGTGTTTTTTCCCAAAGGGGATAAATATACATTTCTTGGCATTGAGCTTGAACCCATGGCTCTGGCACCAAGCATCTGTTTCTGTAAGGCCCTTTTGTAGAGTATCCACATCATTTGGGGATTCAATAATGGCTCCCAGTTTGCAGTCATCTGCGAACTTTGTTAGCCAGAGTCCCTTAGTGTTGGCCTGTACTTCAGAGAAGTAGATGCCAAACAAGAGAGGTCCCAGGACTGAACCCTGAGGTACTCCACTTGTCACTTGTCTGGAGCTGGATTTGGAGTCAGCTACTTTTACAGTGTGGGTTCTGTCAGTAAGCCAGTTGGCAACCCATCAAGTGACATAGGGATTAATGCCCAGCTTAGTAAGTTTATCTATGATTCCAGAGTGGGGGTTGGTGTCAAAGGCCTTGGTGATGTCCAGATAGGCTGTGTGGACTGCCTTACCCTCGTCCACGGCTCTGGAGACTGATTCAAAGAAGTTAGTCAGGTTCAGGAGACAAGATCGGCCCTTCACGAACCCAAACTGGGTGGGGTCCAGTGTTTTAAGGTTGCCAATGTCTTTGTTTATAAGTTCCATGATAATACTTTCCATGGCCTTGCAGATCAGGCTCGTCATACTGATGGGGCGGTAGTTCCCGGGATCCAAGGTGGATCCCCCCTTGTGGAGTGGGATAACTGTAGCTGTGCGCCACTCAGTGGGCATGAAGCCTGAGGTGAGGGTATGGTTAAACATGACACTTAGATGAGGTGCCAGTTCATTTTGTAGTTCATGTAATACACAGCCCTGGTTGCCATCTGGTCACATGGATGCTGTATTATTAGCTTTGGAGAGTGCGTTTTTTACCTGTGTGGCCGTTATTACCAGAATTTGGCAATCTTCCGGTATTGAGATGGGCCATTTAAGGGGTGAGAGGGGGTGAAGTTGGCACTGAATCGATCTGCCAGGATACTGGCAATATCCTTGGGATTAGTATATTTAATGCCATTCTGTTGTAGCTCAGAGCAGATCTGAGCATTGCCATTTAGATTCTTGAGATAGTTATAGAATGCCTTGTGGTTGTCTTTGGAATCTTTGGCAATTTTATTTTCGTAACTAGCTTTGGAGGATTTTATGAGGGATCTCAGCTTCTTACTGAGGCTGTTAAGGGAGTTTTTTGCATCCTGGGGTTTTCCTCTTTTCTGCAACAATTTCTTCCTTTTGTTGTAAAGTTTGTTTATGGCAGGTGACCACCAGATTGGCTTCCTTTTTTTTTGAGGAGAGCATCTTGGTTCTATTTGGGTTGGCATGATTCATGCATGAGTGGATGTGCTCGTACATTGCCTTAGTGTAGGACTCAGCAGTCGAACATTCAGTTCCCGTCTGCATGGGTGTCATGAAGTTTGTAACTTCTAACTTGAGTAGCATGAAGGTGGCTTTGGAGAAGTTTTTTATGGAGGTTTCCTTACTGGGGAGTGGGGGGTAGGATGTGAATGTTAAGGGTGATTAGGTTATGGTCTGACCTGACCAATGAGGGGGTGACCATAGGTGTGGAGCATCGATTTCCCATGTTGGTAATGATCAGGTCTAGGATATTGGAGCCCTGGTGGGACTATAGATTAGTTGATCCAGGGCATTGGAATTTATGAATTCCAAGAACCATTGGGCAAAGGTGTTGGTACATGAGTAGTTTTCCCAGTTAATGGCAGGGAAGTTGAAATCACCCAGTATTAGGGTGTTTGGTTGTATATTAATATTTTCCAGTATGTTTAGAAAGGTGTAGTGAGAATCTTGGGGCATGGTGGGGATCTGTAGCAAGCTACAATTTGGATTGCAGTCTTACCTAGTGTTAGTTGCACCTGGAGAATTTCAGGCGCATTGTGTTGGGCAACTAACCTGGTGGTGTGAATATCCTTGGTGAATATGGACACTCCTCCACCCTTAGTGTTTCGCTCCTAGTTTGGTGACCGGAAAGTGTGGTAAGAGTTGCAGCCTGGTATTGCAGGGGTGCTCTCTGGAGCCTTGAACCAGGTCTCAGTCACTGCACAGATATAGATGTTCTCCATTTTTAGGAGTGCCTCGACAGAGTGAATTTTGAGGTTTAGACTTTTAGCATTGAGTAGCATTACCTTCGGATTTTGCATGCTTGTACCTGTTATAGTGGTGGTTTTGTCCTTTGAACTTTGCCTAAAAAAGGCACTATAGGGGTGGCAAGAGACTTAGCCAGTAATCTGAATCCCAGGGGCGACAGGTGTAGAACATCTCTGGCAAAACTTCGTGGTCTGTTGATCATGTCGACCCAGGCAGACAGATACTGGATCCCCTTTGAATGACACCAGAAGCTTAGCCTATTGTTGAAGTCAATCATTTTGTCCTTATATTGTGGTATCATTCTGGGCGAAGGCAGGATGTTACTCAGGGCTAGGGTCATACCTGCCTGGGCCACATGATCCGAGAGCTCTTCCATGTCTCTTTTCATATAGTCCAGGGAGGTACGTCTCAAGTCATTCACTCCTTCATGGACAATAACAGAGTCATATTTGTACTTGTTGTAGAGTGACTTGAGTGCATGAGTTATGTGGTGGATCCTGGCACCCGACAGACAGCTCACTGTAATTTTCTTCTTGTTCATCCTGGTGAGTGGGACATCAGTGTGCCTGACTATAGAGTCACCTATAACTAAAGTGTTAGATACATTGTCTTGCCTTAGGGGCTGTTGCTGGGTGGCACACTGGTGTTGTGAGCTATGTGACACTTTGGTTGCTTTTATTTTTAAATATGAGGCAAAACTGTGGACATTCTCTGAACATGCGGACAGTTCAGAGGTACCACAGTGTACTGAAATAGTGGAAAAATACAGGGAAAATTAGGTATATTTATGTTTCTTTAGTTTTACAGAATGTACCTGATTTTTCTTGTGTTTAGTCTGCCCTTGGTGGCATATATCAATAAAAAAGACTGGCTGCTGAAGGAGGAAGTGGACGGACTTTTTTCTACTGGCATATGCTTGACTTACAATGGGCACATTGGTTCGGCTGACCAATCAGTGTGCACATTTTTTAATACTAATGAGAAGTCATTGTATAATACTTCTGATGACACTGAACTACTGAAACTGGCCTGTTGTGCAAAATCTGGTGCTTTTTTACTTTGTATTTAGCAGTTTACTTTTTATATTCCATTTTTTTCTGTCCTGTGACTTTTACACATTTATATACCTGAAAATATTCTGGGAAGTAATGGGCAACACAGACTCCTCATAGTGTTTTGTATCTGACAAAATGATACAGTGGGTAATATAATCTGTCAGCTGCCGTGTCATCATTTTGATAAGTGCCAGAGCTTTGGTGGAGAAGTATTCAGGCAGCAAAACACACACAATGACATCTGTCAGATGGATGTAACTCATTTATAATTTTGCTTACTGTGGCTTACAGAATTCTTCAGAATCTTTAAACTGCATTTTTTCTAGAGTTTGAATAAAGACAGGTAAAAAGTATTATGAATGCTATAATGCCAACTATAGTATAGGATTTTATAAGCTACACTAAGAAAAGGCATAAAAGTTATGTCTACTGGTAAAAGATTTTCTTTTTAGTTCAATGGATTTCTTAGATATGTAGATGGAAAGTTAAGTAGCTATGCTGATTTACAAATAGATATTTAGAATGAGTTAGCCAGAAAGACAGACAGGCAGATACATATATATTCCTAATGATTTCATTTTTAGTGGGGGCTGCCATACACATAAACCCTCTTACTTAGCATTTTTTTAAATATGGATAGTGGGGTGGGTTGTGTTGAGTAACAACTCCCCTTTAGAAAAAAAATAAACAAATGCTGAAAAGGATTGAAAATAAACAATCTAGTTAGTATATTGCTAAACTAATACACAAAACCACTATTTTTTGTTTTCTGTCTCTGTTTATATATCTATATTTATATCTGTATCTATATAGCTACCTGTGAATCTGTCTGTCGGTCTTTCTGTCTATGTATCTTTCTACCTATCTAACTAGAAATATGAGAAAACTTTATTGCAGAAAAAAAATGCCATAGGTACTTACTGAGCAACAGAAATCCTTTGCTTGCATTACTGCACAGATTTTAAGTGGAGAAGGAAAAAGAAAAAAAAATGATTGTTGAGTTAACGGACAGCTTTGCTTAGATAACCATGTAACTGCTGCTCTGGATCAGCACTTACATTAGGTCCAACATCTCTATTGTTACTGAATTATGTGCCTTTTTTAAGTGCTTTACTTCAGTTTGTATTGACAGTTTAGTGTGAGTTAGTTTTTTCATCAGTTTCAGTGGGATAGAGTAATTTTGCAATCTGTGCGCCGAACATGGTTTTAGTTAAATTACGTTGTTTTTTAAAACTGTGTTTGTCTCCTAGGTGGCTTTATACTGTACTTATGAAATAAATTTTAATCTTTTTTAATGTTTTGAGTTGAATACTTTGTGGTATTAATGTAGTCTGAGTAAGAGTTATGTTAAGATTTGTTAGAATTTTAGGCACTTTAATGTTATTTTGTTTAGATTTTTAGTTTTACTTATGCTTTGCCAGTACTGCTATTTTGAATTGTCTGAGTGCAGTTTGTGTGTTTTAAGTATAATTTAATTTTTCGTTCTGTTTCTAGGGAATTGATGCACATAGATGTAGTTGTTTTGGTGGGGTTGAGTGTGCATTCTTTGTGAATACAGTATATTTTTTTACAATTTTGGCTGATTTACAGGAATTGATGGCAAACACAGAGGAGTGCTAAATGTCTGAAGCCATGTCCAAGAGTATATGCTAGCTGATAACATACACAGAGAGTATAGAACAATGAAAATATCTAGGGTCTGTATTACAAAAATGTTTCTTACAACACTGTAGTATTTTAAGGTACTGATTATCACATTTAATGACAGTACTATAAAAATAATGCTTTTTAAAATATTTTGGCTTCAACTTATTATCAGTGTCATTGTGTAATATAAATACTGTGTAAATAATGCTGTTTTAAGAACAATCAAGTCATTTTTATGTATTAGTTTCTGGAACATTTATTTAATGTTGGCTTAGTGGGTCATTATGAAACTGGTTACAAAATTCATTGTTTTGTGAAAGGAATAATGTTTCTAGCCATGCCAGGTTCTTTTGAATCTCAAGTGGAGACTCACTTTCCTTTGATTTGCATTCACTAAAGTCTCAGTGAGGAAGATCATTGTCTTGGAATCTGAGTGGAGACTGATACTGTCTCTTAGTAATAGAGTGATCCTTATAGCTAAAAAGGATTCACAGGCAGCTGTGTAATTGTAGGCCTGGCATGGGATACTCTGGGTGAGAATCATGTTCATTAGAGCCTGCAATGTATTCATCTCTAGTGGAGAAATCTATATGTGGATATTTTCTGTTAGTGAGGCTACTTTTTTTCAATGAATGCTTTGTAACCTTGAATAAAGCAACATGTAAGATGAGTAAACTGAATAAAAGCTGAATTTTCCATTATTTCCATGCGCAATTTTTGTCAAATCTCATCTAGTCTTGGTAACTGTTAGAAGTAGCAACATTATGTGAGAACTAACTGCATCCATAAGTCAGAATACAGACAGTACAAATTATTATTTCATCAGCATATGGAAAAGCAACTACAGCTGATAGAAAATCAGCTGATTGAACTGTACCAGCTTTTATCCGCAGTGGTGGTGCTGCAGTAGCATTGTCGCCTCACGGTAAGATGCTGTCCGGTTCGATTCTCAGCTATAGCGTCTTCTGGTTGGAGACATGCTGGCAACTCGGCATGTAAAAATCAACTGCCAATCATTAGCGGACTGGAGTTCCGCTGTGGCGAACCCTAACCGGGAAAAGCCGAAAGACACAACACAACAACTGTATCAGCTTTTCCTAAGTGAGATTGCTATACAGTGGGGAGCTGATATATATATATATATATATATATATATATATATATATATATATATATATATATATATATATATATATATATTTTGCGATTATTTGTGGCTCCATATTACAATTTCAGTGAATTATCATACATTGCTGCAACTCACACTGAAAGAGACTACTTTGCTTTTTCTGATAATACTCTACACCAAGGAGAAGTAAGGGTTCTAAAAAACTACAACAAACTGAAGTAGATGACTATTTTCAATTGTAGTTAAAGTGACTAATTTCACTGCAGTGCAAATAGAGGTAAGAGACTGGAAAAGGAATTGCTTCATGGTACTTTTTTTCTTATCCTGAGTAATTAAGTCTGTGCACCACTGTTGCATTCAAAGCTACTGCCGAATGCTGCAGCAGACATAATGAGAGCTCTCTAATTTAACTACAGCTACCATATATAGATTTATACATCTACTACTAGAATATTTTTAGAGATAAAATAAACCTTGGACAAATTGCTTTGATAACCTAGTTCAAAGAGGGGCAGCTACAGACCAGCAGACACTGAGCTGACAAAATCAAGTAACATTTATTACTAGTGCATTAGTGAGTCCCAGAACTACAATAGTCTTAAATAAGCTGTCTAAGAAAGATGATACAGACTCATACTTGGTTACTTTTGTAAGTTATGTTGTACAAGAGAACTGCAGCAGAACCAAATGAACAAAAATCATTTCTTCACATTTGACTGGAAATACTTTAAAGATATTCATGGAATGGACGATACAGATTACTTAGACTGTAATAAACTTAAAAAGAACTTTTGTCTAGAGCTGGTGTTACACAACACCCATTTATCAGTGGTTATTATTAGTTATACATCATGTAAATGGGCTTATCTATAGCTATCCATCTATCTATATATCTATCAATATATCTACCTATATATCTACCTATATATCTAGCTGTATATCTGCCTGTCATTCTACTTCTTCATCTGTGTATCCATCTAGCTATGTATCCATCTGTCTCTTTGTGTATCTGTCTGTCTATAGGTTCTGCAGTGAATAATTGATGCAATTTACATCTTAAAAATGCTACTGCAAACCAGTTAATCAAAAACAAAATAAAAATGGTTGGTAACTTCATACCCCTATGTGGAGGACTAAGCCCCCCACACTCCCTATTTCTAAATATGCTAACTCTGTTATCATACATCAGGGAGAAATACAGAAAACTACCTAAATCAATTGCTACACTTGCAGTTGGCGGAGGAATGGATTAAGGAGCTGTTAAGAAGCTGTTTCCTGTGGTCCAGTGGAACCAGATTTGTTTCCCTCTGACTACATTACTTAATTGTGTAACTGAGCAGTCACTTAGGTGGACAGTGCTGCTGGACTAAGTCTAAAAAAGGTCCACGGAGATCAGTGCTCTACAAGATCAGTGCTATACCCATGTTAACAAATTAAAATTAAAGATCAACTTCTATAAGCACACACTGATCCATCAAATATAATAGCCAACCCATCAGACATAAAATACATGCAGAGACCTATGGTGTAATATAAGCATGGAAAGAGCATTAAAGATATGTTGGTGCATGCTCAGTTTATTCTTCCTACAACAAGAATGAATAAACATATATCTAATCCAGGTTTTAAAGCCTGTGATCATTGCAGTATATGTAGTTATACAGTAAATTCTTTTGATAAGCTTAATGGACAGAAATTTAATTTGAATGATAGGTACAGTTGTGTGACGGAAGGAATTATTTATGTTCCTAAATGTGAATGTAATTTGTTTTATATAGGGGAATCTAAACGTAGTTTCGAGTTAGATTTTTAGAACATTTAAGAAACATTAAAAATGAAAAAGTGGAAAGTCCTTTAGGTTTACACTTTAAAATGTACCATAATAGTGATGGGAATAAGCTAAAAGGCACTATTTTAGTAAAGGTGTATTGTGAAAGAGGTATGTGCCTAAAAAATAAACTGCAATGGAAGGAAGCACTTTTTATTTTAAAGTTTGATACTCTGTATCCTAAGGGGTTAAATAGAGAGCTTAATTGGAAATGGCTCTTGTAATGAGTTGTTCTTAATTGTTTTATTAGTGCTGTTTTTATTATATAAAAGAAATGAGAAATGGTATTGGTATACTCTGTTAAAGGCTTTTGCTGAGGCGCTGGAGAAGTCAAGTTTTGTTATTACAAAAATAAATTATTGGATTTACTGGCTGGGTCATTTTTTGGATATATATTCTTCTTGTGTGGTGAACTATAAAATACATGCAAGCAACAGCTGTTTTTGTTGGAGCGGGAATGTCCCCAGGGCAGCCTAGGGTATGTGGGGCTATGCTTCTCACACACAGGCATCTCTAAATATGCTAACTCTGAGACTGCACAATAGTGGTCATAAGGTCATCCTTTCTTCCCCCACTGTCACCTGATCTCAATGAATGGAGACATCATTACATTTTGCATGATGATTACTGCTTTGGTGAAAGAACACGGGGCTTGTCTCCCAACCCCTGTGGCTAACTTTCCCCCTTGTACTGCCAACTCAATAATGCATATGTGTTTTCATGCATTTGCTGATTGTGGCTATATTTAATTTCAGACCTGGCCTCTACAACCTGCTATTCTTACACTATCTGAGACTATACTGAAATTGCTTTAGACACTATATCAACTAGAAGCCTTTAAAATCTGTTGGTAAGACTGGAAACTGTGTGATGACTTTCACAAGGTAGAACACCTATACTTTGTACTGCCCTTGAAGTCTGAGCTCCATCATTGAACTAACTTGTAATCCCTATGATTCACTGCATTTGGAATGAGCTGCCTATTGGTCAGGCTTAGTGTCAAGAAGTAGAGAGTCTTAAGAATTTGGCATAAATACAGCAGCCTCATCTGTATATAGCAAGCCATTGGTTACTTCCTGCTTTTGTGTTCTTTGTCTAGAATGTAGTGGTAACTGAAAATCTTCCGCATTTCAACAATTTTGCTTTTTATTATAGTGTGACCAGTAAAATGCAAAATTGTTGAAATGCAGAAGATTTTCAGTTACCACTACATTGTGACCAGTGAAGGCCACGGTGGTGCAGTGGTTAGCACTGTCGCCTCACAGCAAGAGGTTCTCCCGTTCAATTCTCGGCTGGAACACCTTCTGTGTGGAGTATGCATGTCCTCCCCGTGGTTGAGTGATGTTATAGACATGCAGGTAGGTGCATGAGTGAATGGGCGTGCCTTCTTTGAAGGTTGGGTTTCAGGCTGGCAACTCGGCACCGTAAATATCCACTGCCAATCATTAGCGGATGGGAGTTCCACTGTGGCGACCCCTAACTGGGAAAAGCCGAAAGACTTTTATTATAGTGTGACCAGTCAGACAGCTCTGTGGAGGTTCTAAATAAATAAACATGAGTTTCCTAAATTTAACTATGGCTTAGCTAATTTGTTTACTCTACATAAAAAGCCTGGAATTATTTTGCCAAGTTTATCCTGTTATGTCTATGTGACAGAATTCAGATCCACCATGTCAATGCCATATAACTGTGAAAACATATAGTCCCAATATGACAGTCAGGGAATGCAATTTATGTTTCAGATAAATCTGTAGAGAGATGTTACTGCATTAGATGCAAGCATCCCATGTGTTTCTCTAGAAATAAAAGTGACCTTTTTCTGTCTCTGGAACATGTCATCAATACCACTCCCTTCAAGGCACAAAAACCACAGACAGCTTTAGTGTTGATACAAGTCCTTCAGGGCAGAATAACAGGGTCTATATTACATTCTCGAACACTTAAAAAAGCGAACACTGGTTGATTGAACTTATTTTCGCGAAACTGCAAAATATCGAAGCAGCAGAAACTCAAATTTTTTCCTAGGGAAAGAATTTGGTTGTCCGTTTCTGTTGCTTCGGTATTTTCAGTGTTATGGTGGAAAGTTACCGGTCGGATTCAGGTAAGTGTGCGATTGTGTGGATGTGAGTGTTAGGGTGATTTAGGTGAGTTAGGGTTAGGGCTCAGGTTAGGTGTGTGTGCGATTGAGTGGACATGAGGGTTAGGGCGGATTTAAGTGAGTTAGGGTTAGGGAGCGGGTGAGGTGAGTGTGCGATAGTGACAGACCTTAGGGTTAGGGTTTGGGTTAAGGGAAGTGGGTAGTTAGTGGTGTGTGCATAATTTAGTGTAGGGATAGGTATCAGATTTTAGGTGTAAGTGTGTGGATTTCTGGTTGTTTGGTGTGCTTGTGTTGTATATATGTGTTTTGGATCAGCGATTTTTTTCCCTGGGAAAAAAATCGCTGATCTGACAGTTCGAGATTGTAAGCTTTTGCTTAAATTAGGTCGATCAATCAGCGTTCGCTTTTTTAAGCATTCGATGATATAATATAGACCCGAATAACAACCTTATGCACAGCATGTACCCAAGTTTCCAAGTGTAACTTCCTGAAACATCTAAAAATTGTCAAAGGCCTTTCCAATTGTTGCAGATGTCTTGAGAGGTACATACCAAATTGGGCGTTGTATTCTATAATGGGTCTAATGAGGGATGAATACAGTGGGGCAATGACCTCCTTTTTTCTGGATGAAAAGCCCTTAGTGATGAGGTGTGCCACATAGATGGATTTCCTGACTGTTGTGGCGATGTGGTTATTGAAGGTGATACCACTGTTCCTAAGTCTCTTATCACACTTTTGGTGTTTAGTGTACTGCCACCTATGTGGTAATTCACGGGTACGTGTTTTTTCCCAAAGGGGATAAATATACATTTCTTGGCATTGAGCTTGAACCCATGGCTCTGGCACCAAGCATCTGTTTCTGTAAGGCCCTTTTGTAGAGTATCCACATCATTTGGGGATTCAATAATGGCTCCCAGTTTGCAGTCATCTGCGAACTTTGTTAGCCAGAGTCCCTTAGTGTTGGCCTGTACTTCAGAGAAGTAGATGCCAAACAAGAGAGGTCCCAGGACTGAACCCTGAGGTACTCCACTTGTCACTTGTCTGGAGCTGGATTTGGAGTCAGCTACTTTTACAGTGTGGGTTCTGTCAGTAAGCCAGTTGGCAACCCATCAAGTGACATAGGGATTAATGCCCAGCTTAGTAAGTTTATCTATGATTCCAGAGTGGGGGTTGGTGTCAAAGGCCTTGGTGATGTCCAGATAGGCTGTGTGGACTGCCTTACCCTCGTCCACGGCTCTGGAGACTGATTCAAAGAAGTTAGTCAGGTTCAGGAGACAAGATCGGCCCTTCACGAACCCAAACTGGGTGGGGTCCAGTGTTTTAAGGTTGCCAATGTCTTTGTTTATAAGTTCCATGATAATACTTTCCATGGCCTTGCAGATCAGGCTCGTCATACTGATGGGGCGGTAGTTCCCGGGATCCAAGGTGGATCCCCCCTTGTGGAGTGGGATAACTGTAGCTGTGCGCCACTCAGTGGGCATGAAGCCTGAGGTGAGGGTATGGTTAAACATGACACTTAGATGAGGTGCCAGTTCATTTTGTAGTTCATGTAATACACAGCCCTGGTTGCCATCTGGTCACATGGATGCTGTATTATTAGCTTTGGAGAGTGCGTTTTTTACCTGTGTGGCCGTTATTACCAGAATTTGGCAATCTTCCGGTATTGAGATGGGCCATTTAAGGGGTGAGAGGGGGTGAAGTTGGCACTGAATCGATCTGCCAGGATACTGGCAATATCCTTGGGATTAGTATATTTAATGCCATTCTGTTGTAGCTCAGAGCAGATCTGAGCATTGCCATTTAGATTCTTGAGATAGTTATAGAATGCCTTGTGGTTGTCTTTGGAATCTTTGGCAATTTTATTTTCGTAACTAGCTTTGGAGGATTTTATGAGGGATCTCAGCTTCTTACTGAGGCTGTTAAGGGAGTTTTTTGCATCCTGGGGTTTTCCTCTTTTCTGCAACAATTTCTTCCTTTTGTTGTAAAGTTTGTTTATGGCAGGTGACCACCAGATTGGCTTCCTTTTTTTTTGAGGAGAGCATCTTGGTTCTATTTGGGTTGGCATGATTCATGCATGAGTGGATGTGCTCGTACATTGCCTTAGTGTAGGACTCAGCAGTCGAACATTCAGTTCCCGTCTGCATGGGTGTCATGAAGTTTGTAACTTCTAACTTGAGTAGCATGAAGGTGGCTTTGGAGAAGTTTTTTATGGAGGTTTCCTTACTGGGGAGTGGGGGGTAGGATGTGAATGTTAAGGGTGATTAGGTTATGGTCTGACCTGACCAATGAGGGGGTGACCATAGGTGTGGAGCATCGATTTCCCATGTTGGTAATGATCAGGTCTAGGATATTGGAGCCCCTGGTGGGACTATAGATTAGTTGATCCAGGGCATTGGAATTTATGAATTCCAAGAACCATTGGGCAAAGGTGTTGGTACATGAGTAGTTTTCCCAGTTAATGGCAGGGAAGTTGAAATCACCCAGTATTAGGGTGTTTGGTTGTATATTAATATTTTCCAGTATGTTTAGAAAGGTGTAGTGAGAATCTTGGGGCATGGTGGGGGATCTGTAGCAAGCTACAATTTGGATTGCAGTCTTACCTAGTGTTAGTTGCACCTGGAGAATTTCAGACGCATTGTGTTGGGCAGCTAACCTGGTGGTGTGAATATCCTTGGTGAATATGGACACTCCTCCACCCTTAGTGTTTCGCTCCTAGTTTGGTGACCGGAAAGTGTGGTAAGAGTTGCAGCCTGGTATTGCAGGGGTGCTCTCTGGAGCCTTGAACCAGGTCTCAGTCACTGCACAGATATAGATGTTCTCCATTTTTAGGAGTGCCTCGACAGAGTGAATTTTGAGGTTTAGACTTTTAGCATTGAGTAGCATTACCTTCGGATTTTGCATGCTTGTACCTGTTATAGTGGTGGTTTTGTCCTTTGAACTTTGCCTAAAAAAGGCACTATAGGGGTGGCAAGAGACTTAGCCAGTAATCTGAATCCCAGGGGCGACAGGTGTAGAACATCTCTGGCAAAACTTCGTGGTCTGTTGATCATGTCGACCCAGGCAGACAGATACTGGATCCCCTTTGAATGACACCAGAAGCTTAGCCTATTGTTGAAGTCAATCATTTTGTCCTTATATTGTGGTATCATTCTGGGCGAAGGCAGGATGTTACTCAGGGCTAGGGTCATACCTGCCTGGGCCACATGATCCGAGAGCTCTTCCATGTCTCTTTTCATATAGTCCAGGGAGGTGCGTCTCAAGTCATTCACTCCTTCATGGACAATAACAGAGTCATATTTGTACTTGTTGTAGAGTGACTTGAGTGCATGAGTTATGTGGTGGATCCTGGCACCCGACAGACAGCTCACTGTAATTTTCTTCTTGTTCATCCTGGTGAGTGGGACATCAGTGTGCCTGACTATAGAGTCACCTATAACTAAAGTGTTAGATACATTGTCTTGCCTTAGGGGCTGTTGCTGGGTGGCACACTGGTGTTGTGAGCTATGTGACACTTTGGTTGCTTTTATTTTTAAATATGAGGCAAAACTGTGGACATTCTCTGAACATGCGGACAGTTCAGAGGTACCACAGTGTACTGAAATAGTGGAAAAATACAGGGAAAATTAGGTATATTTATGTTTCTTTAGTTTTACAGAATGTACCTGATTTTTCTTGTGTTTGGTCTGCCCTTGGTAGCATATATCAATAGAAAAGTCTGGTTGCTGAAGGAGGAAGTGGACGGACTTTTTTCTACTGGCATATGCTTGACTTACAATGGGCACATTGGTTCGGCTGACCAATCAGTGTGCACATTTTTTAATACTAATGAGAAGTCATTGTATAATACTTCTGATGACACTGAACTACTGAAACTGGCCTGTTGTGCAAAATCTGGTGCTTTTTTACTTTGTATTTAGCAGTTTACTTTTTATATTCCATTTTTTTCTGTCCTGTGACTTTTACACATTTATATACCTGAAAATATTCTGGGAAGTAATGGGCAACACAGACTCCTCATAGTGTTTTGTATCTGACAAAATGATACAGTGGGTAATATAATCTGTCAGCTGCCGTGTCATCATTTTGATAAGTGCCAGAGCTTTGGTGGAGAAGTATTCAGGCAGCAAAAACACACACAATGACATCTGTCAGATGGATGTAACTCATTTATAATTTTGCTTACTGTGGCTTACAGAATTCTTCAGAATCTTTAAACTGCATTTTTTCTAGAGTTTGAATAAAGACAGGTAAAAAGTATTATGAATGCTATAATGCCAACTATAGTATAGGATTTTATAAGCTACACTAAGAAAAGGCATAAAAGTTATGTCTACTGGTAAAAGATTTTCTTTTTAGTTCAATGGATTTCTTAGATATGTAGATGGAAAGTTAAGTAGCTATGCTGATTTACAAATAGATATTTAGAATGAGTTAGCCAGAAAGACAGACAGGCAGATACATATATATTCCTAATGATTTCATTTTTAGTGGGGGCTGCCATACACATAAACCCTCTTACTTAGCATTTTTTTAAATATGGATAGTGGGGTGGGTTGTGTTGAGTAACAACTCCCCTTTAGAAAAAAAATAAACAAATGCTGAAAAGGATTGAAAATAAACAATCTAGTTAGTATATTGCTAAACTAATACACAAAACCACTATTTTTTGTTTTCTGTCTCTGTTTATATATCTATATTTATATCTGTATCTATATAGCTACCTGTGAATCTGTCTGTCGGTCTTTCTGTCTATGTATCTTTCTACCTATCTAACTAGAAATATGAGAAAACTTTATTGCAGAAAAAAAATGCCATAGGTACTTACTGAGCAACAGAAATCCTTTGCTTGCATTACTGCACAGATTTTAAGTGGAGAAGGAAAAAGAAAAAAAAATGATTGTTGAGTTAACGGACAGCTTTGCTTAGATAACCATGTAACTGCTGCTCTGGATCAGCACTTACATTAGGTCCAACATCTCTATTGTTACTGAATTATGTGCCTTTTTTAAGTGCTTTACTTCAGTTTGTATTGACAGTTTAGTGTGAGTTAGTTTTTTCATCAGTTTCAGTGGGATAGAGTAATTTTGCAATCTGTGCGCCGAACATGGTTTTAGTTAAATTACGTTGTTTTTTAAAACTGTGTTTGTCTCCTAGGTGGCTTTATACTGTACTTATGAAATAAATTTTAATCTTTTTTAATGTTTTGAGTTGAATACTTTGTGGTATTAATGTAGTCTGAGTAAGAGTTATGTTAAGATTTGTTAGAATTTTAGGCACTTTAATGTTATTTTGTTTAGATTTTTAGTTTTACTTATGCTTTGCCAGTACTGCTATTTTCGAATTGTCTGAGTGCAGTTTGTGTGTTTTTAAGTATAATTTAATTTTTCGTTCTGTTTCTAGGGAATTGATGCACATAGATGTAGTTGTTTTGGTGGGGGTTGAGTGTGCATTCTTTGTGAATACAGTATATTTTTTTACAATTTTGGCTGATTTACAGGAATTGATGGCAAACACAGAGGAGTGCTAAATGTCTGAAGCCATGTCCAAGAGTATATGCTAGCTGATAACATACACAGAGAGTATAGAACAATGAAAATATCTAGGGTCTGTATTACAAAAATGTTTCTTACAACACTGTAGTATTTTAAGGTACTGATTATCACATTTAATGACAGTACTATAAAAATAATGCTTTTTAAAATATTTTGGCTTCAACTTATTATCAGTGTCATTGTGTAATATAAATACTGTGTAAATAATGCTGTTTTAAGAACAATCAAGTCATTTTTATGTATTAGTTTCTGGAACATTTATTTAATGTTGGCTTAGTGGGTCATTATGAAACTGGTTACAAAATTCATTGTTTTGTGAAAGGAATAATGTTTCTAGCCATGCCAGGTTCTTTTGAATCTCAAGTGGAGACTCACTTTCCTTTGATTTGCATTCACTAAAGTCTCAGTGAGGAAGATCATTGTCTTGGAATCTGAGTGGAGACTGATACTGTCTCTTAGTAATAGAGTGATCCTTATAGCTAAAAAGGATTCACAGGCAGCTGTGTAATTGTAGGCCTGGCATGGGATACTCTGGGTGAGAATCATGTTCATTAGAGCCTGCAATGTATTCATCTCTAGTGGAGAAATCTATATGTGGATATTTTCTGTTAGTGAGGCTACTTTTTTTCAATGAATGCTTTGTAACCTTGAATAAAGCAACATGTAAGATGAGTAAACTGAATAAAAGCTGAATTTTCCATTATTTCCATGCAATTTTTGTCAAATCTCATCTAGTCTTGGTAACTGTTAGAAGTAGCAACATTATGTGAGAACTAACTGCATCCATAAGTCAGAATACAGACAGTACAAATTATTATTTCATCAGCATATGGAAAAGCAACTACAGCTGATAGAAAATCAGCTGATTGAACTGTACCAGCTTTTATCCGCAGTGGTGGTGCTGCAGTAGCATTGTCGCCTCACGGTAAGATGCTGTCCGGTTCGATTCTCAGCTATAGCGTCTTCTGGTTGGAGACATGCTGGCAACTCGGCATGTAAAAATCAACTGCCAATCATTAGCGGACTGGAGTTCCGCTGTGGCGAACCCTAACCGGGAAAAGCCGAAAGACACAACACAACAACTGTATCAGCTTTTCCTAAGTGAGATTGCTATACAGTGGGGAGCTGATATATATATATATATATATATATATATATATATATATATATATATATATATATATATATATATATATTTTGCGATTATTTGTGGCTCCATATTACAATTTCAGTGAATTATCATACATTGCTGCAACTCACACTGAAAGAGACTACTTTGCTTTTTCTGATAATACTCTACACCAAGGAGAAGTAAGGGTTCTAAAAAACTACAACAAACTGAAGTAGATGACTATTTTCAATTGTAGTTAAAGTGACTAATTTCACTGCAGTGCAAATAGAGGTAAGAGACTGGAAAAGGAATTGCTTCATGGTACTTTTTTTCTTATCCTGAGTAATTAAGTCTGTGCACCACTGTTGCATTCAAAGCTACTGCCGAATGCTGCAGCAGACATAATGAGAGCTCTCTAATTTAACTACAGCTACCATATATAGATTTATACATCTACTACTAGAATATTTTTAGAGATAAAATAAACCTTGGACAAATTGCTTTGATAACCTAGTTCAAAGAGGGGCAGCTACAGACCAGCAGACACTGAGCTGACAAAATCAAGTAACATTTATTACTAGTGCATTAGTGAGTCCCAGAACTACAATAGTCTTAAATAAGCTGTCTAAGAAAGATGATACAGACTCATACTTGGTTACTTTTGTAAGTTATGTTGTACAAGAGAACTGCAGCAGAACCAAATGAACAAAAATCATTTCTTCACATTTGACTGGAAATACTTTAAAGATATTCATGGAATGGACGATACAGATTACTTAGACTGTAATAAACTTAAAAAGAACTTTTGTCTAGAGCTGGTGTTACACAACACCCATTTATCAGTGGTTATTATTAGTTATACATCATGTAAATGGGCTTATCTATAGCTATCCATCTATCTATATATCTATCAATATATCTACCTATATATCTACCTATATATCTAGCTGTATATCTGCCTGTCATTCTACTTCTTCATCTGTGTATCCATCTAGCTATGTATCCATCTGTCTCTTTGTGTATCTGTCTGTCTATAGGTTCTGCAGTGAATAATTGATGCAATTTACATCTTAAAAATGCTACTGCAAACCAGTTAATCAAAAACAAAATAAAAATGGTTGGTAACTTCATACCCCTATGTGGAGGACTAAGCCCCCCACACTCCCTATTTCTAAATATGCTAACTCTGTTATCATACATCAGGGAGAAATACAGAAAACTACCTAAATCAATTGCTACACTTGCAGTTGGCGGAGGAATGGATTAAGGAGCTGTTAAGAAGCTGTTTCCTGTGGTCCAGTGGAACCAGATTTGTTTCCCTCTGACTACATTACTTAATTGTGTAACTGAGCAGTCACTTAAGTGGACAGTGCTGCTGGACTAAGTCTAAAAAAGGTCCACGGAGATCAGTGCTCTACAAGATCAGTGCTATACCCATGTTAACAAATTAAAATTAAAGATCAACTTCTATAAGCACACACTGATCCATCAAATATAATAGCCAACCCATCAGACATAAAATACATGCAGAGACCTATGGTGTAATATAAGCATGGAAAGAGCATTAAAGATATGTTGGTGCATGCTCAGTTTATTCTTCCTACAACAAGAATGAATAAACATATATCTAATCCAGGTTTTAAAGCCTGTGATCATTGCAGTATATGTAGTTATACAGTAAATTCTTTTGATAAGCTTAATGGACAGAAATTTAATTTGAATGATAGGTACAGTTGTGTGACGGAAGGAATTATTTATGTTCCTAAATGTGAATGTAATTTGTTTTATATAGGGGAATCTAAACGTAGTTTCCGAGTTAGATTTTTAGAACATTTAAGAAACATTAAAAATGAAAAAGTGGAAAGTCCTTTAGGTTTACACTTTAAAATGTACCATAATAGTGATGGGAATAAGCTAAAAGGCACTATTTTAGTAAAGGTGTATTGTGAAAGAGGTATGTGCCTAAAAAATAAACTGCAATGGAAGGAAGCACTTTTTATTTTAAAGTTTGATACTCTGTATCCTAAGGGGTTAAATAGAGAGCTTAATTGGAAATGGCTCTTGTAATGAGTTGTTCTTAATTGTTTTATTAGTGCTGTTTTTATTATATAAAAAGAAATGAGAAATGGTATTGGTATACTCTGTTAAAGGCTTTTGCTGAGGCGCTGGAGAAGTCAAGTTTTGTTATTACAAAAATAAATTATTGGATTTACTGGCTGGGTCATTTTTTGGATATATATTCTTCTTGTGTGGTGAACTATAAAATACATGCAAGCAACAGCTGTTTTTGTTGGAGGGGGAATGTCCCCAGGGCAGCCTAGGGTATGTGGGGCTATGCTTCTCACACACAGGCATCTCTAAATATGCTAACTCTGAGACTGCACAATAGTGGTCATAAGGTCATCCTTTCTTCCCCCACTGTCACCTGATCTCAATGAATGGAGACATCATTACATTTTGCATGATGATTACTGCTTTGGTGAAAGAACACGGGGCTTGTCTCCCAACCCCTGTGGCTAACTTTCCCCCTTGTACTGCCAACTCAATAATGCATATGTGTTTTCATGCATTTGCTGATTGTGGCTATATTTAATTTCAGACCTGGCCTCTACAACCTGCTATTCTTACACTATCTGAGACTATACTGAAATTGCTTTAGACACTATATCAACTAGAAGCCTTTAAAATCTGTTGGTAAGACTGGAAACTGTGTGATGACTTTCACAAGGTAGAACACCTATACTTTGTACTGCCCTTGAAGTCTGAGCTCCATCATTGAACTAACTTGTAATCCCTATGATTCACTGCATTTGGAATGAGCTGCCTATTGGTCAGGCTTAGTGTCAAGAAGTAGAGAGTCTTAAGAATTTGGCATAAATACAGCAGCCTCATCTGTATATAGCAAGCCATTGGTTACTTCCTGCTTTTGTGTTCTTTGTCTAGAATGTAGTGGTAACTGAAAATCTTCCGCATTTCAACAATTTTGCTTTTTATTATAGTGTGACCAGTAAAATGCAAAATTGTTGAAATGCAGAAGATTTTCAGTTACCACTACATTGTGACCAGTGAAGGCCACGGTGGTGCAGTGGTTAGCACTGTCGCCTCACAGCAAGAGGTTCTCCCGTTCAATTCTCGGCTGGAACACCTTCTGTGTGGAGTATGCATGTCCTCCCCGTGGTTGAGTGATGTTATAGACATGCAGGTAGGTGCATGAATGAATGGGCGTGCCTTCTTTGAAGGTTGGGTTTCAGGCTGGCAACTCGGCACCGTAAATATCCACTGCCAATCATTAGCGGATGGGAGTTCCGCTGTGGCGACCCCTAACTGGGAAAAGCCGAAAGACTTTTATTATAGTGTGACCAGTCAGACAGCTCTGTGGAGGTTCTAAATAAATAAACATGAGTTTCCTAAATTTAACTATGGCTTAGCTAATTTGTTTACTCTACATAAAAAGCCTGGAATTATTTTGCCAAGTTTATCCTGTTATGTCTATGTGACAGAATTCAGATCCACCATGTCAATGCCATATAACTGTGAAAACATATAGTCCCAATATGACAGTCAGGGAATGCAATTTATGTTTCAGATAAATCTGTAGAGAGATGTTACTGCATTAGATGCAAGCATCCCATGTGTTTCTCTAGAAATAAAAGTGACCTTTTCTGTCTCTGGAACATGTCATCAATACCACTCCCTTCAAGGCACAAAAACCACAGACAGCTTTAGTGTTGATACAAGTCCTTCAGGGCAGAATAACAGGGTCTATATTACATTCTCGAACACTTAAAAAAGCGAACACTGGTTGATTGAACTTATTTTGTGAAACTGCAAAATATCGAAGCAGCAGAAACTCAAATTTTTCCTAGGGAAAGAATTTGGTTGTCCGTTTCTGTTGCCCGGTATTTTCAGTGTTATGGTGGAAAGTTACCGGTCGGATTCAGGTAAGTGTGCGATTGTGTGGATGTGAGTGTTAGGGTGATTTAGGTGAGTTAGGGTTAGGGCTCAGGTTAGGTGTGTGTGCGATTGAGTGGACATGAGGGTTAGGGCGGATTTAAGTGAGTTAGGGTTAGGGAGCGGGTGAGGTGAGTGTGCGATAGTGACAGACCTTAGGGTTAGGGTTTGGGTTAAGGGAAGTGGGTAGTTAGTGGTGTGTGCATAATTTAGTGTAGGGATAGGTATCAGATTTTAGGTGTAAGTGTGTGGATTTCTGGTTGTTTGGTGTGCTTGTGTTGTATATATGTGTTTTGGATCAGCGATTTTTTTCCCTGGGAAAAAATCGCTGATCTGACAGTTCGAGATTGTAAGCTTTTGCTTAAATTAGGTCGATCAATCAGCGTTCGCTTTTTTAAGCATTCGATGATATAATATAGACCCGAATAACAACCTTATGCACAGCATGTACCCAAGTTTCCAAGTGTAACTTCCTGAAACATCTAAAAATTGTCAAAGGTGACTGAGATATTGCTTCCTATATACATTACATGCATTCCAGAGCAAAAGCTTGTAAAGTTGCAGTATACACAGTTTCTATTAGGGGTGAGTGTATGACTTCTTTTCAATGTGAGGCACTTAAAAATATGTCCAAAATACATCACTACTGATAAGGCATTACATGTGAAGAAAATGTGCATATTCATCCAAACTGATGTTTTTTTTTTCTGTTACTCGATAGATACACTGCCAAAAAATCCTTGTAATGGTGTGTGCGTGTATGTGTATGGGGGAACTGTCCAGCCAACTTCAATGCTGAGCTGAATGCAACTCCTTAGGGGTAGAATGGCAGTCTTAACATGGTTTAATTACCTCATGACCCAGTTGTAAATGGCTAAACATTTTACTAAAAAGTATCAAATAGTGACCAAATTACTGTCTTATAAATGTAGACATCAGATGCTGACTTGTACAGTCCGTCCACTGTTACAGTCTTGTCAAGATGTGTTAAATCTGATTTCTGAGATGCATGGATATAACACTTGTTTCAAGGCTGGGAATGCATCTAAATTGGGGTGACATTACATCAGATGTAAGAATTCATATATATTTCTCTGTAAAAGTGACTTTTTCAGTTATCGGAATACTACCAAGGTGGGTTGGGAGGGTGGCTTAATGGCTAAGGTGTTTGCCTTACAAACACAAGGTGCAGGGTTTGAGTCTCATAAGGGATAATTGGCTAGGCTTACAATGGCTCGCAAGGGCAGTTAGCCTAGTACAAACCTATGAACCATGACCAAAAATCATTGCCCTGTCAAGGGCAAAATAGCCTAAACAATAGCTTGCATTTAAGTGCTTAATGGTAGAATACCATTTCTTGGTGCAAAATATGGGGCAAGTACAACTCCCTGAAAATTTTAAAAAAGAGTGAGTGAGATATTGCCTTGTACACATGCAACAAATCCATTTTTGCAAGTAGCCAGTCTGCCAAGTTCTGTTATACCTGTGGACATTAGGGCTGTATATACAGCTTGCCTTCATGCGCTGAATAAAATATATGTCCAAAATAAATTGACTAATTTAGCATAGTGGAAACCAGTGATAACTGGTGACTTCAAACCAAGGGGGCTGCAGGAGACAGATGAATGGGGCATGGCTAACTGCAATGAGGCATGACTAATTGCAACAAGGTGGGACTATATTATAGCTGCATCAACACTGACCAAATACACATTACTCCTGTGGAGCCAGAATTGCAACAACAACACAGCAGGGCCAATCATATTTAAATCTAATAAATATCCAGTGTTATAGGTGTTGTCTTATTGCCCTGATATTCCTGGCAGAGTGGTATTACTTGTGTCTATCCCACTGGGCAAAATAAACATGCTGTAAGATATACTTATCCTAATCAAAGAATGACAAGAAATCATCTAAGAAAAGCACTGAATTATTACACATTCACACACAAACACACACACATCAAAGTATGTCAGCAAGCCATCCAGTCACTTATGTCATTAAAGTTTAATACCCCAGTTGCAAAAGCTTCCTATGAGTAACACCTCAGCACAGTTTTCCTAGCCTAATCAGTGTATAAGGATGGACTTTTTCTGCAAGAACACTTTCTGAAGTACTATCAGTCATTGCAGTAATGGACTGGTAAAAATATATGCAGTGTTTGGTTTAGCAAAGACACAAACAAAATAGAAAAGTGCTCTATATGAAACCATTTTCGGACAGCACATTTTTAATTAATGGTGATTTTATACACTGACATATGTACAATGAACTGAATTAAATGAAATAGATCAGTAAATGTAAATCCATAAGAATGGAATGTCCCTACAGGTAGGGAGAAAAGAAGGTGTTTCAATATTCATCAAAAACACTCACTTCAATACTGGTCAAGCAGTATTACTCACTTGAGCTACTTCCACATCCAACTCACTAAAAGCAAAGTCAGATACCATATCACTGAAAGCTATAGGTCCACTTCTATGACCCAGGTCACCCATTCTTCATACCTAAATGTATTGGAGTCTCTCTGCATTGAACTCACCACTAGACCTGGGTGAGGCACTCTGCTTGACATGTATGGGCAGTCTATTCCAGAGTCTGGGGAGTCTCTGGGTCAGGAACCTATCCCTCCAGCATGTTTTGTTTACTGTGATGACAAGGTTTAGATCCCTGGAGCATGTGGCTCTGAGGGATTGGGATTTCTTTAAGTGTAGCATGTCCAACAGCTCTGGGTCTGAAATGGCCTTGTATGTTAAGCAGAGATCGCCTCTGAGTAGACGATATGCGACAGAGTATAGCTGGAGTTTTTTTAAGATGGTCAGCATAGGGCATCTGCTTTAGGTCTGTGATTCTTTTAGTGAGGTATTTCTGTGGCCTTTCCAGTTGTTGCAGATGTCTTGAGAGGTACATACCAAATGGGGCATTGTATTCTATAATGGGTCTAATGAGGGATGAGTACAGTGGGACAATGACCTCCTTTTTTCTGGATGAAAAGCCCTTAGTGATGAGGTATGCCTCATAGAAGGATTTACTGACTGTTGTGGCGATGTGGTTATTGAAGATAAGACCACTGTCCACCTGTGTCCCTAAGTCTCATCACACTTTCGGTGTTTAGTGTACTGCCACTCATTTCTTTTTGCCACATAAACAGAAAAGCTAAGGCTTTGTTGATTTTTAAGTATATGCAGCACTGAGATGCAATATTTTTAAAAGTCTGACTGTGAGAAATATTGCAACAGATAATACTTATGTTGTATCTATCTTTAGAGCAGGTTTATGAGATCAACAAGTGTAGAGACCTAACACCTGAAGCAGGAAAGTAAACAAAAACAGTGCATCAGTCAAGTACATGTGCAGAAAGGCCAGTCTAATTCTGCTGAAGGAGTGTTCTGCCCTGCAGCACTCATAGTCTACATTCAGTAAACTGCGTAAATGTTAGAGACTGGGAGGAAGAAGGGGAAATGGCTACTACTTGGTTTTCCTTTTATAGCTGGAAAGGCTGAGTGGACCTATTATAGTCTGTAGAAATTATGCAGCAAGCTTGAGGCAGATACGTCAAGTGCATTGATTATGCATGAGTGTTGTAAGCATGCAGGCACTTGTAGTGACTTTGGAGGTGAGGGTAGGGTATCCACCACCTCAGACAGATAGTCACGTGACACATCGCTGAGCCTCTACCTCTGAATGAGAACAAATGAAAAGCATGAGCAAAGGGATGTCAGCAATGTAAGAAAATAAGTGTATGTCCACTGCACTGCCTATGAATTACTGTCCCCCTGCCCATGGCCATGAATCTCTGTGTTTGGTCTAGGTATTCTTGGAAGTTTTTTTTTTTTTTGCCAGCTATATACATACTGTAATAGCAAGGGAAAGAAGGTGGTAACTTCATGGGTGAATAAGGCTGAGAAAGAGTGCCTTAGATACTTTAATCGGTGAGATGGCCAAGGAGGGTTGGGAATAGGACAGCACTGATGACACTGATTATCTGCAGTCTAGTGCTGGGAGTATCGGAATGAACTTCAGGAGATGAAGACTGTTTTGGATGGTTACCCAACTGGGGACCCTGGGTCAACAAGACTTGAGCTGACTCTCAGTGAGTACAGGAAATGAATGGTTACTGCCTCACAGAAGGAGAGAGAAAAGAGAGAGAGAGGTGCTTTACATAACGCTAATAGACTTAAGAAAGTGCATCGGGGCACAAAAGGCTACCAGGAGCTATAGCAGTAAAGTACAAGAGGAGCAATTAATACCATCAGAGAAAAGTGATCATTGTGAAGTAATTGGTCAACTTCTTAGAGTCAGTCACCAGAGCTGTGGATGAAGGCAAGGTGGTTCATACAGCCTACTTTGATCTGGCCCAGGCCTTTGATACCATTCCCACTCAGGAATCACAGAAAAACTCACTAAGCTAGGCATCAACCCCTATAACAGTAGGTGGGTTGCAAACTGGCTCATAGGTTAAGAACCCACAGTGTGAAAGTAGCTGACTCCAAGTCAGACTGCCGACCAGTCATGAGTGGAGTCCCACAGGGTACAGGCCTGGGTCCTCTCCTATTTGGTATCTACGTCTCTGAAATCCAAGCTAACACGAAGGGACTCTAGATGACAAAGTATGAAGACGATTGCAAATTGGGAGCTATTATTAACTCCCCAAGTGATGTTGACATCCTACAGAAAGGCCTCACTGAGACCAACGACTGGTGTCAGAACCATGGCCTTAAGCTCAATGCCAAAAATATGTGTCATCATCCCCTTTGGGAAAAACCCAGTTCCCATGAATTACCACATTGATGGTAGTCCACTGAACACAGAAGGCGTTATAAGAGATCTGGGAACACAGGTTGAGAGCATCCTCTCTTTTGCCCACCACATTGCCACAGTGGTCAGAAAGTCCTTCTATGTGGTACATCTTATTGCTAAGGGTTTTGCATCCAGGAAGAAAGAGGTCATTGTCTCCCTCTACTCTTCCCTCATTAGGCTAATCATTGAGTGCAATACCCCATTTGGTATGTACCTCACTAAATACCTGCAACAACTGGATAGGCCACAAAGGTACCTCACAAAGAGGATCCTAGGCCTTAAACATTTGTCCTATATGGACAGACTAAAAAAACTCCAACTATTCTCTGTCTCATATTGTCTACTTGGAGGCAATCTCTGCTTGACTTACAAAGCCATGTCTGACCCAGCTCTGTTAGAAATGCTACATCTGAAGAAATCCCAATCCCTCCACACCACACGCTCCAGAGACCTCAACCTCATTACCACAATCAACAGAATATGCTGGAGAGACAGGTTCATAACCCATAGACTGCCCATGGTATGGAATAAACTTCCCATACATGTCAATCAGAGCACCTCACTGGCCCTCTTCAAGAGAAATCTTGATGAGTGGATGGGAACTAGAAAATTCACCCCAGGGATCACTCCAGTGGCTATACTCGACAGAGGCACTGAGAACTAAGGTCAGGTGGCACAATGCCAGGGTAATCCTATAGGCTAGGCTTATAAAGGCTCCTGGGCCATTAGCCTAGTACACACCTATGAACCTAGGTAGCTAATAAAGTAAACTAAATCACTGAGTACTGTGACATATTTTGATACTTTTTCTGAATGGGCTGCCAGCTGATAGACTGATAAATAATTTCCTTTGTGGTTTAGTTTTCATGGCCTTGTCATACACAGTGTTACAGTTTAACATATTACACTTCTATAAACCTTGAAGTAAAAGTAGTAAATAAAAACTACACAGTTCAAATGATGCAATAAATTATGCCTTCCTTGTTATACTAGCAGAGCCATTTTCTAGTCTGAACTCGTGTTATTGATTGGGAACTCTCACAAAGTGACTGGAATTGGTATATTTGTATTTGTGATGAATTCATTAATGTTTATAAAGATACCACATTAAGGTAAACAGTATCATTTGCATAAAATAAAAGGTACATAGGCTATGGCTACCTGTTGGAATTTCATATTACAAATGATGCATTATGGTTATTATTTCACAGTCTAACCACTTTATGTATATACTTACTACAACTGGTGATAAACTATTTAGCATTGCCTGTTTAATGATATTTGCTTAATATACGTTTAGGTGCTAATAAGTGTTAATATGCTATGGAAGGTTAATGCAGGTCACTTTATAATGCCTTATCTTAAATTACACTGTAATAAGTAAAACATATTGACAGCACCAACGGTTTTGCTGTCATATTTTAGTTCGCAGGAAATAGTTTTTGCCTATTCCAGACTTCAGCTTTGGTTTATATTGTTATATATTTTTTTAAATTGCTGAGAACTAATCAGACCAGTCTAATCGTAAGTGATCCATGACATCCAACTATGAAGATTTTTGATTGGCACTGTAGAAGAAATACAAAAATTCAGCAGCATTTGAAACTTTAGGCTAGTCTGATTGATAATACTTGTTTTCTATTATTTGTCTAAAGGTTACATGTAGTGTAAGTCTGGACTAGAACTTTAACTTATTGGGGTGGTGACAATCTGTAAACCAAGCTTTATTTTTGTACATGATTATCGTACACAGAATCCCTTTTCTCCTTTCTTACGAGCAATGGCAGGAACTCCTCCATTTGCTGGATTTTTATACTTATCTTACTCTGTTGTAATTGTGGTTTTATTAAGGCCAAATGAAAGAAACTTTCTACAGTAATAATAAAAGGGAAATAAACAGCTAGTATATCTAGTGGAGAAGAGAAACCATTAATGTGTTAGTTAAGTTTTCAACAGCTTTCTGTTGAATGCTGAGCTGAAATCAGTACTCTTTTTTTCAATTAGTGGAAGAAGTGCACATTATTAGTGGATTTCCAGCAGCTGAATAAAAAAGGTTGTAGATTTTCCATGTGATGTATAGCTGTTTACATATTATTGTTTTAATTTCAATCCAATTCAATAATTCAAGAAATTAAATTCAAGAAATTAATTTGAATTTAAATTTAATCTGACCACCATTTAATTAGGACTAATTGTGTTCCACTCTGGCCTTGTGCTTTACGTTCACTGGAAACTTAAATATACACACAGCAGTCTCATCCAAATAGGCAGTCTGAGTCCATTCAATCCAAGCACCATTTAATTAAGACAAATTATGTTCCACCTCTATCCTTGTAAGTGTTAAAGACATCCGGCATATACTTTAGCCCACATAGTTACTAGTCTAAAGGCAAGTGCTTCAGTGTCCTAGTTTATAAACAATACCCTTATAGTCTATAAACCCTCCTCCACTGACGTCCTGCTGTAAACAACAGCCTTATAGTCTATAAACCCTCCTCCACTGACGTCCTGCTGGTCAGCTTTTACTCTCTCCTTCCTAATGGACACTGACCTACTACTCAAACTATTTCTTTCCTTATATTTTTCTTCATTTCTTCTAGACTTGTTACTACCATTATTTATATCCTCCTGTTTTTAGTGGAACTGCATCCCTTCGAGGAAGTCACCCTTGTTCTCCCCCTTTCATTGTAATTTCTCCTTGCCTGAGACAGTTACTAAACCAATTTCAGCTCTGAGCTAGTATTTGTGCACAGTCAACATTGATTCAGTGCACTCAACTGTCTCTTTAGTATGTTTTTATTTTTCTATAGAAGTGTCTCTGCAAGCAAATAGATATGTATGCAACAGTGAAGTCTACAGTTTGAACACCAGTCTGTGGCTATATTTGTATGCAAATTATAAATATTATGGCAGCTTAAAACAAAGAACATTTTTCACTATAATAGCTCCATTTTCTTAGAACATAGCAGTTTGGTACTTTCTTCTTTAACTGTGCTCAATTCACTGTTTTATCAGTCCACTGTCTCCCTTCCTTAAGTTTATTTCTCTTCTTGTGTAACCACTTTTGAGTTATCAGCCAGTATTTTTGCAGAGCTAAACTACTGCATTCTGGCTTACTTTTTATCATGGTTTTGCTGGTCTGTGAGGGTTGAGGTAGGCTTTTGGACTTTGCATTTCAAAGTCCATCGAAACCTCCTTACATTACACAGTTGTTCAAACAGTCAAGCACATTATTTTACTGTTATCACCATTAGCCAAGTCAAGGTGATATTGGACTAATTCTCCTACTAAAACTGTACCCTAGAGCAACAAAACCAAGACATTCATCTATGAGCACAGACGAATTTTAACTGCATTGTTCCTTTTACGCAGTGGTGCAGCAGTAGCATTGTTGCCTCACAGCAAGAGGTTCTCCCGTTCGATTCTCGGCTGGAGCGCCTTCTGTGTGAAGTCTTCATGTCCTCCACACGGTCGAGTGGCGTTCGAAAGACATGCATAGAATGGGCGTGCCTTCATTGAAGGTTGGGTGTCGAGCTGGCACCTCGGCACCCATAAAAAATCTACTGCCAATCATTAGCGGACCGGAGTTCCACTGTGGCAACCCCTAACCGGGAAAAGCCAAAAGAAGAACAACAACTTATCTCTCAGCAGATTTGTGGCTGTTTACATTAAGCCACTGATTGCTTTTTCTGTCTCTTGACAAATTTTCAACTCACTTAATTCACCTTCACTTACGACCGGGCTCATTCCAATCCCTATCCGACCCAAAAATCTACCTACCCCCTCTTACTGTACATTTATACATCCACAGCACCACCCATATATTCCTCTAACCAATACCATCAGTTCCCTCCAGTAGGAAAACAATCAGTACAATTACTCCCAATAGTAACACCCACTCTAGTTTACCACACAAGACTCTCTCACAAATTGTCTTATTTTTTCCCTCCTATATCTATAAAATTACATCTCTACAATCAACCCACTACCCTCCTAACATTTTTCATCCTAATTTACAACAAAGACGAAACCCAAGTTAAATAGGAAGTCCCTAAATCAGATTATTTTACTATTTCTCCTCACTCTACTAGCCTTCATTAACAATTATCAAATCCACCTTCTTCAAATACTTAGGACTTCAACCAGTCCTCACAAAAAATATCAACATCTACTCAGCCTGTCTTTCTCCATACCACTCTACCTCTACAAACAAACCACATCTGATTTATTCTCTATAAATATCTTAAAAATAATCATCCAAATTTACCATCAAATATCAAACCAAGACCAAAATATAAATGGCCACACTCTTACCTCTGTAAAATATCAGTTCAAAAAATTGGTGGAGATATTCAACTCAATTCTTGTCCCACTGTTCATAAAACCATCACTTCCAACTCCAAAATAAACCAGCCACCTAATACATTTAAAAAAACAGAACCCAAACTCACCTTTCTAAATATGAACCTAAGAAGTATGTGCAATAAAATCCATGACATACATGCTTATCTTGCTACATACACTCCTGATGTAGTCATAGCAACTGAAACCTAGTTAAAATAGAAATAAAGGATAATGAAATCACCCCCCCCCCCCGGATACAATATACCCAGACATGACAGACAAAACAAGTATGCAGGTGGTATAGCAATCATCTGTAAAAATTCCCTAACCATTACCTTTCTTCCACAGGAAATAGCCAAATTTAACAAGTTAGCATTGTCACCTCACAGCAAGAGGTTCTCCAGTTCGATCCTCAGCTGGGGTGCCTTCTGTGCGGAGTCTGCATGTCCTCCCTGTGGTTGCATGGGTTTCCTCCGGGTGCTCCGGTTTCCTCCCACATCCCAAAGACATGCTGTAGGTGGATTGGACACTCCAAATTGGCCCTAGGTGTGAGTGTGTGTTTGTGTGTGTGTGTGTGTGTGTGTGTGTGTCTTCCGTGGAAGGTTGGGTGCCGGGCTGGCAACTCGACACTGTAAAACTCCACTGCCAATCATGAGTGGACAGGTGATACGCTGTGGCAACCCCTAAAACAGGAAAAGCCAAAAGAAGAAGAACAACAATACTGAAATATTGAATCAGCAATAGCAAAATTGTATGTTTAACAGCAATTTATATACTGCCAGGTTATAACATTGATACTACTGAAAGCATCCTGTATTGGATATCCCAACAAATTAACCATGAAACTATAATACCTGGAGAATTAAATATAGACTGGCAACTCATAAATTTCACTACCCCCACTGAATCCATAAACTTGTACAACTTCTCAGAAGTACAGGCAAACACAGGAGGACTATGGCTAACCAAGTTTGCCGATGACTGCAAACTGGGTGCCATAATTGACTCTCAGGCTGACATAAATATCCTCCAAATGAGCCTTACTGAGACAGACACCTGGTGTCAAAGTCATGGCCTCAAGCTAAATGCCAAAAAATGCATAGTCATCCCATTTGGGAAAAACAAAATACCCACGAATTGCCATATAGGTGGGAGCCCCCTTAATACAGAAGAGGTAATAAGAGATCTGGGGACTCAGGTAGATAGTAATCTCTCCTTTGACAATCATATTGCCAAAGTAGTTAGGAAATCATTCTATGTGGCCCTTCTAATTACTAAAGGGGTCGCATCTAGAAATAAAGAGGTTATAGTGCCCCTCTACTCGTCACTCATTAGACCCATCATAGAGTACAATGCCCCATTTGGGATGTACCTCACAAGACACTTCCAACAGCTGGAAAGACCACAAAAGTACCTCACCAAGAGGATTACTGGCCTCAAACATATATCCTATGCAGCCCAACTGAAAAAACTCTGGCTGTACTCAGTGGCATATCGCTTACTCAGAGGTGATCACTGCCTGACTTACAAAGCCATGTCCAACTCAGAATTGATGGACATGCCCCACCTAAAGAAATCCAAGTCAATGCGAGCCACGTGCTCTAGTGAGCTAAACCTCGCCACAACAATAAATAGAACATGCTGGAGGGATAGATTCCTGTCACAGAGACTCCCCATGCATTGGAACAAAATTCCAAATTACATCAGGCAGAGCCCCTCACTAACACTCTTCAAGAGAAACCTTGACGAGTGAATGGGTAACAGAAAATACACCCCCTGGAATCACTTCATTGGCTCTGCTTGACAGAGGATCAGTTAATTAATCAATGGGGCGACGAAAGCCGACACACTTTGGCTAGACTTATAAATGCCCTTGGGCAGATAGCCTAGTACCTACCTATGAACCTATAAGTATAAGAGATGGATATTTAATGGCTTGTAACACTGTAAGTCATTACTTATAAGTTTTGCACTTTTGTAGCCTGTTATTTGGTATCATTAGCATTAGGTTATGTTTGGTAGTGAACTGGTAATTTCCTACAGCACATACTGCACAGGGCCCCTTGCAGCTGTAAGCACAGCATTTAAAGTGGCACCTTGACAGTATATCCCTATGTATAGATGTGTTTGCATATTGGATTTTTTAAGGTTTGCTTTGAATAACATAAAGTTCAATTCTAGCTGACCTTCTGATGATATATATATATATATATATATATATATATATATATATATATATATATATATATATATATATATATACATATATATATATCCATACACAAATACACACACACACACAAACACACACACACATGATATAGGTAGGACTTAGTTCACAATGTTAGTAAATTCAAACTCCTATGTGATTGATCCTTGAACCCCAGTTCTCCTGCATTCTGTGCAGTTATCACTGCCGTGGACTAACAAGGAGTCTCCAGGACAGTTAGTTACTATGCTTCCCTTAACAATAGTTATTTTTCCTTTCAGATGGGGAAGCACCATCATGGTGATTTTTAAACATGCTTACACAAATGCAGTATACATCCTCAACCTAATACTGTTTTTAACAAATGAAGGATGAAAGGAATTTAGACAGCTACCCCCCCCCCCCGTATCTGTGTTGGTGTAACTGTCTGTTGACTGACAAGGATTCTCTGAGCAGTTAGGTTTTAAGCTTCCCCATAGCTGCAGTTTTCAGCTAGGAATCCATCAGCATGATATTTTTTTTCTTTGACCCTTGTCTGGTAATTGAACCCAGGATGTCCTACAACTTAACCATGCAGAGAATCCTTGTTAGCCCTCAGAAAGTGACAGCCACACAGAATGTGGGAAGTCATGGGTTTAATACTCAGGCACAGCTCAGCATTTTCCTTTTATGTTTTCTTTGCTGAAAACATTGCTAGGCAGACTACAGGAAAATCTTGCAACAATTCTTGGAGATGACAAGCAGGCCGGTGTATGTTACTGTTCACTAGAGCAATAACAATAAAGTAGTCATTATAAACACCAGAAAAGTAAATATACATGGTTCCTGTAATGCAGGATTATAATGTAGTTATCTGCCTTATACCTACCAATACTTAATGTATTGAAGAGCAGGGATAACTGAATAATTTGAACCTGACATCTCTTTTCTTTTTTTTTTTCAGAAGTCATAAACCATCCAGAAGCAAAAAGTAACTGCTGTCTCCTGTGTTTACACCAGAACAGTCCATATAATGGGAATACATGTTGCTATCACAGTTACATCAGCCTACATTCTTAAAAGCGTTTGGACATTATGAAGTGAAATGACATTCACTGATCTGTAGATTCTACTGCTTAATTAAAAGGTAAGAGTTTCTTCATGTATGCAAAGATAGGAAAATCCAAACTGAAAACAAACGTAATAAATTTATTCTCAGCCGTCTTCAGTGTGCCTGAACCGTTTGTTTTCAGTTTGGAGTTCTTGGTTATACGGTTCCTACTATACTTTGCTTAAAGATAGGAAAGTGTTAGACTTCATATTAATGTATCTGTTATTTCTGGTCAGAGATCAATAAAGGTCTTTCAACTATCTATGGATGCATGCAATGCCTTCCTTAAAAATTAGTTCTGAATCGAGCTGTGTGTTGTAGCATTTGAACCTGCATAATCCTCTGAAATTCTTGAAAAGTGGCACCATCTTTCATATGAAAGGTTTGTTTCAGAACTACATGACTGTCAGGCTCCGTTTCATATGAAGTTTTGACTGGGTTTTTATTACAGGGCCATCAACTTAAATGTGAGGAGTTCTGCATATTTTCCCTTTGCCTACCTGTGTTTGATGATCTACTTTTCTCTTGCCTACCAAACAAATGTGCTGAGTGCTTGGTTACACTAAATTGTCCATGTGGATATTATACTTACTCTTGCAGTTGTAGCCCTGGTCATGGATGAAAAAGGTCCAAGAAAGACCAATTAATTTGCCTAGATGATAATTAAGCAAATAGAAAAAAAATATATACAAAAAATGCAAAACAAAACGACAGGAGTAATTTACCAGTTTTTCTCAAAAGTAGACACACACACACACAATTAAATGTGCCCCGGGGCCATAAGTGCATAACCAGGAAGCCCAAAAATATTAAATCTGGTATCCCAGTGATAAAGCAAAAGACTTCATGAAAAGAAACATTGAGATGGAGAACATCGATATCTGTGCAGTGACTGAGACCTGGTTCAAGGTTCCAGAGAGCACCCCTGCACTACCAGGCTATAACTCATACCACACTTTTCGACCATCTAACCTGGACCGAAACACCAAAGGTAGAGGTGTGTCCATATTCATTAAGAATATCCACACCTACAGGCTAGTTGCTCAGCATAATGCATCTGAGGTTACCCAAGTGCAACTAACTCTGGGCAAAACTGCAAACCAAATTGTAGCTTGCTACAGATCCCCCACCATGCCCCAGGATTCTCACTCCTCTTTTCTTGATGTACTGGAAAATATTAGGGTTCAACCAAACACCCTAATAATGGGTGACTTCAACTACCCCACCATTAACTGGGAAAACTACTCGTGTACCAACTCCTTAGCTCAATGCTTTCTGGAATTCATAAACTCCAATGCCCTGGATCAACTTATCCACACCCCCACCAGGGGCAACAATATCCTAGACCTAGTCATTACCAACATGAGTGACCGGTGTTCCACACCTGAAGTCAAATCCTCGTTGGTCCGATCCGACCATAAGCTAATCACCCTTGATATCCACATCCCGCCCCAACCCCCCATTAAGGAAACCACGGTAAAAAAATTCTCCAAAGCCAACTACATGCTTCTTAAGACAGAAGTTGTGAACTTCATAACACCCATGCAGATGGACAATGCAGTTACAACTGCTGAATCCTACACAAATGCACTCTATAAGCACTTACACGAGTGCATGGATCGTGCTATCCCAAACAGAACCAAGACGCTATCCTCCAAAAAAAGGAAGCCAATCTGGTGGTCCCCTGCCATAAACAAACTGTACAACAGAAAGAAGAAACTGTTGCAAAAGAGAGTAAAATCCCATGAGTGGAGGAGCTCCCTGGGCAGCCTCAGTAAGAAGCTGAGATCCCTTATAAGATCCTGTAAAGCTAGCTACGAAAACAAACCCCCCCTAATTCTAAGGACAACCACAAAGCATTCTATAACTATGTCAAGGATCTCAATGGCAACACTCAGATCTGCTCTGAGTTACAGCACAAAGACACGAAAATTACAGAACCAACTGATATTGCCAACATCCTGGCAGATAGGTTCAGTGCTAACTTTACCCCCCCCCTCACCCCCTAAAGGGCCCATATCTATACAGGAAGAATGCAGAGTCACTGTAATCACAACTGTGCAGGTAAAAGCTGCACTCTCAAAACCAAAAACCCAGCATCCATGGGACCGGACAACATCCCAGGCTGCCTTTTACACGAACTTCAGAATGAACTGGCTTCCCACTTAAGCACCATGTACAATAATAGCATCGCATCAGGCTTTGTGCCCACTGAATGGCGCACAGCAACAGTTATCTCACTCCACAAAGGGGGAGCCACCACTGATCCCAGGAACTATCGACCTATTAGCCTGACGAGCCTGGTCTGCAAGGCCATGGAAAGTATCATCATGGAACTCATAAACAAAGACATTGGTAACCTCCAAACTCTGGATCCCACCCAGTTCAGGTTTGTGAAAGGCAGATCATGCCTCCTGAACCTGATCGACTTCTTTGAGGCAGTCACCAAAGCCATAGATGAGGGTAAGGTGGTTCACACAGCCTATCTTGACCTTGCCAAGGCTTTCAACACCATCCTCCATTCTGGAATTATAGTTAAACTCACTAAACTAGGTATAAATCCCTACGTCACAAGATGGGTTGCCCACTGGCTCACTGACAGAACCCACACTGTAAAAGTTGCAGACTCCAAATCTGACCTCAAAGCAGTGACAAGTGGAGTGCCACAGGGTTCCATCCTGGGACCTCTCCTGTTTGGTATCTACTTCTCTGAAGTACAGGCTAACACAGAAGGCCTCTGGCTAACGAAGTTCACAGATGACTGCAAACTAGGAGCCATAGTCAAGTCCCCAAATGATGTGGACATCCTACAGAAGGGCCTCACTGAGACAGATGCCTGGTGTCAGAGCCATGGCTTCAAGCTCAATGCCAAAAAGTGCAGTGTCATCCCCTTTGGTAAAAATTCTGTACCCATGAACTACCACATAGGCAGCAATCTATTTAACGCCAAATGTGTGATAAGAGACCTTGGGACCCAGGTAGACAGTAGTCTCTCCTTTGATAGTCACATCGCCACAGTAGTCAGTAAGTCCTTCTACGTGGTGCACCTCATCATAAAAGGGTTCTCATCCAGCAAAAAAGTGGTCATTGTTCCCCTCTACTCGACACTCATTAGACCCATTATAGAGTACAATGCCCCTTTTGGAATGCACCTCACAAGACATCTGCAGCAGTTGGAAATGCCACAGAAGTACCTCACAAAGAGGAGTACTGGCCTCAAACAAATGCCCTACACTGACCACCTCAAAAAACTCCAGCTTTACTCCATAGCATATTACCTACTCCGAGGTGATCTCTGCCTAACATATAAAGCTATGTCAAACCCAGAGCTGTTGGACATGCTACACCTAAAAAAATCCCAATCCCTCCGAGCTACATGCTTTAGGGACCTAAACTTTGTCACCACAATAAACAGGACATGCTGGAGAGATAGATTCCTGTCCCAGAGACTTCCCATACTCTGGAACAGGCTATCCATCTATGTCAAGCAAAGTTCTTCATTAGCACTCTTCAAGAAAAATCTTGATGAGTGGATGGAAAATAGGAAATACACCCCGGGGATCACGTCTGTGTCTCTTCTCGACAGTGGCACAGGAAAATAACTTTCTTGGGTGGCGTATGCCAGGGAACCTTGTTGGCTAGGCTTACGTAGGCCTTTGGGCCAATAGCCTAGTACCTACCTGTAAACCTATGAACCTATGTCAGAGTTTTTGTTTCATCTAAAAGCAAGACATAGAGGGACTTTGTAGGAAAGTAGAGGACAAGAAACATATCAACAGATTTTTCACGGAAGGCAAAGGATAAAGCATTTCAGGAGTAAATATAATGTGTCCACTTTGTTGTCAGTATGTTTTTAAATAAGTTCAACATGTTATAAGGGCAGTACAAGGCCTAAGATGATGCCAGTGTATTTATAAGCAATGGTCTGTTCTACTTGCAGATATTTAAACTATCCCCGGGATTCATGAACCTTGCGCCAGGCGCCAGCATAGCGTCGGCGTTATAACGCCAAATATGGCTGCTTAGCGATTCAGGTATGAATGAATTCCACGTGCACTACCGGCATGCGCCGGACCATCTCCGCCCCCGGCGTAGGTATGCAAAACACACTGTGTGCGGTATTGCACCATGCAAATGAGGGCAAATAGCGATCCACAGTGGCGAAGCGTAAGCGTAAGCGCGGCAATGTAAACCAAAAAAAACGGTTTACATTTACCCAAACATACCGGAGGAGTAACGGAAGGCTGTCAAAGTCAGGTATCATATAGGTGCAATATGCCAATGTGGAAAGGCACCGAGAATGTCCAAAGAAAATATGCACAAAATGTAAAAAATGACATAAATGGCACGTATGTAGAAAGAACAGCAGACCCCCGGGATATGTGCACAGAAGTTGCAAAGCAATTAAATAATATGACAATGTCCTAAAAGAGCAGTAGAACACAAATCAGCTGCACAGCCACCACACACCATAGTATGTATGTAAAGCTGCAACCCCAGCGCAATGGTTGTCAAGGAGTGGTGGCGGTGTCCGCGCCGTAACCATGTATTAGTAGTCAATTCCATGCAAATGAGGCAGATAATAGTGAATCGCAAAAACGGCGCCGGCGTAAGGCTGGAGCAAACGGCGTAGCGGTACTACACCGAGGAGTGGCCTACACGAGATACATGTCAACCACAGAGGGGTGTGCCACTGTAGGAGGAAGGATATTGGAGGTCAGCAAATCTGGGCTGTACAATGCACATCACAGCATCAGGACTGGCGTGTTAGGAAATAGATGCGCTGAGAGTACAGAATGCGCGTACAAATGCATGTGCACGAGGATGACTACGTTCCCTAAACCAGTCATGTGACGGCCTCACCGTCAACAACCAAGGATATAGGAAGGTAATGCGGAGAATACGAGGAAATGCGGAAGCAGTGTAAATGGATCCGTAATGAGCAATTAACACCAATCAATGCAGGAAGGGCAAACGCCGGCAGCTGATAACTCTGCATGCAGACTCCTGCATAACGGGAAAGGGAGGCATATGAGTGCAAAGATAGTAGGGGATGTAGTAGAAATGCAAAGAGCAAAGAACCGAAATAGCACAGCCAAGTACAGAGGTAGCATAACTGCGGCTGCAGATAAAATGCATCATATGCCATGTGCCTGCAGGATGCAGTAATGTAAGATGCCAGGCGAAGGCAATGCAGGCAACTGTAATGTAACACTACAGGCAGTACCGTTGCAGTTGCAAGCGTAAAACCACGGAAATAATCCGTGGATACGGCACATACACACCCAATGACATCACCGGGTATACAGCACAACAGTATTAAATGTGAATGCACACAACACACAGCGATTTCCCAAACGCCGCACCGTAGGGTGTAAACAGACGGGAACTTTAATATGTATATGCTGGGTGCCGTCGCCGTGATGCATAGGTATGTGGCAGAGACAGACGGAGTTGCGGAGGGTGGTGCCGACAACTACCGTAGGCCTCACAGGAGAAGGAGAGTGTTCAGACCAAGGGTGACCTACCAGGGGCTGCGAGACCTGGAGATAGTAGAGCGCTACAGGGTGGACAGGGACACGTTACAGCAAATAGTGGAGCTGTGCCGGCCATGCCTGAGAACAAGAGACAACAGAGGGGAGCCCATCCCAGTGGACACAAAGGTATGTGTGAGCTTGCGAATACCTACAGGTACCTTTCAAAGGCCCACCGGGGACATAATGGGCATCTCACAGGCATCAGCATCCAGGGTACTACACCAGTTCCTGGATGCCATGTTACCACATGCCCATGAGCACATACATTTCCCCACATCTCAGGAGGAGTTGGCTAGCAATATGCGCCGCTGCCACCGTGTGGCACAATACCCGGAGGTCCAGGGTGCGATAGACTGTACGCACATAGAAATTAAGTCACCAACCGGGGAGCAGGGTAGACGCTACATAAACCGCAAGGGATACCCCTCCATCAATTGCCAGGTCATGTGCAATGCGCAGGGCATTATTATGGATGTGTGTGCTGGCAGCCCTGGAAGCTACCACGACTCCCATATCTGGCATGCCTCACAGCTGTATCAGGTATTCGCCAGGGGGGACATCACACAAGGTCACCTTGTGGGGGATGCTGGCTACGCACTGGAGCCGTGGTTGATGACACCCATCAGAAATGCACACACACACATGCAAGAACGCCATAATGAGGCACACGCACAAACGAGAATAATCATAGAGCGTGTGTTCAGGATGTTGAAATCACGGTTCCGGTGCTTGGATACATCCGGTGGAGCCTTGCAGTACTCTCCAGGCACAAGTGCCCACATATTCATAGTATGTTGTATGCTACACAATATGATTCTGCGGAAACAGCTGCTGCAGGGACATAATGCCGGAGGGCCACCAAGCCCGCCACAACTGCCAGGGCAAGCACAGGCACAGGGCGTTCAGCCGCATGGACACACTGAGCCAGCCCCAGTAGGTAGACAGAGGCGTACCCAATATGCCTACGCCCTGGCAAAGAGGGAACGCATGGCACATACTTTGACAGTGTAGGCCCCATGGACTGACACCTCCTGACCTGCACACACAGTAAAATGGACGCCACACAAACATGTCCGCCCGTAATGTGTACCGTATGTGCGGACGTATGTGTGACTCCAACAAAGGCACCGCCAAACACTGCACACCCAATAGCCAGCAGAGCATGGAACGCCAACACCTCAACGACGCCGGTTCTACAGCACACGGCGTAGCATATGCTGCCACTATCGCCGCAAGTCGACCACATATGTACTCATGTGCATACACAGATACGGAAATACATATCAGTACACATGTAGAAATATATGTACGCATACACAGATATAAAGTACAACAGGGTAATATGGAACCCAGGGATGCAAGTTCACAGATAAGTAAGACGCGAAATCACCACATAGTAAACATAGTGACCAACCCGATCATCCTGGAGGGTGGGCAGGGCAGGTAACGCCAGCCATGGAAATGTTAACCTGCATCAATACATATCCGCGTGTCGGGATGGTCACCAGTCCACGGTACAGTAACGGGATATGTGTAGGGTTACCACCTGTCCCACGTTGTGAGGACAGTCCCCTTTGGGCAGTTGTGTCCTGCAAAAACATTGACAAAATGGCAAATGTCCTGAGATTGTAGGACAAAACTATTTCCCATAATTTCTTTATTAGTTGCATAAAACAGTTATTTTGTAGAAGAAACATCTAAATATGATAATAAACAGAATAAGCAACTGTAATGCTACAGGTTTGTATTCTGTCAAAAGAGTGAATTGCTGTCCTTTGTACTGGCCGAGGGTATGTGTTTGCATGCAAAATCTGACGTTTCTACAAAAAATGTCCCACTTTGGGCATTTGAAAAGGTGGCAACCCTAGATATGATAGATAGGATATGAGTGCGGAGATACACGCCGCCACCGGCGGTGCGGCCAACGTAGGTATTGTGTTCAACCGTCAAGCGAAGCGGAAAGCATACCAGTGAAGTGTACGACATTATGAGGAACGTACCTCATTTGGGGTGTAAAACAGTTCATGTTCCTCGCAGTTCCTCCAAGTTCCACATTGAAAATGTCTGTCAAACATCCATTGTTAGGAATGTATATAAATGACATCCTGGTAAATAGAATGTACTCATAGTAAGTCAGTAAAGGTTCTTCACTGTAAGTAAATCAGCATATTATAATCAACCTATGACCTACTTAGCTGAAGTTGTCACTATGCCATTACTATGTGTTCCACATTATGCCCATTTGTTTCACATTACTACTGTGTGTGTTCCTCACTCTGGAAATAGAAGGTTGACAGCCATGGCGGCAATATGTGTATGTGTGAGGTGAGGTTGTCGTGTGTTCCGCTGTGTGTGTGTAATGTGTGTGCCAGTGTAAACTGTGTATGTAGATGACATGTCACAGGCGGAGTGCAATAACAGGCGTAGGCATACAGTACAGGAACCATAGGCGTATGTACAGCAGTACCCACAAAGTAGTACTGACATCTCCTCAGTGGCTATGCACGTGGCGTCGTAAAATGATGCAAAGCGGAAATGTCCCAAAGTGTACCACAGGGCCATAGCCAACAGGAGATGCAAAGGACGCATGTACAAACCATGACCGTAGGTATGGCGGCCATAAGGTAGACTCCACACGGTCCGTCGGCAACGTTACACAGCATCAGACATGTACGGCGAAAATACGAATGTGCTATCCCGGCACCGATCGTGAACACTTACGGTCCGTAAATACCGCGGTGTGTAAGCAAGCGGCACACGAATAGGAGGCTACCGGTAGCATACAGGCCGCCCCAAGTATAGGACCACATTCACCGTAACTATCAGCGACAAAATGCCAATGGATAGTAGGCACGGACGAACATCCGCAGATATATAACCGATGTGAAGGAGGAATACGTGCAGGAAGCACACATGCAGGCGATACCGACAGCAGACGACATCAACAAAACAAACATTCCCGGAACAACAGACAGGTAACCCGCAGCTCCCCAAGCAGGGATGGAGCACACACAAGCATATCTGGTATGTATAAATGCAAGACTCACACCCCGTACCCGTCACCCACATCCGCAGATATACCCCATTGCACATATCAAAGGGATAACAGCTAAAACCGTAGCAAACACATACAGGCAGTGAATGACAGCGGCATACCCACAACAAGCTCCTGGGAAACACTAGCAGTGGCTGATGCATCCTTGCATCCGCTATGTACAGGAAAATAACAGCTATGTAACACATCTGAATGCACAACGCCATCGACAGACGCCGCCAGGACACGGGGACCCACATGTCGAACACAATACCATACTCAACACACACAATCCACGGCTAACACCACAGCAAAATGTGCCCGACACCACACATAGCGGATGCAGTCACACAAACATGATACAATACATACCATCCTCACGAAGGTTATGCAAATAACCAACGGCCACACGAGGAAAGAACCATGGGCTAGTGCAGACGCATAACGAACGAAAGGAAGGGGGATCACCGCCGATATGCGCATAAGTACACACCGAGGAACAGCTATTGGCCTGATTAACACACATGCCTCAGGTGACGACGAATATAAGGAAGACTCCCTGGATATTCAAACCGTATGTTCATACCGAACTAACACGAATAGAGAAGGAGAAACAAGGGAATAGAGACGAACTCAGAACAAAAGGCGGAAAGGTATGTCGCACCCACGACATGTACTGGTGTGTAATGACCGATACGTATGACGAATCTGTACAGTATGTGAACGGTGTGTGTAGGTAAAGATACCTGTCCATCAGGCAGAGAGAGGCGAAGGTTGGATATGTAATGCTAAAGCAGCGCAGCATACCAGCGACTGTGGACAACGTGTGCACAGCAGTGGGACAACATGTACACACCCGGATAACCCCAGGTTCGGCTTGCCACCTTTTCAAATGGCCAAAGTGGGAAATCTTCGGGACACACATCAGATGTTACAGGTGGACACATACCCATGGTCAGTACAAAGGTTAGAACTCTACTCTTTTGCATAAAGAAAAGTGTAGTCTTGTAGCAGTTAAGTTGCTTATTGTGTGTCTTGTAACATTTAGGAATGTACATACATAAATAAGTATGTGATGCAACTCTTACATAAGAATGGCATATAGTGATGTCCTACAATCTCAGGACATTTGCCATTTGTAATATATTTTGTCAGGACACAACTGCCCAAGGAGGGACTGTCCCTTGCAAAGTGGCACAGGTGGTAACCCTACCCCACGTCTGCCATAGGGTTGCAAACACAGAACAATGCCACCACCCACGCTGATGCTGGCAGTGGATATCCAACAATGAAGTGCCACAGCAGGGGATAGGACATGTATGTATAGTGTCACAGCACACATGTGCATGGGCATATACCATCGATGTCATACGGAATGTGCGCACGACGTGCACGTATCCCACGCAGTAGGGGCGACTATGTCAATTATGTGTAATGCAAAGCTGTCATGATGGATATGTTCACAAATCAGACAGTATCACAGGCATAGCATGCATGATGGAGCGATGGCCTAATGTTATGTACATACACAAGATATGTATGGCCTGCACATATGGGACAATGTAGTAGCAGAATAGGTACCCAAAATGGAGGGAACAGCAAGTGACCATGTCCAAACGTTCCATAGCAGGTGCAATGTGTGCCACAATGATGTCCAGCAGGGCCGTGTGTAAACACATGTGCAATGTACACAGTACTGACCCCCCCCATGGTAGTGTCCACTGAACGGCAGAACTGGATGTCAACTGTCATGTCTATACAGTACGTCCGCTGTGGTGGTACCATGGGTCTGTGTCACCCTACCAGCAAGGAAGCTATCACATGACTAGTGACACAGTGTGCCCCTGTGGGATGTGCACAGGACCTATGTCCCACAACATGGTGTGTGTCCAGTCTGTGGATGTCACACAGACGCCTGGGCTGAGCAATGTGGCATGTGTGCACACATGCAGGAGTGCTCCTCCCACCCTGCCCACTGCAAACGCCATGTAGGAGTACTACATGCATCAGTACTGCGGAGAACATGGCCCATGGCAGAGTAGATTACACCCCTGTGTTAGTGGCATGCAGGTGAGCACAGATGTGTTACATGACTGTCATTTGCATATGTAAACTGTCTGAGCCGGGTAGAGAGCACAGCATGACTATACTGAGACATGTAACGTTGTATCCATTGTGTAAGGTACACCACACATGTGTTATTGTAACACGGCCTGCGTGTACATGTGTGTATGGCACTGGTACAAGGGCACCCAAGGTATCAGCTAGACATACGGTCCAGAAATGTGGTCCTGCACATGTTTACCCACGCCATGGTGTAATATTGCAACCACAACACCATGTGGGCCCTGTGTGTGTACCTCAACCGTACACGGATATGCCCGGACAGTATCCATGTGAGGGACAGTATCCGCATGACTGTCAGTATGCAAAGGTGATGTGTATGCACTATGTGTGATGTAACTGATGCAATGATATCTACATGATATATCTGCCACACTGACACCTGTATGGGTGTCAGCAACATGAGTAGGATGAGATAGAATGCTGCCAGGTATGTAGAAGTGATATATGTAGGCATGTACAGTACTGTGTGACAGCAGGTCTGTGTGCCACCTGCAGTCAAACTGAGCGTTAGGTGCCAAATGCCTGCACCACTGTGTGAACTGTACAGAAGGCACATGGCGTGCATGCCTCTGTGTATGTATGTCTGTGAATGCCTCCGGCATAGCAATATAGCTGTGTCACCGTTGTGAACAACAATATGAATGGGTTGTATGTGTGTGGGGTGCATCATATGTGTATGGTCAGATCGACGATACCATCAGTGGGCCTGCTATGTGAACATCCCTGTCCCCATACATGGATACCTCTGCTGAGCCCAACACCACATTCACAGAGGGAGGGATGGCGGTGTGTAGTGCAGCAGCAGACATGTGGGTGGCAGGGATGTACACATATGTGTTACCCACATCAGTTCAGGCAGCCATCCATGTGCATGGGATAGCGGTGTGTGTCCACATACAGCACTGTGTCGATCAATATCCCAGCACATAGCACCTGCCAGGGCTACAGTGTATGCATGGATGTGTGATACCTGCATGCACCAGACACACCCTCAACAAGCAGCGTACAGCATACCTCGCTGGAGGACAGTGTCCACACCATGGTGATAAACATGTTGAATGTCCATATTCACACAGCTATGACATATGCAATGGACAGCCACCCTGCCAATACCGTCAACCCCAGGTGGATCACACCCAGTGCCATGTATGTGGCATACCCTGCCATATCATGCAGAGCTGACCAGCAAGGCTGCATGAGCTATCACAGTCCCACATGGTGCAATGGACAAAAGGCACTCTCACTATCAACCATACACAGCAGTAATGTGGTGGCGATGCACCCTGTCATGTTACAGGTGCTGTGTGATGCTCTGCACAATGTGTGTGTGTACATGCTATGCATGGCCTTTCCTGCTAATGTGTCATGGTTACACATTGCTCCATGTCTATCACATATGCAACACAGGTGAGCTGTGGCAAGTTGTCCAGCACACGTACAGTGCTGTGTGGAAGTACATGGCACAACACATGCATGTGCAGGTGTCCATGTGTATGTGTACAGTGCCGCTGCTGACGTTCACAATGGACACAGACGTGATGTGTACTGACATATACACAGCGTCAGGTGAACAGTAGCACAGGCGTCACATGGGGACCTATGCCAACTGATATGGACATAGGTGCAGCCAGGTACACATGTCCATGGCAGGCTAACATCTACATGGTGCGTGTACAGTGTGATGGGGTGGCACACAGATATGATGTGACACCCAGTGCTCAATGGTGTGAAGCCACAACATCGGCTGTGTCACTGCCACGATGCCCTTCACAGATCACTGTGCAGATGTCGTACATGTCATAGCAATGTATTTCCAACAGTATGCCAGCACAGCAGTGTGAATGTGACCTGCCACCATCATTATGTCTTCCAGATAATGCCACGTTCCTGGCTTCCACCATTTAGCCGACAGGAGGAGGGGGTGATCATTCCATACCTCCATAGTAACCACGCCGCCCTATTTAGCCATGTGCCACAGCAGGCACAGGAACGGCAGGAGATGTGGGAGGAGATGTGCAGGAGGGTGAACAGCGGGCGGAACAACCGCAGCTATCAACAAATCCGCAGGCACTGCACAGACCTGATCCGGCATGCAAGACAGCGTGCCGCTGCAATCGCCAGGCAACAACGTGGGACAGGTGGTGGGCCACCAACCCAGACCCCACTCACAGCCACGGAGGAGCTCCTGGCCAGTCTGGGGACACCCACGGAACAACACGCAGAAACACTTGCGTCCATCATGGAGGTGGGTGTCTCCCGAGCTATGAGCCTGGAGCCGCATGGTAAGTCAGTGTTGCATGTTTGTATGATAGGCGACGTGGGTGTGGGTGTCATAGTACAACACATGATATAGCAATACATGCCAGGTATATGGCCACACAAGATGCAAACCATAGTATGCTATGTTGTGTTAGCAGACATGTGCATAGCACATGCTACCACACACATGCATGATGTGACATGCACAGTGCTGACCGTGGAGATAGTAATGGCTAATGTGTATACCTTTGTGTAATGCCTTTACAGGTACGTCTGGCGTGTCGCAAGGACAAGGGTCTGTTGCAGGTAAGTCTGTTGCTAGTCAAAGGCATGTTCTGCTGTATTGATATTCCCCATGTGTCTAGGCATGACATGCTCACCTGTGTGTGCCCCAGTCACGGTATACAGCTCGCACCACCCGACACACACCACCCATGTACAGTAGAGCCAACCGTTGGCGTAGAGTGGTATGACACCACACAACCTATTGGTGTGTTACGTGCATTCAGCTATGCATACAATGGTGTAGGTGTTACACAATGGCTGCATGTGTAGTATGCATTGGTATGCCAGTGCAGTATGCACACAGTACCACATAGTGAGCTGTGATCTGGCCAGAGCACAGGTGTTACCAATGTGACCCATGCCCTGCATCGGTGCACCGCGTTGTGACATGGCACATGCCATGTCCCATGCACGTGGATGTCTGGCTGCAGCATTGTCACACCATGACATGACCTATGCACAACATAGCAGACATCCACACTGTCAGCATATCCGCAGAATGTGACACCTCACACTAGTATGGTTGTATGTCACATGGGCCACCACAGGGCCGTGTGCACGATGTCTACCACACACAATTGTCAATGAGTCAGACAGACAAGGCCATGGTTGATACCTACAGGCATGTTGCCACACAGCACATCCACAGTGGGTACTCACCGTTGCACCCTGTACACACATAGTGGGTTCATCACTGTAGTGGACCCCCTGGACATCTGATGTAGTACACCAGTGACATGGAATGCCTCCACAGCTACTACAGGTGCCTCCAATGTCCACCATATTCGTGCTGCTGAGCAGCTGAACTGACTTACAGACATGGCAATGTAATGCGTCCAGGTCACGCATCGCACAGACACATAGCTGTGTCCTGCTACTGTGCAGTGGCACAGAGCCCGCACTACACACTGTACAGCTATGCACACAGCTCACAGCAAACGTACCTGCACAGACATCACTGTTACCCATACATTGTATCTGTAGACTGTACACATAACACTGCACCGTGACAGCCATTGTGATGTGGTGCATGCGGTGGGACACCATCTTCACATGTCCACATGATACGGCACATGTTTGCGGTGTACATTACATAGTGTCGGCAGCCATGTGTACTCTCAACCGCCCCAAGCCCACACGGTGTATCACGCTGATGCATGCAAACTACCATGAATGTGTGTACTGCATGCCTACTAAATGACACCTGCCTGTTGTACTGTCCCCACCAGGGCAGTGTACATACTGCCACTATGAATGTCTGGTCTGCATTCACTGGTCTGTGTTGTGTGAATGCTGCATGCCACCTGCATTATCACATGCATGCTGTGTGTGTGTGTGTGTGTGTGTGTGTGTGTGTGTGTGTGTGTGTGTGTGTGTGTGTGTGTGTGTGTCTGTATTGTAACCGATGGTATGTCTTTGTATTGACAGGTGCTGTAGGTGAGTTGGCCTCCTGCGGTCAATCTGATGCTAGTGTCCCCACAGATACTAGTGGTGATGACCATGTGCATGAGGCACAGGCAGGGTCGTCACAGGCAGACACTGTGCCACTGGAGAACATCACACATACGTCCCTTTCATCCCCGCACACGGTTCAGATGCCGACACATACCCCAACACCGTTGCCCATAGATGACGGTCAGTCAGCGTCTGTTGTCCCCGAGCAGGAATGTGTGGTGGCTGCAGAAGGTGTGGGTACACACGATGTTGCCAGTGTAAGGACTGGTGCAGTGCCACGCAGGCATGTGGCAGGTGCTGCCCGTAGGGGGAGCACCGCTAGACATACACCTGCCGTACAGGGTGCAGCAGCTGGTATAACCAGACGCATGTTCCAGACTGTAATGGCGGCGCAGGCACGTGCCGAACGGCAGAACCAGGAAGGGCAGAGGCTGCAGAGGTCCGCAATCCATACCCTGAATGACAACATCCAGGCATTGGCGAATGCACAACAGCATCTTGCCGATGTTCTGGATAGGAGATTGGGTGACATGGCTGGTATCCTCGACCGAGGCATGGCCATCCTTGAGCGTGCAGTCCGTGCAGGAACACCAGGTAGGGGTGAGGCATAGGGCACGTGGGCGTGTGCCAGCAACACCACCTGCTGCAGGTCAGCGTGTGCGTGCCACCTCCCATGCCCACACAGACAGTGCTGGTGGCAGCAACAGCGAGGCTGCTACAACACCATCCACACCAGGACAGAGCAGGCCACGTGGGCGTGGCCCTGGGCCCCGCGTCGGGCACGTTTCCAGCGGACATGTGACATCGGAGAGTGGACAGTCTGTACCTCCACCCGGTCGTGCCCGTGCGACCCCAGGCAGGCGCGGGTCAGGTCGCCGCCGGCAGACACAGTGAGCCATAACACCTGCACTGTACAGTCAGGGGCTGCCAAGCATACCCGTGTAGGCATCACAGATGACTGAACTGTGTACACACACACCCACACACAGCAGACACAACTGTAGGGCTCCACCACACCCACATGCAATCTACATAGTCATGCCCACTCAATGCACTGGCCCTTACACACACACATGATGTCATCCATTGGTACAGCCCATGCCTGTGGCACACATATCACCCTGTGCATTTGATGAAGTCTTTGCCGCATAACTGTGAGCTACACCATCAATGCGGTTAAGCTAACATATTCTGATGCACAGGGTGGACACGATAGTGAGAGGTGTATGTGATACCTGTGTCCGCATACTACGTGCTGTGTATGTGTATGTTGTGGTGTGTGTGTATGGCTGGTGACAGGTGTGTATGTGATGTGGGTTGTGCACGGACATCATGCAGCAGACATACCATGCAGGACAGGTGCAGCATTCATTGATATGTGTACACAGTATGTGTGGTGGTTACATGTGTAGCACCATGTCGGTGCAGTTAACCCGTATGATACTGATGGTGTACTTGCAGCTCGCTACTGGGTGCACTGTAATTAGTTCCCCACGTGTAGTCGTGGGGTACCCACAGGCATGTCTGGCAACATCAGCATAGCACAGTTACCGCATCCGGCATGGACCCCTACATAGGTACATAGGCGCACATGAACGTAACAGGATATGTGCCCTACGACATGTGTGGACCTAGCATGACTGTGTGTGGCGTCTAACACCCCTCAGGATGGGGATGCCATATCCATCAGTCCCCAGTCCCTGGTCTAGCAGTGACACACAGAGGTTGCCTGGCGCATAACTATCGTCACACATCCACCGTCATTAGCAGTCCTGGACAAAGGCAGTCAGGGCCTTTCCTTCACATGGCCTGGCACTCCTCCCGTGTTGTAGGGGTGTCTGGCCGTTAACCCTGTTCCCCAGCACGTCCCACTCATCTTTGTGTTGAGGTGTCTGACAGTCGCTTCTGTGCCCGTGTTTGCATGGAGCCTGGGAGGTGGAATGTGCCCATGTCACCCAGGTCAGACATGGCCGTGTATGTCAGGCACAGATCACCATGGAGCAGCTGTGCTGTGAAGATCCACAGCCGGTGTCCCCTTGGCCGTGCAGCTTGTGACACATGTCCTAGCACCGTCATCCCGTCTTGTGGAGCGTTTGCGGTCCTTCCGAGTGCTGCAGGCGTCAGGTTAGCTACAGGCCACATGTGCCATTATGCGCGGTCATTGCTCTGGTGTGTGATGTGTACAGGGTACAATGAACACCCTGATGTGGTTGCCATTCCATCCAGACCAGGAGGCCACAATGGAATGTCTTCACACCCACATTGCCATTGTGTGTGTTGACAGAGGTTGCCGACAGGTGTGGTAGCCATTTCCTGAACATGTCCACCATCTTTAATGGCGTACCACCTACATGTGACATTGGGACGAACATGTCCTTCACACTGGGTAGGGCTGCACCTTCTCTGGCATTTAGTAGCAGGCCATGGCTCTGGCACCAGTCATCCATGTCTATGTCGCCCTAGGTGGATGTCCGTGTAACATGGAGTGTTGTGTATGTTGGCCGGTTCGTAGTCATCTGCATACCTTGTCTGCTACAATTCCCCTATGATTGCATGCACATTGGAAGGTCGGATGCCATATGGCAGGGGGCACAGGAGTGAGCCCTGTGGGCCTCCACTGGGTCCAGATATGAGTGTGACAAGGCACCTTGAGCACCAACCCTGTGTGGTGTGACCTCCAACCTGTCTGAGAAGCATCGGGTGACATATGTCCCCACATGTATGCTGGCGAGCCTTTCCATGGGTCCCATGTGTAGTGTGCTCTGAGCGCTCCCACCAGGTCATGGTACTGTGTGCAAACCCACGTATCCCCATCAATGGCCTTGGTGACCACTCCAGACTGGACGAGCAGGTTCGGGAGGCAGGATCCGCCCTTGACTATGTAGTTGTGGGTATGTTCGGTATTGGCTGTACACGCTATCTGTAACCATGGCCACCTGTATGGACCTCCACACAGCTTTGCAGACAACACTTGATGAGCGTATAGGGTGTGGCTGTTGACAGTCCATAGGAGCACTACCCTGGCATAGTGGGACCACAGATGCCATATGGCATCCATTGGGGACATAGCCCATAGTAAGGCTAACATGACACAGTGGCCACATGTGTGGGCCGAGGGCCTCAATGAGGATGGGTAGCACACAGCCAGGGACACCATCGGTGCCCATTGCTGACGTGTCAACCGCCATAGAGATATGGGATCACTCCAGGCCATATGACATGTTTGGGAGGATACACTCTGGTGGGATGGATATGTTCCCTGTTTGGGGGGGGGATGTATGCATGGAACATGTCCTGTGGTTTGCAGACAATGTCTGTGGGTGCAGTGACTGTTGTACCATTCTGGACCATTTCCAGGCAAGTCTGTGTGCCCCCAACCATGTCCTTACCACAGTTAGGGAAGGCCCTGTGGTTGTCTCATGTGCCCTCTGCAGTACCACTCCCACAAGCGGACCTGGATGATGGTATGTGGGCCGTATGGTGACGCCGGTATGAATGGGTGATGGTTTCCCTGGTACTGTCATTGCTCTGCCATGTAGTAGCTCCAACTGTTGATGTACAGGTAGTCAGTGGCTGCGGTCCACCACACCATGTGCCTACCTGTGGTGGACAAGGTCCTGATGTCATCATGTTTGCCTGTTGCAGACATGCATGTGGGTGGTCGGGGAAGGCATTCGTTAGGCGTTTGCGGTCTGGCCTCTGTTCAACACTGGCATGGAGGACTTGTAGGGTACCACACGGTCATTATGATGTGTGTGGTTTTCTGTGGAGAGGTCATCACTGAGGTCCCCATGCTGGTGTTGGTTACAGTGAGTGGATGACCAGTGGATCCACTATCACGGTCTTGCATCACCATTGAGGGCTGTACATCCTGTGTGGGGCATATCCTCACCATGTGTGATGGGCAGAACTGTCAGACATCCCCTAGTATGTATGGTGCATGGCTGTTTAACAGTGGCCAGGTGTGTGAACACCTGGGACTGCTGGCGACTGTGTTGTGCCATGGGTAATGTTCCCAGGCTATGTATGGGTGGTTCATGTCACCCAATACGGTGCTGTTGTGAGAGCATGCCCACTCACCAGTGTCCTCAGGACATCTGTGAAGGTATCCTGTGTTTGGGAGGGTTGTCTGTAGCATGCAACAAACTGTAGGCCAGTCCTACACATGGTTAATTGCACCTAGATATTCTCCGCAGCAACGGTCACGACTGTGGCATGGCGGGTTGCTGTTGTGTGGACACACAGGACGGTCCGCATTCCGCCACCCATGCCGCACCATGTGTATGCATGTCTGATCTGTGCCGACTCTAAGTGTCTGAGCATGCCCAGTAGGCAGCTGTGTAGATAGACACACAGCACAGTGCACACCGCGCCCGTCTGCAGTTATACCGGGTGCATGCCTGTATCCCCGCATAGCAGCCACGTCTGTGGCATGGCCAGGTTTCTGTTGTGTGGCTGGACACACACGACGGTCCACATTCCGCCACCCATGCTGTCGCAACATGTGTATGCATGTCTGCCCTGTGCGAGTCTAAGTGTCTGAGCATGCCCAGTATGCAGTGATGTACTGATCAGTAGTTACTTGTTATTCTCGACTGCAGCACTAACGTGTTGGTGTCTGGCGACCTTGGGATGGTAACAGACTGCGTGACTGCGCCTCTGTCTGAACTCCCGATCGGGCGCATTGCCTCTGCAAATACCACTCACGTGGGGTATGCCTCCTGACAGCGCTCTGCTCAGTAAACTCGTGCAGCGTTCTGTAAATGCTTCATACTGTAGTTGTGTTCATGTAGATAGGCGTAGGTTCGTCCCCGTCCCTTCCGTGTGTGTGTGTGTGTGTGTGTGTGTGTGTGTGTGTGTGTGTGTGTGTGTGTGTGTGTTTCCAGCTGCCTCTGCGACTGATTATGTTTTAGCCGCTCCGCAACACATGCCTTGGCTATTTCCAACTATTGTCTTCTTGGTGGCGTCAGCAGCCTACAAGTATGCCTGTGACAGCTCTGTTTAGTAAACTCGGTAGCGCGTTCTGTAAATGCTTCATACAGTAGTGTGTTCATGTAGATAGTAGGTTCATCCCCGTCCCTTCCGTGTGTGTGTGTGTCTGTGTGTGTGTGTTTCCAGCTGCCTCTGCGACTGATTATGATTTTAGGCGCTCCGCAACACATGCCTTGGCTATTGCCGACTATTGTCTTGCAGGTCGCGTCAGCAGCCTACAAGTATGCCTGTGACAGCGCTGTTTAGTAAACTTCGGTAGCGTTCTGTAAATTCTTCATACAGTAGTGTGTTCATGTAGATAGTCGTAGGTTCGTCCCCCGTCCCTTCCGTGTGTGTGTGTCTCTGTGTGTGTGTGTTTCCAGCTGCCTCTGCGACTGATTATGCTTTTAGACGCTCCGCAACACATGCCTTGGCTATTGCCAACTATTGTCTTGCGGGTGATGTCAGCAGCCTACAAGTATGCCTGTGACAGCGCTCTGTTTAGTAAACTCGGTAGCGTGTTCTGTAAATGCTTCATACAGTAGTGTGTTCATGTAGATAGGCGTAGGTTCGTCCCCGTCCCTTCCGTGTGTGTGTGTGTCTCTGTGTGTGTGTGTTTCCAGCTGCCTCTGCGACTGATTATGCTTTTAGGCGCCCGCAACACATGCCTTGGCTATTGCCAACTATTGTCTTATGGTGGCGTCAGCAGCCTACAGGTATGCCTGTGACAGCGCTCTGTTTAGTAAACTCGGTAGTGCGTTCTGTAAATGCTTCATACAGTAGTGTGTTCATGTAGATAGGCGTAGGTTCGTCCCCGTCCCTTCCGTGTGTGTGTCTCTGTGTGTGTGTGTTTCCAGCTGCCTCTGCGACTGATTATGCTTTTAGACGCTCCGCAACACATGCCTTGGCTATTGCCAACTATTGTCTTGCGGGTGACGTCAGCAGCCTACAAGTATGCCTGTGACAGCGCTCTGTTTAGTAAACTCGGTAGCGCGTTCTGTAAATGCTTCATACAGTAGTGTGTTCATGTAGATAGGCGTAGGTTCGTCCCCCGTCCCTTCCGTGTGTGTGTGTCTCTGTGTGTGTGTGTTTCCAGCTGCCTCTGCGACTGATTATGCTTTTAGACACTCCGCAACACATGCCTTGGCTATTTCCAACTATTGTCTTGCGGGTGACGTCAGCAGCCTACAAGTATGCCTGTGACAGCGCTCTGTTTAGTAAACTCGGTAGCGCGTTCTGTAAATGCTTCATACAGTAGTGTGTTCATGTAGATAGTCGTAGGTTCGTCCCCGTCCCTTCCGTGTGTGTGTCTCTGTGTGTGTGTGTTTCCAGCTGCCTCTGCGACTGATTATGCTTTTAGACGCTCCGCAACACATGCCTTGGCTATTTCCAAATATTGTCTTGCAGGTGGCGTCAGCAGCCTACATGTATGCCTCTGACAGCGCTCACGTCAGTTAACTCGGTAGCGTGAAATGTAAATGCTTGATAATGTACTGAGTTCATGTAAATAGGCGTAGGTTCATCTCCCGTCCCTTCCGTGTGTGTGTGTGTTTCCGTTGCTTTCGAAAATACAACTGAATAAGCAAATTGTTAAAGTGTTCACAATCAACAGTGTGATATTTAAAATCATGTTTAGACTCACATTGTTGATTGTGAACATTCTTAGACATAGCATTTTTCCTGCACACGTTGTGGAAACAACGAAAACGTTGCATGTTTTAATGAACTGTTTAAATGTTACGAACACTTGTGTTGTGTCGAACTACGGGGACTATTCTTGTTGCAGGTTGCTGGTTTGTTTGTGTTTCATAGTACAATATCATGTAATAAGTGTGTTCATAGTATGCTTTCTGTGATGTTGACATGTGTGTGTTTCGTTAGCAGTACGTCTCTGCTTTCTATGCTGTGGCTACATCTCCATTGCTCGCATAGAAAGTGACAAATGGAAGTGTAAGGGTGGACATTTAAAGCCTGGATACTTCCATGTTATGTGTAAGTCTCACGGGGCCAATGGGTGATAGCGCATACATGTCTATGAAGTACCTTTGGATACCATATGCGACCTGTCGTGGACGAAATGTTTATGTTGACTGTTCCATCTACCTATGTGTGACATGGTTTGTGGCCATAGGGTGCCAGCAAGTCTTCCCTGTTCATTGGGTGTTTGCCATGGTGTATTGACATCAATCCTATTAATTCAACGAAGGATGTCTTTCTTTGGTGTCAACGCCATAGTTTGACCATCCTATGTCATTCCCAGCAGACGTGGAGATTGTGCCATTGGTATCTTTACACAGGTGACCCATCTGTTCCACTGTATGGAAGCGTGTGATCCCCATAGATGTGCTGGCACATTGAGTGTTGTGTACGCCGGTATCTGCCCAGCGGTCTTGCTTTGAATGGGGAGTGTGTACTGTAGACCGTATCTGTATTCCCTGGGTTATGCCTTGCAACAGCTGTTGGATTCCCCAGGTTTGCAGCTATGGGTGCCATCTTGGCGACGTTTGTCCATCCATGGGAACTGCCTACTGGACACTAGTATCGGGCTGTCAACATTTCACAGCTGCATTCTCCATTTCCGGTGGATGATCGGTATTAGTATTGCGGAGTAACGCATATGCCATGGCCACGTCCCGCACACGGGGCGGGACGACGAATCATCTGCCAATCCACACCGACACCCATATTTGCATACCCACGATCCCATGTCTGCAACCCTCGACAGTACCCCTTGCACACCCTTCATGTGCGGAAATGGGATGTGAACGTACGTGTATGGACGCAGCAGCCTGGGGAGTCCTATTCATATGTCCTGCATTTCATGGACGGCTGTCATCACCCTTGAAGACACTTGTGGTGCATATATCTACCTGTGCCGTAGTCACGGCTGTCACCTCTTCGGTTCACACTATGTTGCCTACACTTACTTAAGGAGTAATGTTTGGGTCCTGCAATGGACACCGATGTGCATATGTAAAGTTTAGAACATGTTGGACTGTGTCCATTCGCCAGTGGGTTTGACTGCCGCCGTATGTTCCCCATTCCCGGATGTCTGTCCGCCTACCCATATTATGTAGTGCTACGTAACCCGTGTCCTTCCACAATTTACCCATAGGGTGTTACTGTAGTCCTGCAGGTTGGCAACTGCTTTAGATAATCCTCACAGGTACCATTGTGAACTATCCGCCACTGTATTGTCAGTATAACACAGCCGGTACATGTAGAACCTATTTATTCATGACAGTATGTCGTTTATGTGTGTGAACGCCATATTTTAGCGATAGTATGACCTTCCTAGTTGACGTTGTTGGTGTGCCATTAATATGTGTTCCACAGGTCGCAGGTATGTTCCGCAGAGTGGAAGCGGGTGATCCCCACATACTTGATAGCACCTTCGCTGCTGTGTATGCTGGGATTCGCATGGCAGGATGGATGTCTACGGGGTGTATCTACTGTTGTTTCCATCTTTATGTCCTGTGTCATGCCCTACTACGGCTGTGTGATTCCACCAGGTTTGCTATTATGGGTGCCATCTTGTCCGTACGTTTGTCCATCCTTGGGAAATGCCTACTGGACACTGATGTAGGGCTGAACACATTTCACATATGCCTTTAGCATTACCCTATGGATGCTTTGCATCCTACTTGGGACTAAGGCACGTCCTGTACCCGCAGCCCTCCCACGGGGCAGGACAACAGATTATCTGCCAAACAACACCGAGCCCCATTTTGCATACCCAGGATACCATGGCTGCAACCCCCCACGGTACGCATGACACATCCTTCATGTGTGCGGAACTGGGATATGGACGCACATGTATGGACACGGCAGTCTGGGGACCTCTGTTCATATGTCCTGCATGTCATGGGCAGGTATCAGCAACCTTAAACACGCTGGTGGTGCATATGTCTAGCTGTGCCGTAGTCACGGTTTGTACTCTGATTGGCTGATCTCGATGGATAAAGGTCTTAACGCCTTAATTTTTGGAGTCCTACAATGGACACCGATGTGCATTTGTAAAGTGTAGAACATGTTGGACTGTCACCATCTGGCCAGTGGTATTGACTGCCGCTGTATGTTCCCCAATCGTGGATGTCTGCTTGACTACCCATCATTTGTATTACATGGCCTATCTATATCCACGTGCCAGTATGCGGAAATACAGCAAACCTTGCGTCCTGCCCATCTTCATAAACGACATTATGGAACATATATCGGCAAAAACAGACACTGTCAAATACGATAGACTCCACAGTGAAAGGATACTGAGCTCTCTCACCTACTAACATGGGGCATCGTCGGAGTATGGAATGCATGACATAGCCCCCTTATACACTTCCTTCAGAGTCGGTTTAAAGCGAAATAATCAATAAACCTGCTCATAGTTAGGTGGACAGTGCTCCAAGTCTTGATTATAACGTGACATATACATATCAGTGTTGCATGCCTTACTTCATGGAAACAATAATACGGCAACAATGTGTCAATATATATACAATATTGGTAAATACAATCAGTATCCGGACACATAGTTGATAATTGCTGAGAGTGCACCTTAGAATGTAGTGTGTTGATCAGGTTATTGTATATCAATGTGTATAATAGTAGCATTACGATAACAAAGCATGGAATCAATAAGTACTATTTAAGCATATATTTGACAATTATAAATGTAAACGTGTGGAGGAGACATCCGTAACCTTCCTGGTTCCACTGGATCACACGCACACCGCATGTCCGGATTGTGGGTTACGGCGCCGCACATGCATATCCGTAGTCCGTTTATATATGTTTACAGTGGCTGTGTGGTTACGTGTTTTGCGTTACTTGTGACTATTCCGGTAACATATGTCTGATCCAGTTGACGGACGTGTGCAGAAAGCACTTACAGCTTTATATATGTAACAGTCTTTGCAGCATGGACGCTTTACGTACACGTGCACATCTATATGTTCTATAGTCGTAATTCAAACGTGACTGCATTCACGTTTGACGGTTACTGTGACCAGTGCACGTTAGCTGTTCGTTGTCATTAATATGCATACCCTTGGTACCTATGTACATTTACATATCCCCCCCCCCGCACACACGCACGTCACAGGCATCCATTCTCCTGCTGGGAAAGGTGCGGTACTGCATGTTGAACATTCCTAATTCCCCCTCGCTCATGGCCCAGGATGCATATGTCGTCACCGCAGGGCTGTTCAGATGACAGCTGCTTATATCCCATACGCATACAGGCCTTCGATTGTCAGGGTGTTGCTGTGGTGCTTTGGGTTTGGTCTTGTGCGCCCACTGTGCGGGACTGCCCTGACCCTGTACGAATGTTAGATGAGTCACATGGGCACGTTATGTCCGTGTCCATGGTACCATGTCACGGCCCCCCCCCAATTATTCGTAACCGTGTATCGATTGGCCGGTGTATCCGTTGTAGATCTCGTTATACTAATTGCACACGGTCTGATCGAACTAACCAATTTCCATTACTAACCCTCCGTATGTATGGCCTGTGTCGCAATATTACAAGGGTTTAACATTGCGTGACGACTTTCACTGAGCCACAGACATGTCCGTTGCTTTGTTTGGCCCGGTTTCGCTGTGCTACACACATTTAACATGGCGTAACAGGTTGAACAGCTCAGACACGAGGACATCGGGTTGTCCGTCGTTGTCTATTATTGAATGTCTCTGTGGAGTTTGTTTCACAAAGCGAGACAATGTCGGCATTGTTAATGGACATCTCGCGCAGTACGTCCGCACCGCCGCGGGTGACGTATGTCTGCCTTTGGCCGGCGAACAGGCATTATGCTGTGCCATTATGTCTGGGGATATATGGTTTCCTTCCTTACATAGATGATGTGCCATACTAGCAATGACCCTAGCAATGACCCGCGTCTGGGTGTGGGTACTGCTGTATTACCCACGGGAAGAGTGGCCTTAGGGTAAGTGGTGACCTAGGCAGAAGTTGCCACCGATACATCACCCGCTACCCCCCCTCCTGGTCTACCTACACCAAATAGAGTCTGGAAAGGTGCCCCGAGTAGAGCAACACCCTAGACGGCTACCTACTTGGCCTATGCCTAAGGCCGGCTATGTGTGTGGTCCCTTGGGCATCGGACTCGGGAACATGCCACGTCTGCCGTGGGTATGTCCAGCATTACCCACATCCAGCCCCAAGGCAGTCAACACAGCATCCATGGGTCCACATGGTGTCCCAGCTGTGTACTCCAGGAACTCTATGGGGAATTTAACCCACACTTAGGACAGCTGTTTAATCTTAGCCTCACCTCAGGATACGTACCTGAGTAGTAGCACAGGGCGACTGTAGTCACACTCCACATAGATGGTGCCTCCACTGACCCTGGTTATTACCATACCATTAGTTTGACAAGCCTTATCTGCAAAGCCATGGAGATGGATCATAATGGGACACATAGATAAAGACATAGGGGACCCGCATACTTTGGATACAACCCAGTTTAGCTTGGTCAGAGTCAGATCATGCCCTTTACACGTGTTTCACTTTGTAGAATCAGTCACCAAGGCCATTGCTGAGGGTAAAGCAGTCCATACAGCCTACCTCAACCCGGCAGAGGCCTTCGACACAATACCCCCCTCGGGTATAATTGATAAACCCGTCATCTTGAATGTAAATCCATACATCGCCATATGGGTTGCAAGCGGGCTAAGTCACAGAACACACATGGCCACAGTTGCTGGCGCCATGTCATACTCACAGCCAGTCACAGGTGGTGTCCCATGGGGCTCAGTCCTGGGTCCACTATTTCCAGCATCTACGTTTCCAATGTACACGCACACAGGGGTTATGGTGACAATGTTTGCAGATGACTGCAAACCGGTGCCAAAGTCAGACACACATCTGACACAGATATCCTTCAGGAGTGCCTCACAGATGTGGATAAGTGGTACCAGAGACATGTCCTACAGCTAAATGCCAGGAAATGCATAGGCATACCCTTCGGGAAGAACAAGGTTAGAGCTACCATATAGGTGGCAATCCACTGAGCACAGAGGGGGTTACCAGTGATCTGGGGACACGTGTTGTTGTTAACCGTTCGTTAGACACACATGTTGCTAACATAGTTAGGTAGACCTTCCACGTTGCCCACATCATCATGAAGGGATTCACATCTAGATCAGGGAGGTCATTGTCCCCTTGTACTCATCACTCAATAGACCTATGATTGGGTACAATGCCCCGTTCAGAATGTATCTGACCCAACACCTGCAGCAGCTGGAAAGGCACCAACAGTTCTTCGACAAACAGATGCAGGGTCTCAGGTATATGTGTTATACTGACCGACTGAAAGAATTCCAGCTGTATACAGTTGCATACCACTTGCCCAGAGGTGACCCGTGCCTGGCATACACGGCTAAGTCGAACCCAGATCCGATGACTATTCTTCACGTAAATAAGTTAGATCCCTCAGAACCACAAGGGCAGCTGACGTACACCTTGACACTGTCATTAATCTAACGTGTTGTTGGGACGGATTCATCACCCAGACACTCACTATGCTGTGGAACGACATCCCAGTACATGTGAGGGCAAGCACCTCGCTGGCCTTGTGTTAGTATTTACACATGGATGTCTGAATTGATTTATTTAAGTAACCTTCTAAATTAATATTTACATTAGCACATTGTGAATCTTTACATTTCGTTGGTCTATTTTACAGTAGTCATAATCATACGGTTTATGTGTATATATTATGGTTCATTTATATTACTAGGTGTCTGCAGTTCTGTTAATATATTGGCACAATCCGTAGGACATATATATGTATCTTACACAGTCAGACATTTGGAAAACATTTTATGTTGGTTCATGTTTCATATATGTACATATATTTCTATTTTCCGATGAAGACTGTACCTTCAAGCAATGTCTGATGTCCTCACTGTGTGGGATCTGTAACCCAAGTAAGGTTTGTTCGCTTGTCTGCCTTTAAGGCATGTAATTAGTACCTAGCACATCTAATGTACTGACCAATTAATGCTTGTAAATGTAGTAGGTTGGACTGCATTGTATGTAGTCTGAATAAGTCTGCTTATGAAGCAGACAAGTGCTCAATAGACTATGGTGACTGCCTTTAATTCTTGGTGTGCTCTGGTTGGTCACTGACGGTCCCTACAGTACCCCGTCTTTGCTTTGGACTTCATCGGCTGGTTGTCTGTGTTTGTTGTATGGGGAATGTCAACTGTAGTCCCTATGTGTATGACTTGTGTAATGCCTTACTACGGCAGTGTAATTCCACCGGGTTTGCAGTTATGGGTGCCATCTTAGTCATACGCTTGTCCATCCATGTGAATTGCCTACTATACACTGGTATAGGGCTGTACACATTTCACACCTGCATTTTGCATTCCCCGGAGTATGGTGTGCATTATTAGCGGAGAGTGACGCATGTGCTACGCACACGTCCCTCCCACGGGGCGGGACAAAGGATTGCCTGCGAAACAACACCGAGGCCAGATTCTACATACCCAGACTCCCTTGACTGCAACAGTGGACAGTACCCATTACACATCCGTCATGTGTGCTGGACTGTGATGTGGACGCAGCTGAATGGACCCGATACCCTGGGTATTTCTGTGCATGTGTGCTGCAGTTCATGGACAGCTATCATCAACATTGAACACGCTTGCGTGCATATGTGTACCTGTGACGTGGTGACGACAATGAGATCACGTGAGTAATGCAGGAAGCTAGCAGGCATTCTCTGAACAGAATTTTTGGGTCCTACAATGGACACCGATGTGCATATGTAAAGTGTAGAGCTTGTCGGACTGTGTCCTTGTGAGCACTGGGTTTCACTGATACTGTGTGTTCAGGAATCGCGGATGTCTATTTGACCACCCATTCCACATGGTGCTACATAACCAGCTGATTTAGTACTGTGAACAAATTACATACATCCAAAGATGCTGGTTAGCAACTGCTTCATATAAACCTCAGACATCCCAATGGGACATATCCGTCACTATATTTCCAATATAACACCACCGGAACATGTTGCTTACCTATGCATTCATTTAACCATGTTGTCTTCATAGGTGGGAAGCCATAGTTTACATATCCTACTTGACGTTGTGTGTGTGCCATTAGTATGTGTTCCACAGGTCGCACATCTGTTCCGCTGTACGGTAGCGGGTGCTCCTCAGTCTGTTGCTGGCAGATTGAGTGCTGTGTACGGCGGTGTTGGCACGACGGTCCTGCTTTGTATGTGGAATGTCAACTGTAGTCCCTATGTGTATTTCCTGTGTTATGCCTTCCCGCGGCTATGTCATTTACTCGGGTTTGCAGTTGTGGGTGCCATCCTGGCCATAATGGTGTCCATCCATGACAATTGCCTACTGGACACTAGTATAGGGCTGTACACATTACACACCTACATTTAGCATTCTCCGGAGTATAGTTTGCATTATTAGCGGAGAGTAAGGCAGGTGCTACACACACATCCCTCCCACGGGGCGGGAGAAAGGATTGCCTGCGAAACAACACCGAGCACAGAGTCTACATACCCAGAATCCCTTGACTGCAACAATTGACAGTACCCATTACACATCCGTCATGTGTGCGGGACTGTGATGTGGACGCAGTTCTATGGACCCGGTACCCTGGGTATTCCTGTGCATCTGTGCTGCATGACATGGACAGCTATCAGCAACATTAAACACGCTATGTGCATATGTGTACCTGTGACTACAATGAGTTCAGTTAGTTGATTAAATAAGGCGGCATACCTGTCTTTAGACAAATTTTTGGGTCCTACAATGGACACCACTGTGCATATGTAAAGTGTAGAGCTTGTCGGACTGTGTCCTTGTGAGCACTGGGTTTCACTGATACTGTGTGTTCAGGAATCGCGGATGTCTGTTTGACCACCCATTCCACATGGTGCTACATAACCAGCTGATTTAGTACTGTGAACAAATTACATACATCCAAAGATGCTGGTTAGCAACTGCTTCATATAAACCTCAGACATCCCAATGGGACATATCCGTCACTATATTTCCAATATAACACCACCGGAACATGTTGCTTACCTATGCATTCATTTAACCATGTTGTCTTCATAGGTGGGAAAGCCATAGTTTACATATCCTACTTGACGTTGTGTGTGTGCCATTAGTATGTGTTCCACAGGTCGCACATCTGTTCCGCTGTACGGTAGCGGGTGCTCCTCAGTCTGTTGCTGGCAGACTGAGTGCTGTGTACGCCGGTGTTGGCACGAGGGTCCGGCTTTGTATGTGGAATGTCAACTGTAGTCCCTATGTGTATTTCCTGTGTTATGCCTTCCCGCGGCTATGTCATTTACCCGGGTTTGCAGTTGTGGGTGCCATCCTGGCCATACTGGTGTCCATCCATGACAATTGCCTACTGGACACTAGTATAGGGCTGTACACATTACACACCTACATTTAGCATTCTCCGGAGTATGGTTTGCATTATTAGCGGAGAGTAAGGCAGGTGATACGCACACATCCCTCCCACGAGGCGGGAGAAAGGATTGCCTGCGAAACAACACCGAGCACAGAGTCTACATACCCAGAATCCCTTGACTGCAACAATTGACAGTACCCATTACACATCCGTCATGTGTGCGGGACTGTGATGTGGACGCAGTTCTATGGACCCGGTACCCTGGGTATTTCTGTGCATCTGTGCTGCATTACATGGACAGCTATCAGCAACATTAAACACGCTTGCGGTGCATATGTGTACCTGTGACGACAATGATTTCAGGTACGCATTGAAATAAGACATAATTCGATTCTTTCCACAATTTTTGGGTCCTACAATGGACACCACTGTGCATATGTAAAGTGTAGAGCTTGTCGGACTGTGTCCTTGTGAGCAGTGGGTTTCACTGATACTGTGTGTTCAGGAATCGCGGATGTCTGTTTGACCACCCATTCCACATGGTGCTACATAACCAGGTGATCTAGTACTGTGGACATATGACATACATCCAAAGATTCTGGTTAGCAACTGCTCCATATAAACCGCAGACGTCCCAATGGGACATATCCGTCACTGTATTTCCAATATAACACCACCGGAACATGTTGATTACCTATGTATTCATTTAACCATGTTGTCTTCATAGGTGGGAATGCCATAGTTTACATATCCTACGTGACGTTGTGTGTGTGCCATTAGTATGTGTTCCACAGGTCGCACATCTGTTCCGCTGTATGGTAGCGGGTCCCCCTCAGTCTGTTGCTGGCAGATTGAGTGCTGTGTACGCCGGTGTTGGCACAGCGGTCCGGCTTTGTATGTGGAATGTCAACTGCAGTCCCTATGTGTATTTCCTGTGTTATGCCTTACTGCGGCTGTGTAATTTACCCGGGTTTGCGGTTGTGGGTGGCATCTTGGGCATACGGTTGTCCATCCATGACAATTGCCTACTGGACACTAGTATAGGGCTGTACACATTTCACACCTGCATTTAGCATTCTCCAGTGGATGGTTTGCATCATTAGCGGATAGTATGGCAGGTGCTACACACACATCCCTCCCACGGGGCGGGACAAAGGATTGGCTGCGAAGCAACACCCGGGCCAGAGTCTACATACCCAGAATCCCTTGACTGCACCAATCGACAGTACCCATTACACATCCTTCATGTGTGCAGGACTGTGATGTGTACGCAGTTCTATGGACCCGGTACCCTGGGTATTTCTGTGCATCTGTGCTGCATTACATGGACAGCTATCATCAACATTGAACACGCTTGCAGTGCATATGTGTACCTGTGACGACAATGGGTTCAGGTACATATTGAAAGAAGACGTGAATCTGGTGTGATGTCAATTTTTGGGTCCGACAATGGACACCACTGTGCATATTTAAAGTGTAGAGCTTGTCGGACTGTGTCCTTGTGAGCAGTGGGTTTCACTGATGCTGTGTGTTCAGCAATCGTATGTGTGCTTGACTACCCATACTGTGTTGTGCTACAGGAACCATGTCTTCCGACACCAGAAACCAATGCTATACATCCAATGTTGCAGGTTAACAACCACTTTCATACCATACCCAGAGGTCACGATTGGGAGGTATTGCCACTTTATTATCGGAACAACACCCCAGACTGTGTACATCATGGGAACTTTAGGCCAGTCTTACCGGCCATTTCCAATTGTAATTGGCAGACACATGTCAATACATGTATGATAACACATATTGTCATGCAGAAGTTGATCTATGTTATTTGGACATTGGCTTCTGCTTTTGGCATCCGTTGCTGTGAGTGTTGCCAGTTACCATACACATTGCTTGCTCAGAGGCAGACTACACAATACTGCGCAGTACTGTGGTCTCCTTTAAGGACCCTGAGCCAGTGGTCGATGGTACGGCAGCCACTGCATCAATCACATTTGCCATCTACCAGTACCTACAGGACTGCATGAGCCAGTCATTCACTTACCCAACTGTGGTTCACTGTACCAATGCCAAGCATCCAGTCTGGTGTACCCCAGCCATACACAAAATGTACGACACAAGGAGGTGGCTACTACAAGGTGGAGCAGACACCTTGTGAGGTGTGACACCCTTGGTCATCATATGTGTAGACTTACACACTGTCATGAAATAGTCCAGGGAACATTCCACAGATATACCTACATGGACCTGGCTAACAATCATACCACCTTCAGTTGCTATGCTGGACACCTGGGAGCTCAGTCCCACATATGCTCTGACTGGGTTCACATAGAGGTGGGGTTTACTCAACATACACACATTGCCAACATACAGGCTGACAAGTCCAGTGAGGACATCTCCACACCCTCCCCCACACATGAGGAGATGTGTGTACCACTGGTTTGTGGTCACCAAATGTTCTGTGACACACAGGTGGGACATGCTCTCTCCAGGGTAGTGGACATAGCATCGATGAGACCAGCTGGTGACCCCGCTGTGTACTCCACTATCTCGGTTATGAATTGGACCCACAGTTAGGACAGCTATTTCTTTGTAGCCTCACCTCAGGTAGGGTACCCAGGTTGTGTCACATGGCAACTGTAGTCCCACGTCAGAAGGCCAATACCTCCACTGAGGCTGGTTATTACTGTCCCATTACCCTGAGGAGACCTATCTGCAAAGACATGGGGAGGGATCATACTGTGGCTCGTACATGACTGCATAGGGGACATACTGACTTTGCCACACACACGGTTTGTCTTGTTCAGGGGCGGTTCATGCCTTTAAAGCATGGTTGACATTTTCAGGACAGTCGCCGAGGCCACTGATGGGGGTGTTGCAGTCCATACAGCCTACCTCGACCTGGCAAAGCCCTTCATCACATTACCCCCCTCAGGTATCGTTGATAAACCCATTGGCTGGGATGTGAACACGCACATCACAGAATGTGTTGTAAACTGTCTATGTGACACAACCCACACGGTCATAGTTGCTGGCAGCATATCAGACCTACTGCCTGTCAGAAGTGATGTCCCATGGGGCCCTTCCATGTGTGCACTCCTGTCATACACCTACATCTTCACGGTACAGGCACACACAGGGGTGCTATGGGCAACAGTGTTTGTAGATGACTGCAAAACAGGTGCCATAGTGGGACAGACATCTGACACAGATATCCTTGAAGGGGCCTCCCAGGTATGCATATCTGCTGTCAGGGACATGTCCCACAGCTAAATGCAACGTCATGCAACATCATACCTGTGGAGAAGTACTAGGTCACCCCTGTCCAGCATATAGGTGGCTGTCCACTCAGCACAGGGGTGATTACCAGGAATCAGGGGACAGTGTTGGATGGTCACCATTCATTCCACACACACGTTGCTATCGTGGTTGTGTGGGTCTTCTACATTGCCCACCTGTTGGTGCAGGGATTCACATCTACATCAGGCTAGGTCATTGTTCCCTTGTACCCATTACGTGTTACACCTATGATCTACTACATTGCCCCATTCAGACTGTATCTGACCATACACCTACAGCAGCTGGGAAGCCCACATAGGTTGATTGTTGTACAGATGCAGGATGACACCATTTTGTGTAATGCTGCCCCACATGTAGGACCCCTGCCACATCACGTCACATACCTGCTGTTTGGTGTTGACCTGTGCCTGACATACAAGGCCATGTCAACCCATATGTCATGTGTATGCTTCACCTACTGTATCCGCATCCCACAGAATCACTAGGGCAGGTGACATTTACCTTGTCACGGTCATTCATGGGATGTGTTTGGGTGACACATATATCACCCAGACAATCATTATGCTGTGGATCTACATCACAGTACATGTGAGACAGACATCCTTCCTAGCCTTGTTCAGAACTATGTTGTCCATTGGATGGAGAATTGCAGGTATAGGCCAGGGATTACATCATTATCACTGCTTGACGGAGATACAGCAATATCATGGGTATTTCATCTGAAGCACAGAAGGTTGGCAAAGTCATCCTAACTATGGTGTAGTATTATGGCTGGGCCTGGGACGATGGCCTACCCTGTACCTATGGACGTGTGAACCTATATTCATAGTTTGTCACATGTACAATTGTCTATCCACTATAGTCTTTCGCCACTGTATATTTCTGTGGCACATGATTGTCCTCTGTATTACATGCAGGTATGCTGTGTACGTTGCACATACGTCACAGTTGATGACAGTGTATCTGTGTCCCTAACACTGTGATACTGAGGACTACCACACATCCTTCACAGCATTACATGCATATGTCCATTCTATTCTTCTTTGGCCTATGGGGGGGTGTTAAGGCAAACATTACTCAAGTCCCTGTTTGTGCATGCTTCATGTTGGTGTTTGACCAGGCTCCGTTGCAGTCATGTGTTGGACAGTAGTGTGTCTGTGTGTTTGCCATGTGTTTTTATTGCCAGTACATCTGTGGGAGGTGTAGCTGGCACATGTTCCTCTTTGCAGGGACACCCATCCTGGTGTTTGTGTCATGCATCTGCACTTGGCACGTGCCATATGTCCTGTACTATTCTCACAGACGTGTATGCCTTCATGCACTACTACTGCATGTTACTGGCTGTGTGTATGTGGTACACATGGACATTGTGATGTTTGTCTTGACCTATTCCAATGCTAGAACGTAAACATCTGTCAATTAAGTCTTTTAAATCAAACTGTAACACTCATTCGTATTTTCAACATGACACTCATTAACACAGGAAGCTGGGATTAATAACATTTTATTACTGTGCAGCAGGAGGCAAAGGAGTATGCAGTCAAAGTTTAGACATTTGTTCAACTCTATACATGTTACATCTGTATGAGCATTCTGTATACTATCATCTTTTGCACACATTAATGATGTTGTCAGTCACAAGGCATTTACATTGCTAGAGTACAGAACATTGTATTCCTACAACAGTGCTCAGGTAATGCTTATTACATGTTTTCCCATGAGGATAGGCCAACCTTGTGCCACATATTCAGTTAGACTGTACTTTGGTAAGTTCTGCTCTGACACGGTTCCAACACTGTTCATATTCAGTCCTCACTCCGTGTCCTACTAGGTTCCTGTGTCTCTCTGCTGAGCAGCTGTATTCTGTGTTACAGCTCACAAGCCTATCCTCCTCAGTAGAAGGATGACAGATATACCTGTACATACATGTATTATTCTGTAACCGAGCAGATGACTAATGCTGACTGACATACACCTGCTGCACTGGTTACTGCTAGGGTTAGGGTTCAATCACACTGCAGCTACACTACAAGCAATTACATGCATGAGACGCTGTACTGCTATATTGTCAGGTAGAATAATATGCATTATACACTATTAGCTTCTGAAGTTGCACGTCATATTATGTTTAAATATGTATTTTGCTAACATTCTCCCTCCTTTGATTGCTTCTACTCTATCCAGAGACATATACAACATTATTTCATTCCCTGGCATCTTCCTCTGTGGAACGTTTAACTAGGCAAGTAATTTGATGTACATTGCAAGTAGGATTGCATTTTCTATTGACAAATACCACTACAGGTCTTGATCCATAGTCTCGGGTACAGGTATGTTGCCAGAGTCCCTGACTAATACTTACATGCACAGTATCCCGCACTAGACACATGCTCCCAATATGAGCAGAACAACACAAATGGCAATCATGATATTCAGTATGACTGACCCATCCACCCAATGGTTTGTGGAAATGGTTCGGCAGTGGGTTTGGGCCTGGTTCCGCCATGGATGACACCTGCTATATTACCTGTAGGTGGGCGTTGCTTTTGGTCTCTTCATGTGGTAGTTGGACACAGCGATCTTCTTCAGTAAGCGCCAAGACGCCAATTCTCAGCGCCACGGTGCAGTCGTGCACTATTACATTTTGTGACACAACAGTTCTCATTGCATCCAGTTCATCAGTCACATGTTCAGGAGCGGGAAGTCACATTCATCCTTCCTCCGACAGTACTTGATAACTTCCTCTGTTCCTGATTGATTTCACTACTCCAGAAGCTGGGGTGTTCCAGCCCAGGTTGTGACGCTGTCACTGAAGTCCATATGAATCGGTATTCCTTTATCTCTTGCAGAGGACTGACATGTCAGAACAGCTTCCATTTCACCCACTGGATTAGTAGGTTTCTCGACTGTGTTCCCAGTTCTTCGAGCTATATGTGTTATAGTTCGTTTCGCACCCACAGGCAATTGTACAGTATGTCATGTGACTGGAGCCAGATAACCCAAATAACAACTGCCGGACCAATTCCCAGGTAACCATTGCTATGCTTATTTCCCACAAACAACATAACTATATTCTACTTTATTACTGATGCGGGTTACCTCTGCATGTAACAAATTCCTGTCTCTAACAGAGGACTGTTTATACAATTCAGGATGTTTCTGCACATCCTTCAACATTGTTCTCATGATGTTTCAATACAAATTAGGAATGGTGCTACAAGTAGTACTGTGATCTTTGGCTGTTATATGACATTCGTAAGACACAGTTATGTTACAAATACTCCCACCAACTGAAACTGTACCATGTTTATGATAACATACAATTCCTTTTTGTGTAACAGGTAAGTACATTGCCACGTTGTCCTGTGATCTCACAGAACCTGTATCAAAGTGTAGATATTCACAAGTCTCAATCTATCCCCAAGGGGACAACATGCATCGGAAGTCCTCCATATGATGTAGGTATGGCAGTACAAACACAGCAATTTAAAGTGTTCCTAGTCTCTATATGCACACGCATCATGCCTAGGTATCTGTTGAAGTGTGGAAGACACTCTGTGGCCAGTTCATCACGTATCAGTATTTGTATCCGTGTAGTTATATGCAGGTAAGGTCCCGGAAATTGTAACGTAAACACAAACATGGTTAATAGGTGTATAATCATTAGGACAGCAAACATAAATGTCTTTGGGGTTGCTTTGTATTGTTATACAGTCTTCGGGTGATTCGGGCTCTTTGGTATATCAGCTACAAGATGTCAATCAGACTTGATATCCTTTACCAGTTTGAGAAATGTGAGGTGGACCCAGGACGACCTCTCTGCAAACTTTACTGCGGTAGGTGTTGCCAACAGTACCCGGTACAGACATTCGCACTGTCCACTTGGCAATAATGTTCTTTGGATAACAGTGACATACACACAGGATACTGGTGTCAGCTATGCTTCCGTCTTCGTTTGCTCTTATCTGTAACAGACTTTAACTGAGGAACAGTGTTACTAGTTAACAATCTTCTCATGTCACCTACTACTGAGTCATTGACCTCCGGCTCTGCAGGCATGACAGCTTTCCACTCTGGCACATGATATGCCATTCCACATACTACTCAAGTGGGTGCAGCACTTTACATTTGGAACTGTTGTCATGCTCAGCAATGCTAGAGGTAGACAGCTCATGTAACTCGTCTGGATGTCACCCACCAAACTCCTCTACTTATTTCTCGGGATCCCATTCTGCGGCGGCAGCAGTCGTGCTGAGTGTGGGTTGTACATGCAATTGACATTCATGGTTATGAAGTAATCCCCCAGGTAGCGTGATTGTCTGGTTAACTACATGTGTTCTATTGTCACTGTAGCTTCTTTACAGCATGCCAGATCTAGGGATACTTAATTTTACTGGCACCTTTGCCACTGCTGCTGCATCCGGATTACTGGTTGGGAATGCTTCTACCCATTTTGATTATATATATGTGTAATCGCTAAACAGTATTTGTTCCCTTCACATTTATGCAGATGTATGAATTCCATACAAATAGTACGGAACGGTTAGGGTGGTGTAGGTAAACTCACTCCCTTCGGTTTAAATACTCCCTGTGCATGATATCTACGGCAAACGTGACACGCTGCTCATGAGGTTTGTATGTGGTTCGTAATTCCGTATGTTAGGGGTATTCTGTTAACCAAATGTACCATCCCCCCTGTTGAGACATGCCTGTACCCATGGCTCCACAAAGCCGCATATCTGAATATATTAGACGTTAATATTGGCTTTATCACTGTGGATATGTGCAGTCCGTGTTCAAGGATTGCTCCTCGTCATAACCACGCCGGCTTTTCTGCTTTCGTAGTTGCTGTTTGCATTGTTTGTACAGTTTCTACATCTAAACAGTCTGAGGTTTGTCATTCCTCATTCACACAGACACTTTCCAACTGTGACGCTGCTTGTTTTGCAGGTGCATGAGCTCATGCCTCAACTTTCCTACTGTTATCCTGTTGCTTTCTATGCCCTGCACATTTACAATTACCTACTTCAGTGGGTAACTGCATGTAGTCTAATGCATTCAGGTTCGTATGCGCATGATTAATCGGTTTACCGGTGGATGTTATCATTCCCCTATTCTTCCACTGCTGCTCATAAACATGCACTGCACAGACAACAGAATGACTATCGGGACATATGTCCACACATCATTTTTCCGCTACAGTACAAGCACGTGTTAAAGCTATCTATTCTGCTGCTTGAGCAGACACGTTATGCTGCAGGGTTTGGCCGTCTACAATGTCATTATCAATAACTACTGCATAAACTACTTCATTCGTTCCTGTAGGACTCTGTCTACATGATCCGTACACATTAACTGTCACCTCTGCATCATCTAAGGGTATATCAGTGTTATCATGTCTGTGTGTAGTTATTTAATCCATTTCGTATAGGCAACTGTGTGGTGTGCCATACACAGGTGTCAGACGTGACGTTGATAGGTTTCATGTTGTACAACGTTCAATCACCATGTGAGGTTGACTCAGTGGTATGGTCAGACATGACAAATGTCTAGCACGAGTCAGGAATTCTATCTTCTCTTGCAGCAGATTGATCGCAACTGCATGACACATTCTCACAGTGAGAGGGTGGTCTAGTAACATTACGGCCGGGCCTGTACTGCCATGGGTGCTACAACAACTGCCTGTACACAATGTGGCACTGACCATGCCACAGTGTCCAACTGCAATGAGTAGTCATCTATTTAGCGTTGCTTACTTCCCTGCTGTTGCATCAAGACTGACGTCATATATCTCCGCTTACAATCTACGGTCTGACAACATGTGTTATGATTATTCACGAGACCTACTACAGCTGTTGAGGCTATCAATCGTTCTAGTCTGCATAACGCTGTTTCTGCTACTGTAATGTGTACTATGTGTTGTGCTGCCATAGGTGTATTAAAGGTTAAGGCAAACAATACAGCGGATTCCACAGCATTGTTTGGTATCCAGATTTAACATGTGTTAGTCGGCCCAGACACGACATCATTCCCTTCTTGTTAGTTGGCTTGGGTGCTTATCATATTGCTACCTTCATATCGTCATGTGATGTTCTACCCTACTTGGATACCAGATATGCCAGGTAATTGACCTGTATTCTCTGTAGTTGCAATTTATGCTTGCTTACTTTATGTCCCTGTTCTGCTGATTATCTCAATAATGCTATTGTATCTTCCATACATTGCTGCTGGGTAGGGGCCGCAAGCAGAATATCATCCGATTAAAGTGGAGCTTGACTGGCCCCGGGTGGAGTTGACACCGGAATGTAGCTAGCCATCCCTGTGAGAATATCGTTGTACTTTCACAGTAGCCCCGCGATAGCCGGGTATGGCTGTATCTGTCACCCTGACTGTACAAGCAAAGCAATACGAACTATGTGGATGTATAGGTATTGCAAAGTAAGCATAGCTTATATGTACCACGGTAAGATACTTCTGTGGCATGTTCATAGCATTGAATATAGTGTGTGGGTCTGGCACCAACGCTACCCTAAGTATTCTTACATTATTTACAGCTTATACATACTGTACCATCCGCCATTCCCTTTTGGTTTCCGATCAGGAGATACAGGGTATTGCATGGTGAATAGCGATTACTTTGTGGATGGGGAATTCCCTCTGACTTTGCAGATATCTTCTGGTGTCCACGGTCTATACGCCACGGGGTTGGGTCCTGGCCTTCCTGTCCTGCATGATGGTTCGGTACTTCAATTAATTGACAGATATCCTCACTCTGTTTTAGTACTGTGTTCTTACTCGGGTGTCCCTAGGTATGTTACGTGTTCGGGATGTGGTTTCAATAGCTTCTATTACATTTGTTCGTTGTGCTACCTCTGTTGCCACAGGATAACGTGTGGGGACTAGCCTGCCCTCCCGCTTAATATCCTGCATGTGGTATCTGAGGTGGTAGGGTGTTGTGGGGGGGGGGGCGGTCGGTACTACTGTATTATGATCTTCTCTGTGTACGTATGATGCTTAGCCATTTGTAGTGTTCTATTCCCTTCGGTACACTACCTTAGTCCACCGATGTGCATGACGGATACCCAATTGTCGCTGTTTTGTCGCCTGCACATCTTAGGGCTGCCACCTTTTCCAATGCACAATGTGGGACATTAGTGTTCGGAACGTGTAATTTGCCTGGAAAATGCATACCCACGGCCAGTACATAGGACAGGTATTCACGTTTTGCCAGGAGAGTGACCAATTGTTGTAGCATTTCAGTTGCTTATTCTGTTTATTATTATATTTTGCTGTTCCACATACAAATTTACTGTTTTATGCTACCATCTTGATATATATCTGGGAAATGTTTGTCCTGAGATATCAGGACATTTGACATTTGTTCGGTTTATTTACAGGACACGGCTGGCCAGAGAGGGCATATCCCTCTCAGGGTGGAACAGGTGTTTACCTTGGAACATATGCATCAAATTTTCAGGGATTACAATGTTTCAGTAACGATATGTTACCTAATATACCATCAATGTCATATTTATTACCCCATTTTGCTGCGTAACTCACATTATGTGCTCTCTGCGATTGCATATTCTTCACGTCACCCGTCAAACGCGGATCACATGATCTGTTGCTTCAATAATCTCCCATATCCTCTACACGACTGCTACGCAACACGTGTGTCTCCTTCCCTGTATCCACTGTAGTGTCTACAATCACTATTTACTCTGCTGTGTGTTCCCTGACCTATGTTCAGATTTAACAGTATGTGGGTAGGTCTTCGACCGATATCACTACTGTTAACAGAAACACAATGTAGTCTGGTCCCTGATCTACAATAGACACAAAAGGCAGACACTCCTTACCTGGGCCTCCTGTTTAAGGCTGCACGTTTTCTTCTTGGGATCCAGTTTTCCGCTTTTCAGCCACAGATCAGACAGTAAACAGCCTCTTTACACACAACAATTCAGTCGGAGGTCTTTTCATTCAAGAAGAACCATTTATGCATATTCTCCAGCGTACATGTCTAACCAGCCATGCACTCTGACCTGTAGCTTACCAAGGGAATTCGGGATTACAAGGATCACAATGTGAAATAAGTTGTTACAACCAGACTGTAGTTATCAGTAGGCTTTTCTAAGTGACAGCCGATAACACAGGAGGCTCGGGTTCGGAACGTTTTAGTAGTGTACACAGGCAGGCTAAATAATATACAGTCCAAGTATGAGAGTTTTGTCTGACTCTATACAGTAAGCAGTTTCTTTATATAGTGTTTACAATCAGCTTTTGCCCACCTTACTGACGTGGTCGGTCACAGGGCATTTCCATCACTATGGTCCGCAATTGTCTATACATACGTGGGTGCTGGGCTCGTGCTTTTAAATTGTTTTCCCATGGGGATAACACAGCCTTGCAAGGCACCTTGTACATTACAGTATCCTTTTGTGATTGTAGCTGTTTCAAGGACCCTAGACTGTTACGATACAGTGGACAGTTAATTTCTTAATACGTTGCTTTGTCTCTCTGGTAGGGAGTTGTACTGCTATCTTCGATTGAGCTCACAAGGCCATCCTCCTCTGGGGAAGGAGTGCTGTTATGCATGTACATACATTTATTGTTCTGTAACCCAGCAAATAATTAATGATGACAGACATGAGCCTGCTGTACTGCTTACTGCCAGGTTCAGAATTCCATCACAGTACAGCTTAGCTTCACCAATTACATGCAGGCTTAGTTCTACTGCCATATTGTACGGTACAATTCAATACATTATATAGTATTTCGAGTGTAAACTGGAACTTCATATGTGTTTCTATATATTTTACGAACAACATCCATCCGGCCATATGCATGTTGTTCCGTCCTTTACCTTGACCGTGTGTATTTGTCCGTCCAGCTACGCTAATCTCCACATGTGATGTCCGAGTTTCCCCTTCTTTGCCTGTAGCACCCTGTTAGGACGTCCTGTGTGGTAGGCACCTGTTCTGCTATATGTGATCGACTTCACTGCAAAGATAATCATCGATGCGGTGGTCCAACGACCCGACTTGTCCACATGTGTACAGTTATGTGCACCGTGTCGTATGCAAACCTAGATGGTTTGGACGGGTACATACTACATGCCGGATGTACACATTCTGCTGACACATTCACATGCAGCCATTTACATATCTGTACCTGCGGTGGGTTGGTGACATGTGGGTAATGATTTGCCCGCATGGCATTGCCTAACACAAACATCTTACCACAGTTCAGGTATGCACATTGTGTGTGGTTGTATAGCTGCACACGGATGCTAGCAGGTTTGGGTGCAGGGGTATACATGGGTGTGACTGACATGTACAATGAGGCTATTGTGTAGTACATCCGAATGCATGGGTTCTGCTTCTGGATATTACACTTCATCATACACCATCCAGTGTATGCAACAGAGACGTTGCTGGGTCTGGGATATGTTGCTATGCACATGTTTGCCTGTGTTTGAGGTATCTTGCTTCCTTACTGTTGTTATGTCAGCACAGCTACCCGGCTATGTACTGTCACTACTGCTTGTGACCATTATGGTTGCCACCTTTTCCAATGCCCATAGTGGGGCATGTTATGTGGACACTTGAATTTGCAGGACTACACATACCCAGGGCTAGTGCAGTTGACAGAACTTCACTTGTTTGCCATACTATGAGCTTATTCTGTAAGCGTTTGGGTTCCTTATTTATTTTCTTATGCCATGTCTGTGTTCCATATCGTAATGTTATATGTTTTATGCTACTATTTACATGTATATTGCGGGAATTTGCGTGGCAGGGGATCGGAGGTCATTTTCCATTTTTACGATTGTTGCAGGGACACGACTGTCCAATCAGGGACTGTCCATGGCACATTGGGACAGCAGGTAACCCTGGTGACCATGCCCATGTCGCTACTGGGGTTTCCACCTTTTCCATTTTCCGATCTGGGATATTTCCGGGACTCACATCTGACTTTACAGGCCGACACATACAACGGTCACTATATAGCATAGAAATTCACTTGTTTGCCTAAATAATATGCTTATTATTGTGGCAATTTCCTTGCTTATTCTGTTTATTGTGTCATTTAGGTATTTCTGTTACAGAAATAACCAATTCATGCTACCATTACATTAAATACGGGATATCATTGTGTCCTACAATCGTAGCACATCAGCCATTTCTAATACGTTTTTTCGGGACACAACTGTCCATGGAGAGACTGCCCCAACCAAAGTGGGACAGGTGGTGACCTTAGTCGCTGATCCTATGTCGGTGCGGCGCACTGACATGCGGCTGTACACCTTCTCTGAGTGTAAACACTGACAGTGCATTGCGGGACGAACGGTCTTATGCGTATCCTTTGCTCCTTGGACGGGTGCACTTATGCCTTCGTGGCTTCTATTTGCTTCTCCGTTAATTTGGGACGGGGACTATGTTGCATACTGTACGTGCGTTTCATTCTGCACAGGACCTGGCTGCTGCCATTACTATTGTGGGCGGACCGTGGCTGTCAGCACATTAGGTTGCTCACCTCATGCCGGCTTAGACACGCCTCCAGACGCATCCTACCTGGGCTCGCTCACGTACACTACGCACGTGTCTGTGATTCCGGTGCACTCTCATTAATATGTATATGGCGCTACTGCGCCGGATATTCCATGCACCGCCGGCACAGGCCTTACGCTGGCCTTGCGCCGAGCTTCATGAATCCCGGGGTATATCCTGTTATTACTTCTGCTAAGCTCAGGAGATAACTAAATCAACCATGTGCCTAAAGAATTTCACATCCAAAATATCTAAATCCAAAACTGCTTGTACAAAACTCAGAAAGACTAAAATAATGTATACAAACCAAAACAGGCTGTTAGCTAGATCCCATAATTCCTACACTGGGTCTCTACAATTCGTCGCTCATGCCTCAGGGATTTTAATTACCAAGTTCATTGTCTGCTTTTCTGTAACTTATTTGTTGTGATGAAAATGATTAGGTTTGTCTGGAGCCTTTTTTTATTATAAATACCACCTCTGTACCCCTGTTATCATGGCTAGAATTTTGTTGTCCTCATCACTGGGCAATGGATACTGCATTGTTATCATTGGGGATCTCTGCCTATTTTCTTCAAGCTGTTTCATACAAGGGACTTCGCTCATACTAGGGCCCAGAAAATATGCACTTGGCTACCTTTATTTTTGGATTTTACCATATTGCCATTTTATTACATTTTACATTATTTCATTGATTAACAGATTGTTACTGAATTTATTGGGGGATCTTATCCAATACAGATATTTTGAGGATTTTATCCCATATAGATTTTGTTTAATTTCGCAATTTGTTTATAATATCCTAACAGGACATTCTTAAGTCAGGGCATAATTGATTAATTAAATCAATTTTGCTTCAGTATTTGATGTTTGCGCTCTGTGTGCTCCAGGTTCCTCCCACATTCCAAAGACATGCAGTAGGTGGATTAGATACTCTAAGTTGGACGTAGGTGTGAGTGTGCATGCGAGTGAGTGGTACAAATGAACTACTGTGGCAGGGCTAGCCACCCGGTGGTGTAAACCTTGGCTTGAGATGACTATCACTGCTGAAGTGACACCCCGACCCCATGTGCAAAATGGGAAAAAGGGGTTGAATATGGATAGATGAATGGATTTGATGTTTGTCACAAGTGCTCTTCCCAGCACCCACAATGTACCCAGAACTGTTTTTTTTTTCTGTAGTTCAGATGTAGTTTATTTCTGTAGGTAGCATCTTTAGATATACTTGAAAATAATTTTTATTAGCATCATTGCTCCTACTACGACTGCAAATACCCGTGTGTCCTTGCTCAATATTGCTCTAGTTTTTTCTTACGTCTTGATATTTTATCATTTAAAGACTTTCAGTTTGTAAGATGCTATAGTCACTGAGTGTAGCAGTTCCAATACTTCATGCTGCTTTTGACTTTTTCTCTTAGAATACAATAACAAATGTCCTTGCTTTTACCTTTTTAGCTGTTGGTATTAGATGATCGCATGTGATCATTACTTCTTCATGTTCAGTAATCCTTCATGGTTCGTGTTTCCAATGCCTGTCAGCTACCTGCCTATCTACACAGTGTCCAGTGTAACAACCTTGCGCCTTTTATTATACAAGCCTTCAGGCATAAGCATATTGCAACCTGCAATAAGATGTAAAATGTGACTAGTTCTGTACTGCAAAATCTACATTTGTCTGTATCTCCTACTCTTTCTATGGATTTTGGGAACCATCCTGTCTGTAACCTGATATTGTGAACAGACAATTTTAATCTTTCCTCTTTTGGCTAATTGTTACTGAATGTGTTATGGGGTCATATACCATACAGATATATGGAGATGTTATCCTACCTAGCTATATGGGGAGCATTATAACCTCTCATACTATGGATCCCATTCTGACATCCCATTTTCTCTGTGTGTTGTCAGAGACTTTCTGCTAAAAGCATTTCTTCATTTCAGCGATATCACATACTGCAATGGCATAGGGGTGGGTACTATAAATGTGTTGGGGTACAGACATTGATAACTTCACTGCCTTTGTTGTTTTCATACTCAAGTACCACCCTAGGGTAAAATGTCACAGAGACAGAATTCCTGTTTTAATGAAGTAAACAAAGAGCCTGCATTCATGTAACACAAACATTAGAGATGTGACCACCACTGCTCCTCCTGTGGGCATTTATTGTAATGTCTGTGACATCTGCAACAAGCCAGGTTTTATTTCTGACCTGTTGTATGGTGCTACCCTGACATTTATCACAGAGACCTGATTGAATGACAGTTTACATGATTGCATTTTCTTGTCACTTTCCAATGTGAGTGAACAAGATTAATTTCAGAGCTACCAGATGTTTTGAATATGACAGGGGAGCAGGAACAAGCTATGGGTTTCTCCTATTCTGCCTTCTACCAAGTACTATAAGAACATTCCTTCAGAAGTTTGTAGGCTTCCTTGATGGTTCATTATCAGAGATGGCAAACTAGCTAATGTTGGTTGACTTCTGTAACTGGATAGAGGATGAATCTGCATTTTTTTGTTAATGAATATCTCTGTATTATGACAGGCAGTATCTCTGCAGAGATAATTTCCTCCATACGCCTACCCATTTGGTTTCCATCTAAGTGTTTCTGCCTATGATCTGAAGGTGGAAGATTGACTATGGTCAGATCACCACCTTGTTAAAAAATTAAAAAGTCCTGAACTAGCCTGACATACGCTCAGTACACAAGAATGAAACCAGGGATTAATAACAACAGTTAGACCACGTAAACAGCAAAAATGCTGAGCAACTATGTACTAGAGTTAATAATATAGAATTAAAGACCTTAGCTAAAGCAGATACAGACCGTTAAAATGTGTTTAAAATCAGATCAAGGAATGAAAACTCTTATCTGTCTTTCTCTGGCTAATGGAACTATTAAATGCAACTATTACAACTAGACAAGACCATAGGCCAAGATCTTTAACCAAATGGATATGTTATTTCAAGTACAAAAAGGGAAATTGGTTTGGCTTAAAATGGCCTACAAGGGCAGCTAGCCTATTACTTACCAATGAACATATGAACTACTTCTAGCCTCTAATAAGGCTGTTAGACCATCTCTGTATCTGCTGCTTTAAATTGTATACACCATGTCTACCTCATTCCAAGTTCTGGTATGATACCAAGCTCCATGGAATCAGGAGACGTGGGCAAAAATGTAAGCAGAATTAAACTTCTCTCATCATTGTCAAGGTAAGTTTTGGTGACCACTGTGCTGGTTATTAAGATGTATTTTCTTTCATAAAAAGGAGTATATCTATCTGTACACTCAACCAACCAGTTGCACTCTTTCATGTGGTCAGCATTCTGAGTAATCCAGTCTGTTTTGCCACCCACAGAGTACTTTCATTTTAGGAATCTGAACTGTCAGTTTAGTATTTTGCAAATAAATTAGCATAATTGAAGACAGTCTGTTCTTCTACAGTAAGCTCAGGTAAAGGTTGCAATTTCTAAACAAAGACTGTTTTTGTCTTGGTATGATTTCCAGATGTTGGGTTATCCTCTTTCCTTGCTCTTAATCACGCAACCTGCTACATGGGGCTTGAGCTTATGCCCAGTAACATTGACTTTTACCTGCTTTGGTATGCTGATTCCAGTCATCTATCAAATTTTCTCATCTTCTTCTTTGCATGATGGAGTCTTCCCAGTTGCAGAGCAGGAGACCTTGGTGAACACATACTGGATGTATGTCTGTGTCTCTGGCAAATAGTGATAATAATCTGAAGTGTGTGCTGTTAATGCCTTGGTTTGTTGGTTCATATCAGGAGAAGGTATTGTTTGTTTGAATGTAGTGATGGTTAAGGAGCATATATTCATGTTACAAGAGAACAAAGTTGGAGAAACATCAGAAATGTACAATTAAATACCTCCTGTTATGCTTGTGGCTAATGCTGTTTTCCCTAGATTGTGTAACTAGATATGAAGGGGATTCATATCTCACAATAGTGAACTTGTGTGTAATGTGCACACGTGCATGTTCATGTGTGTGTGATTCTAGTGACAGGTACATGAATGTCTCAACATCAAATGTGCTGAGTCCACTTCCACTCAGGAGAAGAAATTTAAGGGTTGTGAGGTTGGTGTAACGGTTAAAGTGTTTACCTCACAAACACAAGGTACAGGGTTTGATTATCATGAAAGTGAAATTGGCTTTGCTTCAAATGGCATTCATGGTAGTTAGCCTAGTATTTTTCTACAAAGCTATTCTAAGGATTTTTTTTATCTTTCTGGTTTTCATAATTGCCTCACCTCTAACTTTCATTTTATTAGAAGAGTTATCAAGAATAATGTTATTCACAGCTTGGGTCAATATTATAGGAATATAGAGTTCATGAACCATCCTAGTCTGGTTTCTCATTAGATGTAGGAGTGAAGCCACCCTTACCAAGGTTACGAGTGATCTATTAATGAGAAGAGATCAGCATTGCTATTCAGTCTTGGCCCTTACCAATATCTCTTTGACATTTTGTATGGTTTACATCAATATCTTCTCTAATTATTTGCAATCTTGCTGTGAGGCTTTTGATACTACCCTAGACTGATTTGCCAAACACCTTTCTGCATTCACCAAATTGATCATTTTTGTTGTCAATACCTTACTCATTTATTGTGTCTCCTTATTTATATGCTGATAATTTATAACTTTACCTCTTGGAAAGGGTTTGGCATGCATCTAAAATGGATGATTTATAACCAGCTGTAACTCAGTATTTCCAAAATATTGGTATGGGTTTCCTTGACTCTTTGAGAAAACTTAGTTGCCCAGTTTCTATTTATTCTCAGTATTATTTATAATGATGATAAACTTGATTTTTTTTGATAACATGATAAATGGTTGGATGGTTATTGGTCACAGATTGACATAGGGGAGGGAAATGTCTTCAGCTGTCAAATCACCTGGAGTCAACTTAAAGAATATTGCCCTCAGCAAGTATTTATTCCTTCTGCAAGGCCTTTTCATTGCGTTGCGTGCCTTGGTCTTGTCTCATTTGATGTATTTTAACTGTTTGTACCTATGGCTTCCAGACATACTAACCTTGATTTATCACTCCATAAGTAATGTTGTGAATCAATAAAAAAAACTGGCAATTAGAATACTTCAGTCAGAGCAAACTTTTTCTGTCTGCTTACTCACTTGTATTTTAAGACATTGACTTATCACTCCAGTTCAATGAAGTATGCACTAGTTGACTATTTGGTCTCATATTATCCTTAAAGTTCTATTATTGTTTATGTGTATGACCCTGAATGATATGTGAACCCAATATCTGAAAGAGCTCTTCAAACTATAAAACCCTCCTACATCTTTATGTTCTTCATTCCTGCAGTGTTGGAAGCCCCTGGACTAAATACAGGAATTTCTGTCTTGCCTTCATTTGTTATATTAAACCTTCTGCCTCTGACATCTTTTTCCCACTGGTTGAGAGAGTCCCCATGCTGGCCAGTTTTAAGATGTCCTTTAAGCCCCATCTTTCCATGTGGGTCGTTACCATTTTTCAGTCCTTTTTAACTTTTTCATTTAGACATCTTATAGTCAGTACATTTTGGTGTTTTATACTGGTTGTCTTTATTATAATTTAGAACTACCAGCAAGCCTTTATAGTCAGATAATTGTGATAATTTGTGCCCAGTCTCTAAATGTTACATTTCTGGGCAAAATTATAGAAAAGGCATTTTATGCTCAGCCTGAATCATATTCAATAACTCATATACTCATGGATTCTTAGTATTCAGACTTTCATACTTGCCATAGGTTTCAAATTGCCCCTCATTAGGATTACTAATCATCTTCTTGCATCCAATGACCAATGTTAGTGCTTATTTACCCAGGCTGTGCTTGAAAATGGTCCACGGAGATCATTGCACTACTCGGTATACAAATAAATAAAAACATTTTTTATTCTGCTTGATCTGTCTGTGACATTTGACACTGTTGACAGTATCATAATGGACATGTTCTCCATTACTGTGATCTCTCCTCTGCTGTCCTGGGCTGTTTTTCCCTCACCCTTACTCTCTGGTATGTTGAGTACCTCAAGCTATGATTGCAAGACCACTGTTGTTAACGGGGTTTTGCTGTCCCTTGGAGGAATTATGCAAGGCAGAGTTTTGAATTATCATGTGTATTATGGTGATTGAAGGTTTTACCCTCAGTTTCCATCAGGGACATATAATGAATGTGTATTCTGTAGTGAATGGTTTTAAAGGTCAGACATCATTGGCTGTGATGTAATCATTTGCAACTTATCAACTCTAAGACTGAGGCCTTGGCACTTGAAAGCCACCTTATAAGATTCCACAGCTTTTTATCACCTATTGTGGCAACAAATTGCAGTTTACTTCTAAGGTGCTTAATCTTGATGTCATATTTAATGATTGGCTGATATTTTAGGGCCATGTGTCTGTTGTTGCCCAGTCACCTTGCCTCTGTCTCAGGAATATACAAAAGTTTCAGTACTCGATCCTCCACAGGGTTTCTCCATTTTCATTTATACATTACTTTATGTTCAGCTTAACTGCTGCAGTGCTGCAATGATCTTTATCTGATACTTGTGAACACTGAGAGTAAATGGCTTCAAATTGTTCAGAACTCTTTTAGATGGTCACTTTCTGGTATGGATTGTTACTAGCATATTACTCACATGGTCTGGTTGGGATATACATTTCTGTATCATATGCTAATGTCAGTGTTAATGTTCATATCTGCCCAAAATATGGGTTCTTCATGTTTGGGGTAGTTGAATATTTCCCTACTGCCCTTTGCAGGCACTGTTTAGTTTCTAGGGCATGGCTTGAGTTAACTGGAATTTGATCTTTTCCTTATTTAGCACTGCACCTCTAGAATGTACTACCGCACTGGCGTCAGGACTGTCCCATACTGGCCTGCTTTTCAAATTCCCTTATGACATGCCCCTTAAACATGACAGGATGATGCACTTTATCAGTATTTATTTTTAAATTAAATCATTTGCCTGTTTTATATATTTGTGTTAAGATTATATTCATTTTATCATTTTATTGTATTTTTATCCATTTTGATTTATGTAATTTATTGTAATTGAGTCAGAAGTTAAACATAAAATAAAGTTGAAGTCAGTGAAATCTGTGGGAATTAAAGTTCAGGTCTGGTGACTATTTCAATATAATTTAAGTAGCAGCTTCTTTCTTTAAACATAATAAGGCCACTCACTATTTTGGGTGTTCTGTACATAGCAGTCTAGCCCTTAAATAATGTTTACATTTTAAACAATAGATGTACTGACTTCCTTGATGGCAGTGGACGTGTAGTAAGAAAGATCTATAATCTGCAAAACTAGAGCTTTATCCAGTACTTTAATAGGGAGATGTAAGGTTGTAAACTGCTAACAATCTTCCATCATTAGTTCTGGGATTGATTATCTCAGTCTTTGCTTAAATACTTAGCAATTCTCAGAAGTGATTTAAGCAAACATTTGTAGTTGCCATAGATATGCTATGAAGTGAGTAGCGGCCTAGCAAATACTTGTGGTTCCCTTTTGGAAGTTCAATACTCATTAGTGTAAGTTCCAAAACTAAGAAACTGTTACTGTGATCCATGTAAAGTAACATCAAATTACAGAATTTGCTGTTGCATATTAATGTTTTCTATGTGGGGCAAGCACCCCTGCTGTCTTCCTGATGTGTGGGCTCTGTCCACCATGTTCTCACAATGTGTGTGTGTGTGTGTGTGTGTGTGTGTGTGGGTGTGTGTGTGTGTGTGTGTGTGTGTGTGTGTGTGTGTGTGTGTGTGTGTGTGTGTGTGTGTGTGTGTGTGTGTGTATAGATATATATATATAGATATATATATATATATATATATATATATATATATAGGTTCATAGGTTCATACTAGGCTATCTGCCCTAGGGCATTTATAAGCCTAGCCAGAATGTGTTTGGCTTTCGCCACCCATTTTAAATTTATTTTGCTATGCCCTTTTTCGAGGTTAGTATACTGTGCCTCTGTCTAACAGTGACACAGAAGTGATACCCGGGGTAAACATACGATCTCCCATCCACTCATCAAGATTCCTCTTGAAGAGAGTCAATGAGGGACTCTGCCTAACCTGGACTGGGATTTTATTCCAGAGTGAAGGGAGCCTCTGGGTTATGAATCTGTCCCTCCTGCATGTCCTATTTATTTCAGTGCTGAGGTTCAAGTCTCTCGAGCGTAGCTCGATGGGATTTGGATTTTCTGAGGTGCAGCATGTCCATTAATTCCGGGTTGGACATGGCTTTATCGTCAGGCACAGATCGCCTCTGAACAGGCGGTATGCCACTGAGTAGAGCTGGAGTTTCTTTAACTGGGCAGCATATGGCATCTGTTTGAGCCCTTTGATCTTCTTGGTGAGGTACTTTTGGGGTCTTTCCAGTTGCTGCAGGTGTCTGGTAAGGTACATCCCAAAAGGGGCATTGTACTCAATTATGGGCCTGATGAGGGATGAGCAAAGAGGCACGATGACCTCCCCTGATCTAGATGTGAATCCCTTCATGATTAGGTGGGCTATATAAAATGTTTTTCTAACCACTTTGGACACGTGGTTGTCAAATGAGAGATTGCTATCAACTTGGGTCCCCAGGTCCCTAATTACTTCTTCTGTACTTAATGGATTACCACCTATGTGGTAATTTGTGGGCACTTTGTTTTTGCCAAAGGGGATGACTATACACTTTTGGCATTTAGCTTGAGGCCATGGCTCTGGCACCAGTTGTCTGTTTCTATGAGGCCCTTTTGGAGGATGCTTGTGTCAGCTGGAGAGTCAATTATGGCACCCAGTTTGCAGTCATCTGCGAACTTGGTCAGCCACAGTCCTTCCGTGTTGGCCTGTACCTCCGAGAAATATATACCGAACAAGAGAGGTCCCAGGACTGAGCCTTGTGGGACACCACTTGTAACTGGTTTGGAGTCTGACATGGCTCCATCAATTCTAACTATGTGGGTTCTGTCCTTGAGCCAGTTTGCAATCCATCTAGTGACATAGGGGTTTATATTTAAGCTGGTGAGCTTATCTATAATGCCCGAGTGGGGAATTGTATCGAAGGCTTTTGCGAGGTCCAGGTAGGCTGTGTGGACCACCTTCCCCTCGTCAATAGCCTTGGTGACTGTTTCAAAGAAATCAACCAGGTTTAAGAGGCAGGATCTGCCCTTAACAAAGCCGAACTGGGTAGGATCCAGTGTTTGTAGGTCCCCAATATCTTTATTTATGAGGTCCATGATGATCCTTTCCATAGCTTTGCAGACCAAGCTAGTCAGGCTTATGGGGTGATAGTTTCCAGGATCCGTTGAGGCACCACCTTTATGGAGAGGGACCACTGTTTCTGTACGCCACTCTTTGGGCACATATCCTGTAGTAAGGATGAGACTGAACAGTAGTTTTATGTTTGGGTTTAGCTCTTCTTGGAGTTTATGTAGGACGCAGCCCGGGACACCATCTGGTCCCATTGATGCTGTGTTTTTTGCTTTGGAGAGTGCGGCTCTTACCTGAGCATCTGAGATGTCAGGGGGGCAGCACTCTGCTGGGATAGATATTTGCCCTTTTGGTGGGGAGGGAGTTTGCGCTGAACCTGTCAGCTAGGATGTTGGCAATGTCTGTGGCTTCGGTGTATTTTTTGTCATTTTGGACTAATTCTGAGCATATCTGGGAAATACCACCCAGGTTCCTAACATAACTAAAGAAAGCCTTGTGATTATCCTTAGTGTCCTGTGCAATTTTTCTCTCGAAGCTGGCCTTAGACAATTTTATGTGTGCCCGTCGTTTTTTGCTAATAGTGATCAGTGATGCCTTCCCTTTTTGGGATTTTGCTCTATCATTTAGTAGCTTCCTCTTTCTATTGTATAGTTTGTTTATGGCTGGGGTCCACCAGACAGGACGTCTGCCTTTGGAGGATTGGGTCTTGGTTTTATTTGGGATCGCATGATCCACGCATTCCTGAAGGTGTTCATAGAATGCTTTTATAAAGGATTCTGCGGTCTGGGCCGTATTTTCCACAGGCCCGGGGGCTTTGAAGGATTCCACCTCAGTTTTGAGGAGTGTGAAATATGCTTTAGAGAAGTTTTTCACTGTGGTTTTCTGGGCAGGGGGTGGGGTCGGGATGTGAATATCCAGTGAGATTAGTTTATGGTCTGATCTTACCAGTGAGGGATACACTTCTGGTCTGGAGCATAGAGTCCCCATGTTGGTGATGATCAGGTCCAGTATGTTTTCCCTCTTGTGGGAGTGGTAACAAGTTGTTCCATAGCATTTGAGTTTATAAATTCTAGGAACCTTTGGGCTAGGGTGTTGGAGCTAGAGTAATGGTCCCAGTCTATGTTTGGGTAGTTGAAGTCACCCAATATAATGGTGTTTGGAGAGACCTTCATATTTTCCAGTGTTCTCAGGAAGGCCGAGTGGGGTTCCTGGGTTTGGGAGGGTGGTCTGTAGCAGGCTATAAACTGGAAGGCAGTTTTACCCACTGTTAGTTGCACATGGATAGTCTCTGATGCTTCGTGCTTTGCCACCAACCTGGAGGTGTGGGTATCTTTGATGAATATCGATACTCCCCCTCCTTTTGTGGTTCGGTCCAAGTTTTGGGGCCGAAAAGCATGGTATGAGGTATAACCTGGTAGTGCTGGGGTGCTCTCGGGAGCCCTGAACCAGGTTTCTGTTACTGCACAGATATCGATGTTCTCCATGCTAAGGAGAGTTTCGAGTGCATGCATCTTGAGGTTTAGACTTCTGGCGTTGAGTAACATTACTCTTAATTTCTTATCCCTTGTGATACCTATGGAGGTGGGTTTGTCTTTTAAGCCTTGCCTAAAAAAGGCACTATGGGGGTAGCAAGAGCCTTTGCCAATATCCAAAAGCCCAGGGGTGACAGGTGCAAGCCGTCCTTAGCGAAGCATCGTGGCTTGTCGAGCATATCATCCCAAGCTGACAGGCATTGGATCCCCTTTGAATGACACCAGTACTTAAGCCAATTGTTGAAATTGATCATCTTGTCTTCATATTGTGGCATCATTCTTGGTGAGGGTAAGATGCTACTCAAGGTCAGGGTCATACCGGCCTGGGCTACATGCTCAGAGAGCTCCTTTATGTCTCTTTTCATGTAGTCCAGGGAGGTACATCTCAGGTCATTCACACCAGCATGGACAATGACTGAGTCATATTTGTACTTGCCTTGGAGTGACCTGAGTGCTTGTGTTATGTGGCGGATCCTAGCACCCAACAGGCTGCTCACCATGACCCTCGCCTTGTTCAGCCTGGTGAGCGGGACGTCAGTGTGCCTGACAATAGAGTCACCTATTACAAGTGTATCAGGTGTGTTGTTTAGTCTTAAGGGCTGTGACTGTTTGGCACACTGGCTTTGTGAGATATGTGTTGCACGTGTTTTGTTTTGGGGTAACGGCTGCTTGGGTGTCTGCTTTGGAGGTCTCTGCTGCTTCAGCAGATCTTTATTTAGAGCCTCCAAGTATGTTTTTGTGTGATTATGTGTTTGGTTTGCTGTCGTGGTAGGTCTATGTGAGACTGGAATTGTAGTGAGTGTGGTTTCCTTCTCCTCCTGACTGGTTATGCCAGTACTGAGTTGAGAGAGCTTAGCCTCCAGTTTGGCTATATGGTTGCATCTCTCACATGTGTTGGAATTTGTTGGGAGGAGGAGAGGGTTGTCTGTGTACATGAGGCAGTTGTAACATTGCCTCAAGATTCCCAGATTCACCAGCTGGACTGGAGAAGAGATTGACAACTGACCTTTGGACATGCTAGAATAATATTGGGAATTCCTTAATAATTGAAAACCAGGGCCAGTGGGGAGTGAGGGTGTAGTGCTTTTAATTTTTAGTGCTGACTTATATAATTGCTTTAGTGAGCAAGTGCCAGGTAACTTAAGTGCAATGTGTTACAGGTAACTTAAATGCAAAAACGACAAACAGTAACTTTCTTTCAAGTAAAACAAGGAAATAAGTACAGTAAGCAATGCAGATATCACTAGTGATCCACAGAAGCTCTGAGAAGCCGCATATTAGGTGGAATTAGCGTTCCAGGGAAATAACAAGCAAACAAACGACAAGCATATAAACAAAGCTAGATTCAGCAGGCCTGGATCTATTCTATGCTACAGCAAACAAGGTGTACCAATTTCAGTAAGATACAGTTCAAATATTCAGGCACTATAAACCTTTAACCAGAAATTCCCAGCTCAGAAGGGCAGAGTCCAGCCTCTTCTCCCACAAGAGTGCAGACCACAAACCTTCTTAATGTAAAATAACTGGCCTGAAGCCCAAGTGCTTAAACCAGAACTAATGCACTTTAAGAATAACAGACACTGGGCTTTCAATCAGCAGTTCCCAACTTAGAAGGATGAAAGCTACCTGTCCTGCCACCACAGTGCATGCCACAAACCTTCCTAATGTAAAACAACTGGTCTGAAGCCCAAGTGCTTAATCCAAAAGACTTAGAATGATAGCTACACTTTAATCAAGTTACTACCAAGCAGTAATAAATACAATTGAATACTTTAGAGAATGCCTGGATTAGTGCTCAAGTAACACAAACAAAGCTAGATCCAGCAGGCCCGAATCCAGTCTATGCCACAGCAAACAAGACGCACCAACTTCAGTAAGAAGCAGTTCAAATATTCAGGCACTATAAACCTTTAACCAGAAATTCCCAGCTCAGAAGGGCAGAGTCCAGCCTCTTCTCCCACAAGAGTGCAGACCACAAACCTTCTTAATGTAAAATAACTGGCCTGAAGCCCAAGTGCTTAAACCAGAACTAATGCACTTTAAGAATAACAGACACTGGGCTTTCAATCAGCAGTTCCCAACTTAGAAGGATGAAAGCTACCTGTCCTGCCACCACAGTGCATGCCACAAACCTTCCTAATGTAAAACAACTGGTCTGAAGCCCAAGTGCTTAATCCAAAAGACTTAGAATGATAGCTACACTTTAATCAAGTTACTACCAAGCAGTAATAAATACAATTGAATACTTTAGAGAATGCCTGGATTAGTGCTCAAGTTACACAAACAAAGCTAGATCCAGCAGGCCCGAATCCAGTCTATGCCACAGCAAACAAGGCGCACCAACTTCAGTAAGAAGCAGTTCAGATATGCATGCACTATAAGCCTTCAACCAGAAATTCCCAGCTCAGAAGGGCAGAGTCCAGCCTCTCCTCCCACAAGAGTGCAGACCACGAACCCTCGTAATGTAAAATAACTGGCCTGAAAGCCCAAGTGCTTAAACCAGAATTAATACACTTTTAGAATAACAGACACTGAGCCCTCAATCAGCAGTTCCCAACCTAGAAGGATGTAAGCTACCTGTTCTGCCACTACAGTGCAGACCACAAACCCTCTCAGTGCAAAACAACTGGTCTGAAGCCAAAGTGTTTAAACCAAAAGGCTTAGAATGAGTTACACCAAGCAGTAATAAATACAATTGAGTACTTTTAAGATGATGCAAAAGTTTAAAAAGTAGGTAGAAACACAAGTACAGTAAAAGCAGATGAAATTTTTTTTTTTTTCTGAACAAGTGCTGAGATCAAAGAAACAGATTTGAGTGCTGAAACTAGAAAACTGGCTAGTTATAAGAAAAAAAAACTAAGCTAGAAGGCTTCCTCCAACACAGAAGGGCTTGGGGGCTCAGAAGCCTACAAATAGTCTATACCACTTAACAGGAAAGGCAGGAAACAAGCTTAAATTTTTTTTTTTCTGTTTCCCAGATGCTCTCTTTGTACACAGTAGGAGTGCCTGAAATCAGAATATGATCTCACTGCACTCAGTTGAGTGAGCAAATGAGATGGGCCCAGAAGGAGTATCCAAACACAAATTTACAAGAGGGGCGGGCAGTTGCAAGGCCACTAAGATTAACACCAAAACAAAAACAGGGAGGGTAGGTGGGACTAACTGAAGAGCAGAGTGAAAACTTCCAGTTCAGTTAATATTCCTTCCACACAGTTAAAATCAATTTAAATACTGTATTTTTTTGAAAAAAAAAAGAGCAGATAAAGGTACTTAAATTCTCTTATACGTCCAGTTGAATATAGCAAGTTCTTAGCCGGCCAAAGCTGAGGTTTTTAAGCAGAAAATATTTCACACTGTACCACTTAAATAGGCAAGGACAGGAAATCAAAGAATGTGACTACCCCCACACCTGTAATTACTAGCAAATAACAAAATTCAGCAAACACTGACTAACTTCCAGTTCAGCTAATATTCCTTCCACACAGTTAAAATCAATTTAAATACTGTATTTTTTGAAAAAAAAGAGCAGATAAAGGTACTTAAATTCTCTTATACGTCCAGTTGAATATAGCAAGTTCTTAGCCGGCCAAAGCTGAGGTGTTTAAGCAGAAAATATTTCACACTGTACCACTTAAATAGGCAAGGACAGGAAATCAAAGAATGTGACTACCCCCACACCTGTAATTACCAGCAAATAACAAAATTCAGCAAACACTGACTAACTTCCAGTTCAGCTAATATTCCTTCCACACAGTTAAAATCAATTTAAATACTGTATTTTTGGAAAAAAAAAAGAGGAGATAAAGGTACTTAAATTCTCTTATACGTCCAGTTGAATATAGCAAGTTCTTAGCCGGCCAAAGCTGAGGTTTTTATATATATATATATATATATATATATATATATATATATATCTGTGTGTGTGTGTATATATATCTACATATATATATATATATATATATATATATATATATATATATATATATATATCTATGGGTTTAGGACTCTTGCATGAACGCACTTTTCAGTTTTCACCAAATTGCTAATGGGCAGGCATACTTACACGAAAATGTTTTTCACTGAAGCAGCATTTTCATGTAAGTATGCCTGTTGTGCCGGTTGTACTATGGGGCGGACAGGGGAAAATTCCCTTTTCCTCTACTGTAGTGCGATCTTTGAGTGAGAATATTCAAGTAGGGGGGTGTGCAGAGGGGCTTGCCCCCCTGCGTAAAAGTAGATTTAATGGGGGTTTTTTGTTTGTTTTTTTTTAACAAACGTTAGTGGATTCGGACTGTTAAAGTTTCTTTCAACAGTCCTAAATTCATATATATATATATATATATATATATATATATCTATAGATGTATAGATATGTATATATATATATATATATATACACACACATATATATATATATATATATATATATATATATATATATATATATATATATTAAATATAGATATAGCTATAGATTTTAAATAGATATATATGTATATATATATATATATATATATATATATATATATATATATAGATATATATATATATATATATATATATATATATATATATATATATATATATATATATATATATATATATATATATGTATATTTAGATAGATAGATGCACTAATTCTAGGATCTCTGTGCTTTAGAGAAAAAAATTCAATTCTCCAAGTTACAACAATTTTGGAGTTAATATGTATTTCCCGGTAATCACAATCAATATTTCTCAGTTCTGTGGACCATACTTCCTGTCCTTGAGCTTACAATAGGACCATATATTTCAATAAAATCTTTTTGTCACCAATACCACAAATCGGGTGACCTGAATTTGATTAACAGCTAAGGTCCCTGCAGGACCTGAGCAGGAAGAACACAAATTATAAAACTTTGTCTGCTCACTTCTTCCATGGAGGAGAATGTGAGAACATGTAGAAGCATGGCCATCTCATTAACCCTGCTGGTGATACAGTGGCCGTGAAAAAGAAGCCATTATTGCTGTGGTAGATAGATGCAAAAGAAGGACATGTCACTGTATAAGTGAGGTGTTTCTCTTGTGCCAGTATTACATACTCACCTTAGCAATGGCAGCCCTGTATGTCACTGGAATGTAAGACTTAAGTAAAAACCCTAGATTAGCCACAGTAAAATGGCACTGACTTCTCCACTTTTTTACATGTGCATGGGAACTGTAGTCCAAATGGCCTTAGAGGTATTCTGTTGCAGAGGGATGGTACCCAACAAGCAAAGGGAGATGCCAAGGTGCTCATATGCAGTGACCCCCAAAAAAGGAGCCCTGGGGACACTGGGGATCAGGTGTCAGAAGTAAGCTGGCAAAAAAAACTAGAATATTTTTATCATTCTGAGCCTGGATTGTGCAATATTAGGCTTTGCTAAAGGAACTTGTCTTCAGGAACTTGTCTTCATAAACAATAAATAAAACAGAACACTATGTTTTGAAAATGGTGGTTTTGTCCAAGTTTACCAAAAAATGCACAATTTTATACTGGACCTTTTGTGCTAAAATGAGTGTTTTCCTTTTCTCTGACCAATGCTAACATTAGAGAAGATTGCAGTAGGTGTGGATGAATGCAATCCCTCACATACTATGGGTGGTGTGAGTGTATAGAAACCTGTACTTTTTTCTGCTCCCATAATCTGACAACCAACCAAATTTGTAGTAGATGCACATAGTAAAAAATATTTTTGATCTGAAAGTTAAAGTGAAAAGCTATTGAATTATGCATTTGTAACTGCTGGTTGATGTACTCGAATGGCATTTATTTATCCATATATTAGAGTTTCACAATCTTGTTTGGCTGAGACCACAGTGTCAGTGTCCAGAACATGCTGAATGTTTCTTTTGCTGTGATGGACACCTATTTTCATTATCACATTTGCTTCACAACAACACTGACACTGTTCTGGGGTTCTGCTATGAATCTCTCCTCAAGGAGAATCACTCGAAAATTCCAGAAAAAGCTATGAGCCTTTGGTACTAACGCATACAGCACCATAGAAAGTGTCCTCATTATATGCTGCAACGTTAATAGCAAAAATGATTAAACAGATGTGTGTCCAAAGTGTTTTCAGGATGAAAGGGATACTTAAATGTACCACAGATTTAAGTTTATATATCTTCACATCCTGCGGATTCACTGTATCACAACACAAATCTGATTTCCCTACAGTCACTCTGATTTAAACAAAGATAAAAAAACTCCAAATTATCTGTGATTCTTTTGCATAAAACAATTGATGGCTCTCAAACATGTTTGCCAATTTCAGGTATTTATTAAAATAAATAGTGTTTAACATCACAGTTCCATAAAGTTTTAAATGTAAAGAAACTAATACATGGTGATTTTGTGTAATCAGTTTTTGAGGGATTTTGTCAGGCAGCCATGTGCACTGCCATTTTGAGCATGAGTGTTTTCTCACAAAAATAAAAAAAAAAATCTGTTTACTCTGGCAGAGTGGGTGACACTTGATATAGTCATAATACATCTATATATGTACATACGGTGATGCATGTTTTTATTATACTTTTGTTTTTCACAGTACACATTTGGCTATTATTTAGCCAAGTCATCTGCCATGATTTTATATTTACATTCATTTTTTTCAAGATTAAATGTTTGTATTAGGAAACCCCCCAGCTATGACAGATATAAATCACCATGATTATTGCCAAATAAAGAAAAAACAGGAAAATGTCCATGTTTATGCAGTCAACATTAATAATTCCTCACAGGCTTTAATTAAAAGTATATAACATATTTGCACAGCCAAGTAAAACTACTTAAATGTGTTAAAAAACAAGATCAAGGGGCTTTGGCTAACCAAGTTTGCTGATGTTTGCAGACAGAGGCCAGTTATCAAATCTCATTCTGAAACTCAAATTCTCCAACAAGGGCTTTACCAAAAAAATGTTTGGTGTGTAGTCACCAGGAAGTGCAGGATAGTATACCATATAAGTGATGTTCCACTTAAATCTGAATCAGTCATTAGAGGCCTGGGTACCTATACTGATAAATTTTCATTTGACATCTACATGTCTGCTGTAGTTAGAAAATCATTCTCCCTTGCCCAACTTTCGCTTCTTAGTATCTCCTCAAGGTCCAAAGAAAGTTTAGTCCTACTTTACTCCACACTTATTTAGGCCACCATTAAATATAATGCCTCCTTCAGGATGTATCTTAATAAATACCCAAGATAACTCAAATAGCTCTAGAGACCTCAGGGTTTCATTACCAAAAAGACTTTTGATCTCAGTATCCTTAGCTACTCTGATGTACTAAAAGTTCTATCCATTTGCTCAGTCTCATATAGGATTGTTGGGGGTGATCTCTGCTTAGCATTTCCTGCTGTGAATGATCCTATACTCTAAACTTTTTCACCTGAACAGAACCAGTAGTAAAGCAAATACCCACTCTAGAAACCTAAACCTATACCAAAACATTAACAATACCAGGAGGTGTGACAGGTATATAATTCAGCATTTCTGGAATAGGCTCAGGTTATATGTACAAATAATTCACTGGCAGCCTTTAAAACCACACTGGAGGACTAGATTGGTGATTGCAAGTTTTCACTTGGAATGTGTGTGGAAAATCTAAATAATGGAGGACTCTTGTTAATTTCTCACCAATAGTGGGTCATACAGCTATGCTTTTTTGATGGCATTCTTAGCCACAAGCATAATAAGAACCTATGAATCTATACATCGAATGAGAAAACATTAGACGTGATGTGCATTCACTGAGAACTTTTAGCAAATTGCACTGACAAAGGAGTAACTTGCTATGCAATCCCAAATCCTGCCAGATCCCCTTAACATTACAGCTACAGTATCAGTGCTGTATATTCTGGTTGAGCCACGGTGGTGCAGCGGTAGCGTTGTTGCCTCACTGCAAGAGGTTCTCCCATGCGATTCTCCTCTGGAGCGCCTTCTGTGTGGAGTCTGAATGTCCTCCCTGAGGTCAAGTGGCATTCGAAAGACATGTGTAGAATGGGCGTGCCTTCATTGAAGGTTGGGCATCAAGCTGGCACCACGGCTCCCGTAAAAAAAAAATTACTGCCAATCATTAGCAGACCAGAGTTCTGCTGTGGCGACCCCTGACCGGGAAAAGCTGAAAGAAGAACATCATTACTGTATATTCTATATATGCTTGCATATGCTAAACACACACACACACACACACACACACACACACACACACACACACACACACACACACACACACACACACACACACACACACACACACTCACACATATATCTGTATTTTTTTTTTTTGCCCTCATGTCTGCTGACCATCAAGCATCCTCCAGTCCAAGAAGATCCATAGGGGTGCTTGTGCCTATACCAGCATCCTGGCAGTGAGAACATTATTCTTTTAAGTTTCTATCCCCTCCCCTTGGTTTGAGGATATGTGACACGTCATCATAGGACCAACAACACCTTCTTATATATGTGAATGCTTCCATGCATCTCTTGAGGATGGCTACCATATTCACAGCTTGGTGAGCCAAACACATAACCCAGAAGAGCTCACAAGCATTGCTGCCCCTCCTGATCAGGGTTGTGGTACAGGCTGGCCCTATTCTGCCTTCTCTCACCAGGGATAGGCATGTCCATCCTCTGTATACTATCTTCAGCAGGCTCTCATTTCACTAATGAAACATAGGTCATAGGTAGGGTGGCACATCACTCCTATTTTAAAAGATAAATGCAGTAAATACATACACACACACATGCACACACACACACACACACACACACACACACACACACACACACACACACATATATATATATATATATATATATATATATATACACACACACACACACACACACACACACATACACACATATATATCTATGTCTGTCTTGTCTGTCTTTCGGCTTTTCCCGGTAAGGGGTCACCACAGCGGATCTCCGGTCCGCTAATGATTGGCAGTAGATTTTTATGAAACCCAGAGGTGCCAGCTTAACACCCAACCTTCAACAAAGGCATGCCCATTTACGCATGCATGTCTTTCGAACGCTACCCAACCGTGGGAGGACATGCAGACTCCACACAGAAGGCACTCCCAAGCCCAGCCGAGAATCAAATGGGAGTACCTCTTGCTGTGAGGTAACAACGCTACCGCTGTACCACCACGGCATACACACACACACACACGCATATATATATATATATATATATATATATATATATATATATATATATATATATATATAAAACAAAACTATAGTGTACTGCCCTTGTAGTGTGTGTTATGATATACAGTATTACAGTGAAAATTTATTGACACTATGGATGTGTAGATGGATAAAGCCGTGACTACAACCCAGCTCTCCTGGGTTCGATTAATGTCTCAAGCAACTGATGGAGTGGCAGGGAGGTATGGGCATTAAAATTCCAGGGTGGGAGATTGGACCTGTAGGCATCTCATGTGTTGATCCCTAGTGGAGGCTGGGTAAGGCACACTAGTCGGGGATAAGGGTGGAGACATGGCTAAGCTGCTGCAGAGGTGGTATGATATACAGCATGTCTCCATTGCATGGGCAGGGGAGGGGGAAAAGTGAGTAGGTCATAGTAACCCTCCCCCTAATGGATGCAAAGATATGGTGAGCCCCAGGATACCTAAAGTCCAACAACTATCCCCACCCTGACCATAATATTTGGGGGGCAAGAAGACAGCTCGTAGACCCTATGTGGACAGGGTAATGGGGTGCCAGGCTGCTGCTAATGAAGGAAAGGAGGGACAAAAATTAAACTGCAGTTACAATGCATTGTTTTATTTACAAAAATAATTTAAAAGGGCAGGCAAAGTCAATATTGTACTGACTTCTGGATCAGTCCTCTGTATCTCAAATATTGAGTCACAGATTGATCCACAATTTCGGCACAACCTGGTGAGGACGCTGACTGAAAATTATCACTGCCATCAGGATCACTGAACTACTTTCTGACTTTGTAATATGAGCATAGCAAGAATACATCTGTACATTATGATACACACTTACTAAAATCATTTCTCTCTGTCATACAATGATATGTGCTAGAATTTAAATTCAAGGAACAAAATATTTATCATGGTTTGTGGTTATATATTTTGTTAATAAAGCTGGAGTGCAGTTTAACAAATCATAGCAATTCCCCTGTACTCTAAGCTTTAATATTGAGGTTGAGAAACATTCTAAGAAACATTTTCATGCCAAGGAGGTGGTAGAGCTTTGTCTAGCTCAGAACCTTGTGGTAACATGTTATATTTTTAATAGTCAGATCTTAATTAGTTGTGTTATGCTCTGTCTGCATACTTGTGCCTAGGCCTTTCTGAAAAACAAGATCATACTTCTTCAGTTAAACTTGATTCTCTTATTCTTTTTAGTTTTTGCAACTCGGTGGGATTTTGTCTGTATTCCAGAACAGAAAGAGAGCAGTATGATTTTTCAGACCGCTCACTTTTGATACAGAGCCTTCCCCTCTTTTGCACTGTTGTCCCTTTCATTCTCCCAGGAGCAAGCACTATGTTTCCCATTCATTCCACTTGAAATGAGCATCAAATGGCAGAAGTGATGTAATCATTCACATGGTAGCACAGTCTTTTGCTTTTAATGTTTCCAGCAAGAGATGGGCATGCACTGAGCCTTTATAGAAGTTTGCCACTCAGCCCCTCAAAAGGTACTGCCCCTGACAGGCAAGTGCCTCCATCTGATCTCCTGTGTCCAGCAGTCATTGCTAATAGAGTCTGCACCAAAGGCATGTGCACCCAACCCTCCCCTACAGAGAGATGAGCATTCTTTTTCTTGTCCATGCTGTCTGTCGTACCTTGGCTGCTATGTGAATCCAAAAAGTCTGAGTAATGGACAGGGCTTTATACCTCTCTGCCACAGAGTTAGCTTGACAAATCTCCACGTCTGATCTTCTGAGTGTAGTTTTGTGTATTTGCAGAAGAATGTATTCCATTTTTAGGGGAGATCCAGTTTGCATGTACTTCAACATATCAAAATGTTAATTTAAAAGAATTGCAAATATCTATATTACAGTATCATGGAGTAGCACCTTCATGTTTTTCCGCAGTAGATATAACATAGTGAAATGAGGAAAAACAGCAGTAAATGTCTTCATCTTCTGGTAAAACCATAGTAACTTGCATTCCCCCCCAAGAAATAGTAGGTAGAATAACATGTTATGCTTGGGAGTGCTTTTATTGGCGTGATTATCCCCAGTACAACTCTTGCCTCTCTGTTGAACCTGCATCCTCAGTGTGTACACATGTGCATGCCGCATTTATACCACATACGTGCTACTGTCCAAGCAGAATGCACATTCAGTTGTATTGAATCAAATAAGCACCTCATTCATGAACTGTTTAATTATGTGAGTCTTTTCCATAAGAACTGATTAACTCAGCAAAACACTAGTCACTTAGTTTTTGATTAACATGTGTAGAGATTGTACAGTGTTCCCCATAAACATAAGTGCTATTTTATTTTAAAGTTAAAATTAGTGAGGTAAATAATGACTGTTTTAGATATATGCACAATAGTAACATTGTATTTGAGAATACGTGGGAAGAAGATCCACCCATTAACAAGTATGCTGTTAAGAGGAAGATTTACTATTGATGCAAGCACATTTCTGAATAATTACAGTTGGGGAGCCGTGGGGGAAGAGGTTAGAGTAGAGACAAACTTGATTACTAGGAAAGAAGGACAGGAGGCTTACATTTAAAATGCAGTGTAGGGGCATACCTTTCTTATGTATCAGTACCCTGATATGGATTCTCTCCGTATCACAACAGTTGGTCAGCCCAAAAATGTAACAGAGGCCCATACTGAGGCAGCTGGGAAAACTATTTCTTCATCCCTCAGGCACCACATACTTGATCCTTGGCAGATCAAAACATGCAATCATAGCAGCAGGAAGTGCAACTTTCATGAACTCCAATGACCACCAAGAAGGCACTGCAAAGATACAAAACCTTCACTTCATAAAACATCCCTACTAATATGGTAGGCTCATTTTCCTGCTTTTATTTCATTTTGATTTTTTTTCCTGAGATTTAGTTATGTACTAGGAATGATCACTATGTTCATGAAACAAAACAAAACATGCTGTCTTGAATTTCATACAAGACATAGCATAGACGGGCTCTATGCAATGTTAAAAAACGGTTTACTATAAGAATTGCGAACGTCACTCGGTCGAACGTTGTATAGTCGAACGCATAAGGTCAGAAACACAAATGTCGAAGACAGTATAATCAATCGAGGAACGGTTTTACCATGAGTCGGGGTAGGTGTACAGTATAATACCCTACTACAAACATCCTCCCTACCTCGACCCATGGTAAAACCGTTCCTCGCTTGATTATACTGCCTTCGACATTTGTGTTTCCGACCTTATGCGTTCGACTATACAACGTTCGACCGAGTGACGTTCGCAATTCTGATAGTAAACCTTAAAAAACAATGATGGAAAGCTGGTTGCATGCCACAAAAGAAAGGAGCACCTAACTGGGACCAAGGTAGCCCATGTCTGATAAGCAGACCTGATCTCTGAGAAGTCAGCCTTGATAGGGGCAGGGATAGCGACTTTTGCTGTCCCACTATCCCTACAGGAGATGAAGGCTATCCACTCAGCACTACAACTCTTCTAGGATAATAGGAACTCTTGTTCACCAGCAAAAAGTGTGGAAATATATTGTCATATCATGGGAAGACTAGTCCTGCATAGATGTAATTTCCTGTTGATGTGGAGAGGGAATTTAGGTAGGTCATAAATGGAAAAATGTCACTGTGACTGTCAGAATGAAAAGCCTTCCATAGTACCAGGTCACAAGGATTTCTTCTCAGCCTCCTGCCTGCACTAAAACAATGGTACCATCTGTGCAGCAGGGCCCCACACCAGGAGGGATAAACTAGACAAGTGCCAGAGCTGTCAGAGTGGAAGATAAAAAACAGGCCTTTGGGCATTTCTAGTGACAGGTGGCAGCAGAGGAATCCCAAACAAAAGAAAAAAAAAAGAAACAACGTTAGCATAAGGCATCTATGAATTACTATCCACTTTAAGTGGAAGAGATACAAGACATAGACAAGACTCAATTATAACTCAATGAGTGTGTTAATAAGGATATGAGAATGATAATTTGTTTTTATAGTCCTCCCCCCAATTGCACAGACTGATTTTGTACTCTACAGGTCTTCCTTTAGTTCAGTCTAGGACTGAAGGCCAGGGTATGGAACTCCTGGGCCAATTAACCTGCACAAACATTGTATTACGTAGTGTTCAGAGAAAAACAGCTGTCAGTTATGATTGTGCTGTATCTTTGAATACTTATACTGTGTACACAGTTTTTGGTCACACACTACAGACTTTCCTCAAGCTTCCCTATGATAAGGTCCATCTCCCACCCGACACACACACACACACACACACACACACACACACACACACACACAGTAGACAAGCAGGCTATCAGTCATTCTTTTCTTTTCTTCCTACGAAGCCTTCTAGCACCTAGACCAAATCAAACTCATGTCATCAGCACTGTCAGTGAGAACCATGCTTCCATTCCATTGAGTCAGGTATTGAACAAAATAATTTTTAGCAGAAGCAGTGGATTGTTTTAAGATGATGATTTTAGCACAGTTTTTACTCTCTTTTAATGCTCTTCATAGGAGAGCACTGTCCAATCAGGATGTATCATATTTTGTACTCATAATGCATCATGAAAGAGTTATTTATTAAAGATATACCCATGCATGCCACATTTGATGTTCTCACAGAGTGCAAAATGGTTGGTAAGCATATCGTGTGTGTGTGTGTGTGTGTGTGTGTTTGCGTGCATAAAGTCAATATATTCTTGGTATTTCAGCGTTATTGAGATTTCATAATGTGTAGATTACTTTGATATTTCATTTTATTTTCACAAATGCTATTCCTCAGCTGTGTGATATTGGAATACCATGGGAGCTGCCTTTCTTAATGGCATTACAAGATTTCTGGAGGTGTCTACTAAAGCACTTATGTGAGGAGAAGGCTTCACAGAGTAACTAACAGTTGGCTACAAAATACTGACTAAAATGCTGTTACACATTTCTGAAAATTCTGTCAAAACATTAACTATGCCTTGAACTTGCTGTGATTTATAGCTGTTAAGAATGTACTGCAACATAACTGATTCAAAGACAAGAGTAATTAATTCTAATTAGCAAGTATGTGCTGTGTTCCTGTAAAGTCATATTAATTCTATTTCTGACTGATGATCCCATGATAGCAGATACTAAGCAGAAACAGATGAGTGGCTATACTGTATATTCCTTCACTTCCGAGTATTGCACACTGCTAAAGATCTGTCCACAGTGCTAATAGGTTGCAAATTTTCTCTTGAAATTCGGTAGGCTTCTTTTACTTGGGTCTCTAGTGACAGAGCTCTTGGCTGGTATTGCAGTTTGTTCCTTAATGGAATATCCAGTAAATGAGCTGCATCCCATAGACGTTGATATGATTCTCATAAACTCCATTTATATACATGATGACTCAACTAATAAGACCAAAGCTACTGAGGCATAAGTGAAAAGCAAGCATTTGTATCTAGTGGTTCAGTTTCATACGTGGGACAGGATCTCTGATTAGTCATCACTTACTCAGTGGGCTACATTTTTTCCTTGTAGACTTAAGTTCCTGTAGAAATTTATTTATTCATTCATTTCTTCATTTAAATTTGATGCCATCCTCAAAACACACATACTCATGCATACACACACACACACACACACACACACACACACACACACACACACACACACACACACACACACACACACACACAAACGTACACACTCTACAATCACTGGTGTTCTGTATTAGACTGAGGATAATTGGCCAGTAAGTTTGCACAGTTTCAACAACAGTTTACTAGTAAGTCACTATGTCTTTAAGAAATATTTGTACTGAGTTCCTAATGTCATACTCCCTATACAGTGCCAGCTTCCTTCTCTCTGCAGTAAAACAACTTGGGGTACTCACTGTACAAATGTGCATGTTTATCTTTGTTTTACAAATGAAAGCTAACTATAATGCAACAAATCGCAAAAGGATAACAAATTTTCTGTGATTCCACATAAATAAAGGCTATTTGATTTGAGGAAACAAGTTTTAAAAACAATGCACTTACTATGACAGAATAAAAATATATGGGTGAGCTATATTAAATGCCCAGAGAATGTAAAGCAAGAAAGTATGCAGACAATACAGTAGAGGGGCTGTAGAGAAAATGAAATAAAAAAAAAATGTTCAATGCTGGGAAAAAATTAAGTTTCTGAACAAATCAGTGGAAAGATGGATTGTATTCAATAAATTTGTGGAACATTTTGCTGTAAATTATATAGTTTATGATGCAAGGGTGATTATAGCAATAACCCACACCTGGGTGTGGGTAATGCGGGATTTACCCACGGTTGGTGTGTTTTGGTCCTGGGGGCGAAGCCCGAGGGACCAAACAAAGACAACCGTGGGTAAATCCCGCATTACCCACACCCAGAAGTGGGTTATTGCTATTATACTATGACATTATTTAAGAAAATAAATAATTACTTTTCTTAAATAATGGCATTGTATAATGCCTCTTTGCTGTCCTTCTGCAACTGTCTGGTATCCGCGGCAGTTCTGATGTACTGCGCATGCCTACACAGTATATCAGAGCTGTGGCCAAAAGCAACGGAGAAAGCAAGATCTCCGTTGCTTTTATGTTCGCTATGTTAAATGGGTTTAACATAGCGAGACAGCTTTAAAATAAGCAACGGATATGTCCGTTGCTTATTTTAAAGCTGTCTCACTATGTTAAACCCATTTAACATAGCGAGACAGGTTTAAAAAAAAGCAACAGAGAAAGCAAGATCTCCGTTGCTTTTTACATACTGTGTCGCTATGTTAAAGGAGTTTAACATAGCGAGACAGCTTTAAAAAAAGCAACGGAGATCTCCGTTGCTTTTTTAAAACCTGTGTCGCTATGTTAAACTCTTTTAACATAGCAAGACAGTGTTTTAAAAGAGACTTATACTAATGGAAAAAGTCCAGGCAACTGGACCTTTTTCCATTAGTATAATTCGATTTACAATGTGCACGCTGGCCAATCAGCGTGCACGTTTTTGAATATTAATGGGGGGGTCATGGTATAATATATTTTTTTTCTTACTCTGAAAAACATGATTTGCTCCACAGCAACACACGAGAAAAAAAACAGAAACAAAACATTCTGGTGATAAACAAGTAAATATTTTACATAGAAGGCTATCATCTAAGCCACTGGAGACAGAGGAAATATCAGGATTCCCAAGAAGGACTGATATGAAACAAAATGTGTTGGTGTATATATAGCTAACATAAAGAAACTGAGCACTGAGATGAAAACATCATTTTTTATTTGAACATTTGTTTACCAAAAGCCAATTTTCAGCAGAGGCCTGGGGAGAAGCACTCCAGATGTATGTCATTGTAACATGGGAGGAAACCCACATAAATGCAGGGAAGACATGCAGATTCCACCCCAGCTGAGAATCAAACCAAAGAACCTCTTGGTGTGAGGTGACAATGCAACTGCTGCACCACTGCACTGCCAACCATTACATGATTACCTGAAAGACAGATTCGTTTGCATGGACTATGTACCATGTTTCTGACAAAGTGCTGACTTTTGAAAGATGTCTTGAGATTTGATACATCTGTGCAGTGAAAAGACTTGACAGGAGTATACAAAACTACAAAGGGACAGGGACTGAAACTGTTTTTCTAATCTTAGATATTTTCCAAAAGTGCTGTAGACACAACAGATAAAGATCAGTGCCATTATAAAAGGGAAATATGTTCCATGGGCTTGTCTTGCTACAGAAACAAGTGAAAGGAATACTAGGCTAGCACAGAGCTTGTATCCCTAAGTGAGCTGGCCTTCAACTGAGGTATTACTACAGAGCCTTTGGAGTTAAGACTGGACTGAAGCAGCCATAGCTGACCCATACCCTCCTTTCAGTGTGCTGAAGGATGGACTGAGACATATCTCTTGCTCAGGACCTAAAGATGAGCTTCCCTTAAAAGCATGTGCTCATGCTTTGTAGACATTATGCTGTGAATTAAGAAGTGTCAACATATGTATGAGCATATACATATTATGCGAAGACCAATAATGTGGCATTGCACAACACAGTTCAATTCATAGTGGTTGTGGAAATCAAAAAATAACTATGATCTCCTGAATTTAAGAAAGGTGCACTTTTTCCCAGTATAGGAAACTGAAAATTAATAAGACCAGCTCTTGCACAAATTTGACAACATTCATGAATTCATGATTCATGACATGACATGAATGACATTCATTCATGATGACATTAATCATCGATTTTAGGAAGATAAATAAGCCACACACCCCTATCGTCATCAATGGTGCCACAGTGGAGACAGTTAATAGCACCAAATTGCTAGGGATACATATCTTGCAAAATCTCAGTTGGGCCACAAACACTTCCTACCTTATAAAGAGAGTCCAACAACATCTCCACTTCCTTAGGAGACTTCGTAGAGCTAGCCTCCCCCCACAGGTCCTACTTACCTTCTACAGAGCCACAATTGAGAGCATACTGACAAACAACATCATTGTTTGGTATGGAAATTGCTCTTAAGCCGATCGGAAGCCACTGGATAAGATCATTAAACAAGCCACAAAAAGCATTGGCTCCAACCTTCAGTCCCTACAGGACATATATTCAAACAGATGCTATGGCAGAGTCTGAAAACTACTGAGGGATAAACATCATCCTGCCTATGGACTGTTCAAACTCCTGCCAACAAGGAAGCACTACAGAAGCATTAGATGCAGGACATCCAGATTCCATAACAGCTTCTTCCCATGTGCCAGTGGCGGCTGGTGACTTCAAATCAAAGGGGGGCTGCAGGGGATAGCTGAATGGGTGGGGTCAATAGGAAGAGGTGTGGCCAACTAGAAAGGGGAGGAGCTATGCTCAAAACCACAAAAACTAACTTTAATTAAATATGCTGCCATGGGTGCCAAACCCTCATTATGAGAGTCCAATCAAAACAAATGAAGTGTAAAAGAATAAAAATATTTAAATGCATTGGCTGCATGACAGCTTACTTAATATCTAGATGGAAACAAAAATGTTGTGAGGCATGAAAAAGTAAATTACTTTTTAAATACATTACGGGAATGCCAGTCAAAATCAAGTATAAGAAAAACAAGCAGCACTCAACTCAAACTACTTCTCCTTGCACTGCAGTTCTAATTATAATTTATATTCAGCTTTATTAAAGCACCCAGTACCATGCTGAAAGTAGCAATCTCTGTGATGCCCCCACTTGTAAAAATGTTTCTTATCCAAAACAGACCTGCTGCCTGACAACTGTCTACTTGTTTCATGGGGAAAACACGATCAAAGTAAAAATGAAAAGCAAACAAGAAACAAGCTCAAGATACATTGCTTAAATTATTACTGTACAGGTTATGGACCACACATGAATGGCATTCTGTTTAGTTTACTGGTAAAGCCTTCAGAGATCACTAGAAGTCTCCAACAAGTGTAATGAGCTTCTTAAAATAATGTAATCCTGTCCTTTACTACAAATACTGTCATATGCATTTCAATATCCAATGTTTATACATTATCTAGTTAAGTATTCTCTGCATGGCAACAACAGAAAGGCTTCAATGTTGGCAATTCTTGAACAGTATGCTTATTAAAGCTTACTTGCACGTTATGATCTCAGACAAGCTTACTTGATGGTCATTAAAGCATTGCTACTTAAAACACAGAGCAACAGGCACTTTGAGTAATAGCATAAATCAACAGTACAAAAATATGACAGAAACCAGACCATTCTGCAAAATCAAGAACAGATGAAAAGCCACTGTAGTACTTGTGTCTACCTTGTATGGGGGGATACGCTGCACATTTACACTGCATAATTGCTCTTTCCTTTGCTTGGACACATCTAGAGTCACTACATGGGGGAATGGGGTGCAACAAGTATGTCACAATTTGAAATGTCTCTGGCTGACGGTGATTGGCACTAACACATTTGTCATACCTCTCACCCTCAGGGCAAGAAATCTGGGCAAAGCCATACATAGAAGTGAGACAAAGGCCCAAAAATAAGGACAATTTTTAAATATTGTTTTTATAAACATAGAAAGATAATAGAATAGTAGGTCTTGCATTAGTATGAATTTTCTGAAGGATATGAAATCTGAAACTCAAATGCCTGTCATTATTTTCTAACTTCAGTCTTTAATGATTTACCACTAATTTGCCAAAAAAACACAATTTTATGAAAAATGGACCAAAAATGTGATGCAACAATATAAAATAGCCACACAATACAGCTGGGAACCTGTCAAAGAAGAGACACTTTAATATTAGTACTGCTAATTTGAGTAGCTGACAACATAAGAGTCTACATGCATTTCTGAAATAAAAGTAATCTATAACTCTAATTATTACAGTTATTTCTTAATTGTAAACCCTCCATGTTTTCTTCCAAAACTGCTATTTTGCAGAGGGATTATTAGGGGAAGAGCAACATTTTGAGCCAAATTCAGGGACAGTTGAGAGGTTTGGCTATGCCTAATTCTATAAAGCAATTTGCATGTACCTCTCAACCTGTTAATGTAATAAATCTGGACAAGGCCAAATATATTGGGGGAACATATAAACAGTACTAAAAATTGCTCTTGTATAAACTGGGACAGTTGATAGAACAGGTCTTACTTAGCATGCATTTTTCTGTAGGTTATGATGTCTGAAACTAGTGTGTCATTATTTAGTGACTTAATTCCTAAATGATTTGCCAGAAAACCACAAATTTTATGAGGAACAAACCAAAAATAAGAAGCAAAAAACCCATTCATTCTTTGAAAATCTGGACAGTTGGGAGATATAGTTCAGCTGGGGCTGTCTAACTTTGCCGCCCTTCCCCCTCACAAAACCATGATCGAATGAAGCCTCCCCCTGCAGCCATTCCAATGATTCATTACTTTGCTATTTCACTCCATTTACCATAAACACTAATGTGCATACTGATTTACTTCTATGATGATTTGAACTTCATTTGAAAGTTTTATTTTGCATTTTTACAGCACAAACACTAAGACATCTGCTAAACAAACTTGGCATTAAAATTTCTCTGCCCTTGAAACTCACATTCATTGAAACAACATTAAAACCCACATTCAAAGAAAATACATTTTACCTGTGGCAGATAAAAATTAATTCTGGGCTGTTTTCAAATCATAGGCCCCTTGCATATGAAACATACATGTGCTCTTTGATACACCTTCCTATTGCTTTGAACATTTTTCCAGTAAACAATGAAACAAAACTGCCCAATTCAGAACATTTCCATCATAAAAGTCTACTCAAACTTCTACAGTCCACTATTATCAGTAAATATGCACAATTCTACAGTCCACCATTATTAGTAAATATGCACAATCTCTGAAGTAGTAAAAAAGTCATCTAAATAATTCCGCGTTAAATAAATCTGTAATGAAGAGGTTGCTGCTAGCAGTCACCTTTATATTTCATGGAACAATAAAGTGTCTGATGCCCCTGAGGAATAAATTGCCTAAATTACATTAAAAATAAGCTAGTAATATTGCAATAGGAAATGGATGGCAAACTGATAACAGGCTCATAATTAGTATCTTAACTTTCAGTACGGCAGCATTCACCCTTTATGGGAGTAGAACCAACAACCTTCTGCATCAAAAGTAAGAACACAGCCTGTTGCGCTATTAGCACTAAACTTCTCTTCCCCTGCAGCTCTCAGCTCCTTGTAAAATCTACTCAATACTCAACTGCATCTCAACTTTGCAGCACAAGACGTCTGGAAAAAGCCAAATTTATCGGGGTGGGTCAAAAGGGCAAAAACCAAGGACACATTAAACATTGCTTGTATAATCTTGGAAAGCTGCTAGAATAAAATGCTGTGTTACCACCATACATTTTACTGCCAAAGTCCCTGTGCAAAAAAGTCAGAACAACATACCACTATGCCAAATCACCTGCTTTGTGAAAGAAAAATGCTGCGTTACCACCGTACATTTTACAGACAAGGTCCGTGTGCAAAACAGTCAAGAGCAACATACCACTACGCCAAATCAGCTGTTTTGTGAACGAGAGGAAGACTGAAACTTAAATGGCTATCATTTAATGAATTCAGTTCTCACCATAGCTGTCAACCTCTTAGCACAAAACACCTGGACAAACCCAGTAATGAGGGAATACAGTCCTCAAACATATTCAGTGAATTCAGTTCTTGCCATAGCTGTCAACCTTAGCACAAAAAACCTGGACAAAGCCACTAACAGGGTATTACAGTCCCAAAAATAAGGAAAAATTTCAAATAGTCATCTTATAAACTTAAAAAATTGCTATAATAAAAGGTTGTGTTACTATATATTTATTGCTAGAATAAAAAGTTGTTTTACTATGTATTTTCTGAAGACTATGAAGTCTGAAATTCAAATGCCTGTCAATTTTCCTTCTGATGAAACAAAAACCATTTTCAGCAGAGGCCCAGGGAGAAATACTGTAGACATGTCTTTGTAAAATGGCAGGACACCAGAACAAATCCACACAAACACAGACTCCACAAAGAAGGCACCCCAGCCAAGAATCAAACCACAAATCCTATAGCGGTGATTCTGAGGCAACAATACTGCCACTGCACCATCAAATATGTAAGAAATTAAACATTTAGAAACCTGAAGTCTGAAATGACTATGAAGTCTGAAATTCAAATGCCTGTCAATTTTACTTCTGATGAAACAAAAACAATTTTCAGCAGAGGCCCAGGGAGAAATACTGTAGACACGTCTTTGTAAAATGGCAGGACACCAGAACAAATCCACACAAACACAGAGATAAAATGCAGACTCCACAAAGAAGGCACCCCAGCCACGAATCAAACCACAAATCCTATAGCTGTGACTCTGAGGCAACAATACTGCCACTGCACCATCAAATATGTAAGAAATTAAACATTCAGAAACCTGAAGTCTGAAATTCAAATGCCTGTCAATTTTATTTAACATTTGTTAATCAGGACAGTCTGACTTGGAACAAAAACACAATTTTCAGCAGAGGCCCAGGAAGAAATAATGCAGACATGTCTTTGTAACATGGGAGGACACAAAAGCAAACCCACACAAACACAGGGAGAAGATACAGACCCCACAAAGAAGGAACCCCAGCCAAGGATCAAACCTGAGAACCTGCAGCTGTAAGGCAACAATGCTACCAGTGCACCATCAAATAAAAGCAAACCCACATAAACACAGGGAGAAGATAACAGACCCCACACAGAAAGAACCCCAGCCAAGAATCAAACCTGAGAACCTGCAGCTGTGAGGCAACAATGCTACCAGTGCAACATCAAATAAAAGCGAACACACACAAACACAGGGAGAAGATAACAGACCCCACAAAGAAGGAACCCCAGCCAAGAATCAAACCTGCAGCTGTGAGGCAACAATGCTACCAGTGCACCATCAAATAAAAGCAAACCAACACAAACACAGGGAGAAGATAACAGACCCCACAAAGAAGGAACCCCAGCCAAGAATCAAACCTGAGAACCTGCAGCTGTGAGGCAACAATGCTACTACTTCACCATCAAATATCAAGCATTGCGATATTTACAAATCACAGATATTATGAGGAACAGATCAGATCAAATATGAGGCAAAAATCTGCATTTTTTTTACAAATGGTGGTGGGTAGGGAACTCAAGTCTTTAACACCTGCATACAGGGTACAGGGTTCAAGCCTGAGGTATTCCCTACCACACCACCATGAGCACCTGGGGCATTTTCACACACACACACACACACACACCCCCATAAATTCAAATTAGTAAATGGCAAGCACCATACATTCAAACACACTTACCTGTCTGTACATCCAAATATTGCTAGATCCCAAAACCTTCCTGTGCAATACTCCACAGACCTGTGAGATTACATCCAAACCCCTTCCTGATGAGACAGCAAGCAATTCCTGACTGCTGGTGTTGCAGTCCAGCCTTGAAGCATTATCCCAGCGAGTCTGTGCACTTTAAAAGTGCACAGATGCTCCTCACATTTTCCTATCAGGACTGCCGGACTGCCTTGAGCATGTGCATACAGTAGACCAGTAGTCTGGACTACTGCGCATGCGTGAAGTCTGTGAATTTTGAAAAACTTTTTTTTTCTATTTTTTTTTTTTCTTTTTGTTTTGAGGGGGCTGCAGTCCGGCAGTCCAATAGCACGGGCCGCCCCTGCCATGTGCTATCAGACTGCTGAACAAACCCATAGCCTAACCTGCTAAATGGGTAAACAAACATTATTTATGTGCAATATGTCATTGTTATCTACATAGCTCACTTTACACTTTATACTTTATTGTGTTTATTTTTAGTATCTTATTTTTGATTTCTATTTCAGTATTTTTAAATTATTATTAATCTTCCATCTGTAAACTATAATTCTTATGGTACGAGCCCGAGTATCAAAATTTTGTGCAGTGACGCACTTTTTCATCTATGTTGATCTGTATGACAATAAAGTTTACTTTGACTTTGACTTTGACAGAAGTTGTACAGAGCTTGAGATAAAATTAACAACTTCTAGGATTTAATTGATTAGCCAAAAAAACTGTAGACATGGTCTAACCCAGCCCTGTGGTACAGATGGATTAAGCCCTAACTGTGCCCCAGGTGACCCAAGTTCATGAGCACTGGAGGGATCAGACAGTGATAATGGGAGTGAGACACCAATACCTGTTCATCCATCATGAAGAAAGGGAGGGAGGCAGGCTAGTATCATTTTAATAACAGTTTTAAGAACCTGGCAAACACCATACAAATGCAGCTGTAAGGGATTTTGCAAGGTTGCCACTTGCTGGTGGGCTTGTAGTACATACACACGCACCCTAAGTGCAGTATGATGTGGCACCAGCATCCCTCACCTCCTCAGCAACCCCCAATCTAGGTCAGATTGAGCCTCGTGGAGGCCAAGGTAGTCTGATAGATTTGGTGAATGAGGAGAAGAGAGGAGTCAGTTGCAGCCAATGATAAGCTGCAAGAAGGCAAAAAATGTGGACTGGGGAAGTGCAGTACTGCTACAGGTATGTCTAGCTAAGAGCAGAACACAGAAAGAAGGTATGTAGAGGGTTAAACTTGAATTTAATTGCAAGTACACAGGTGCAATGTCACAAAGGTCATGAGGACAAGCAGGCATTATTTATCACAGACTTGCCACACTAAGTCAAGATGAGCTGAAATTTTTAGAAATCTTTTTGCTACATAATAAATATCATAGCCTGATTTGTACATATGTCATGTAAGTTATTATAGGAGATACAAATAGAAGGAAGTTGCTAGAAAGAAGTTGCTAAGGTATCAAAATGGCTTTCTAGAACATATAGACAAAACTGAAAAATTAAAAGTAAAGCTCTTATTGCAGGAAAATAATAGCATTTACCATTGCAATGGTGAGACACAGGTGTACTTTCTGATATTTGAGGGAAGCTCAACAGACAGACTTCTTCAGACAGAAGTTCTGTCTAAATTAAAGTTAATGGATGACACTTCATTGAGTCAGTGTAAAGAATGATAGTTCATATGAAAATAAAGCTACACAAACTGTTGACAGTAGAAAAGGTGCCTAAAATAGTGCATTTGAAACCTTGAATTTGACACTGGCAAAGAAAAATGGATCATGGACATCTAGAAAGATTGTAAATTAACAGCAAATGGAATACAGCAGGAAGATCAATATCCACTACCAATCAGTAATCACATTTGTGTACTGTTACATGTCGAAGGTAGTTTAGCAAGACAGGCCCATGACATTTAAATAACCTTACAGTTATAGACTGAATACATTTCCAAGTAATACCTGTTAGCAAATATAAAGTTTGTTAATGACAAAACTCTTAAGATATATATATATATATATATATATATATATATATATATATATATATATATATATATATTTGGGGGTGAAATAGCTGTAGCACCATGCACCGGCAAAAAGCCATTAGTCAAAAACTAAAGACATACCAGGTCTCATTGTATAACAGAGGTTATGACTGATAAATATTGGAAGAACTACCAGGAGTATCTTGAAAACTTGGAGCATGTACCAAACCGGATGAATAAATACAGAAATCAAGCAAATTGCAGATCCAAGATCTGAACATGTTTTCAAAAGCAAAACTATGTGCTGTGCTCTTGAGAGAGACAGGCATGTATAGCACAGGGCAAAAATTAAAGTTAATGTTACTTCCACTTAAGTCTCTCAACAACAAGTACTGTTATGATTCGTTCATAGTAAATGTTGGTGTGAAAGACTTGAGACATACCTCCCTGGACTACAAGGAGAGAGACATGATTGAACTTTTTTATAATGTGTCACAGGCAGATATGTCCCAAACTTGAGCAGCATATTACCCTCGCCTAGGATGATGCCACAATATAAACATAAAAATGACTTAGTTTCTGGTGTCATTCTAAGGGAACCTGGTTTCTGTCAGCTTGGGATGACATGATCGATAGACCTCGATGCTTTGCTAAAGATGGTTTTCATCTGCTACCCCTGGGATTTTGGCTACTGGCAAAGGCTCTTGCCACCCCCATAGTGCCTTTTTTAGGCAATGTCACAAGGACAAAATTCCTGATGTAAAAATTTCATCAAAAACAACCTCAAGGTTATCCTGCTAAATGTTAGGAGTCTTAGCATGAAACTGCACTCACTAGAAGCCGTCCTCACCTTGGAAAAGACTGACATCTGTGCAGTCACGGAGACCTGGTTCAAGGTTGTGGAGAACATGTCAGCCATACTGGGTTACACCTCCTACCACACGTTCAGACCATGAAAAGAGATAATTCAGGTGCAACTAACTGTTGGTAGGACACCTGTTTAAGTCATTGTCAGCTACAGGACCCCCTCCATGAATCAAGACACCTACTCTGCCTACTTGGATCTACTGGAATCCATCAAGATCCATCCAAACACCATGGTTCTGCATGATTTTAATTACCCATCCATTGATTAGGTAATTACTGATGTTCAAACTCACTTGCCCAAAGGTTCTCAGAGTTCATTAACTCCACCGTCCTGGATAAGCTAGTGGACACTCCAACAAGGGGCGCCAACATCTTGTATCTGGTGCTTACTAATATGGGAGACTGCTGTAGCACCCCCCACTGTGAGGTTTTCCCTTGTCAAATATGACCACAAATCAGTCTCATTCGAAGTAACTATCACACAGGACCCCCCCCCCCCCCAGCAGCAACTAAACTAAAACAACTCTCCAAAACAGATTATATCCCTCTAAGGGATGGTATAAGTAGTTTCACTGCACCTCCCCCTCAGATGAAACTGGCAATTATGCTGAGTCCTACACCAATGCTTTTTACAAACACCTTTATAATTGCATTGACATGGTCGTACCTGATAGGACCAAAATGAGCTCTTCAATGAAGAGCAAACCCGTCTGGGGGACAACTGCCATTAACATGCTTTACAATAAGAGGAAGAAATTGTTGTCCAAAAGTAAGAGGGAGCATGCCCTAAATTGGAAACACTCCCTCCTCAGCTTAAACAAGCAAATAAGACTTCTTGTGAAGTCCTCCAAAGCAAACTATGAATCCAAATTAGTGTCCTCAACTAAGGACAAACATAAGGCATTCTTTAGTTACATCCATAGCCTAAAAGGTAAGACCTATATTTGCGCCAATCTGGTAGTTAATGATACAATATACACTGAGCCTGTGGATATAACAAACCTGCTAGCCAACAGGTTCTGTGAAAACTCACTCCCCTGTCCTCACCACACATATCCCATGACATTCCTTCCACCTGTCCCCCATCTTGTATCTCTAGAAATCAGGTTGTAAATGCCCTATTTAAGGCCAAAAACACAGCATCTATAGGACAGGATAGCATTCCAGGCTGCATCTTACATGGGTTCCAACAAGAATTTGCAATAGCATTGGGTACTCCACCATAAAATGGGACAGGCTACAATTTTAGGGCAAGTCCAACAAATATATGATTTTGATATTAAAAAGCAACTTTGGAAGTTGGAATCTATTTTAATTTTGAAATGTAACACTTTAATACCAAATGGAATGAAGCAAGAATGTCATTGGAAATGTTTTCTTTAATTAATTTAAAGTTTGTGATTGGTTAATTGCTTGTGATTTCACTATTTAAAAATGGGATGTGTAAGTAGGGATATACTCTGTAAAGGCTGAAGAGCCAAGGCGCTAGGGAAGTTTGCGTTTTATGCATTGTGTTTGCTGATAACCAGATTTTATTGGATTCAAGTGTGTGTTTATTTTACCTGGGCTGTGGGACTGCATTTTGGATCAATTACTGGATTTAAATTTTAATAGAATATAAAGCTAATCACTGGCTTCTTTCTTTCTGTGGTGGTGAACCATTGGGTACTCTTTTCAATCATAGTCTAAGCACCACTTTCATCCCAGCTGAATGGAAAACAGCCACTGTTATCCCCTTGCACAAAGATGGTGCTTCAACTGACTCTGGGAACTAAAGACCTATTAGCCTGACTAGCTTTATCTACATGGCCATGGAACGAATCATCATGGACCTTATCAACAAAAATATAGGTAATCTCCAAACACTTGATCCTACTCAGTTTGGATTTGTCAAAGGGAGATAATGCCTGTTCAACCTGGTGGACTTCTTCAAGACAGTAACCAGAGCCCTGAATGAGGGGAAAACTGTGTATACAGCCTACCTGGACTTAGCCAAGGTTTTTGACACTGTTCCCCACTCAGGTGTTAATGACAAACTCAACCAGCTAGGTATCAATCCTTATATCATTAGGTGGGTCACTAACTGGATCACCGATAGAACCCATGCAGTCAAAATTGGGGAATCCACATCCAACAGCAGACCTGTATCCAGTGGTGTTCCACAGGGATCAGTCCTGGGACCTCTACTGCTCAGAATCTATTTCTCCAAATTAGAAGCAAAAACTAAAAGTCTGTGGCTGACAAAGTTTGTTGATGACTGCGAACTGGGAGTGGTCATATAATGCCCAAACGATGTCAACATCCTACAAGAGAGTCTTACACAAACAAATGATTGGTGCCAAAGTCACAGCCTTAAACTCAATGCAAAAAAACATGTATTATCATCCTTCTCAGCAAGAGCGATATTCTGGCTAACTATCACATCAATTGAAACACCCTAAGCATGCACTCAGTAGTAAGAGGCCTGGGCTCACAGGTTGACAGCAACCTTACCTTTGATCACCATGTCTTCACAGTGGTAAAAAGGGCATCTTACATTGCTCATCTCATAAGTATGGACATTGCCTCCAGAAACAAAAAAAGCAGTTATAACCTCCCTGTACTCTTCCCTCATCAGGCCAATAATTGAGTACAGTGCCCCTTTTGGTATGTACCTTTCCAAGCACATGCAGCAATTGGAGAGACCAGAAAGGTTCCTCACAAGGAGAATTCAAGGTCTTCAGCATCTGTCCTATGCGGATCAGCTGAAATCACTATCACTTTACTCCATTTCATACAGACTACTCAGAGGTGATCTCTGCCTTGAAGGCAGTCTCTGACTCTGCTTTATTGGAAATGCTGCATATCCATAAGTCCAATGCCACACGGGTTACTCACTGTAAATGCCTTAACCTGGTATGTGACATTAATAGAACTTGCTGGAAGGACATATTTGTCTCTCAGAGGTTTCCGCACCTGTGGAACATACTCCCAATTCATGTCAAGTAGAGTACCTATTTGGCCCTCTTCTGGACAATTGGATGGGTAACCATAAATTCACCTCAGGGGTTCAACCTGTGTCTCTCTTGGACAGGGGCAATAGGTGCTGATTGTGGAAACAAGGGCAGGACTTGGCTGGACTTGTAAAGGCCCTATGGCCATTAGCCTATAAACTTCCTATGATCATATGAACTTCCTATGATCCAACTCCACAGTGGTTCAAAATGTTGAGAATAATGTGATTTTGACACTGATAAATTATAAACACTTCCATATAAATGAAACAAGACTTTTATGATGCCTAATCCAACTGCTCACAAAGAACAGTGTGTGAAAGTAAGCAGAATAGTTTGAAGCTATTTATACAGGCCAAAAGAAATTATTGCTTTTAAGACAGAGCTTTTGTTTCATAGTTCATAGCTTAGTACTAAGCTAACTGCCCTTGCGAGACATTTTTTTTTAAGCCTAGCCAATTCTACCTTTCATGATGTTTGAATTAGACAGAGACAGAGACATTATTTCCACTTTCAGTTTGAGATGCCAAAAAATCCTTGCAGTTCATGGGTATTTACCAGGCTATCGATTTGTGAGAATCTTAAGAAGCCTAACCTCACATTCCCATGGTAGTTTTAAGCCCTTATATTTTGCATAAAAATAAACCTGGAATAGGCCAAACCAAGGACATGTTGGGATATTTATGTTTCCTCTATCCATGATTAGCAGGGGTGCAGAAGCAGGGGAGAATTTGCAGTTACTCATCTACTTGTTCAAAATACATTTGAATAGAATAAGAGAAGTACTTACTTCATAAGGAGTGGAAAACAGTTCCATAAAAGTGCTATTCTCTGTAGTACAAACCTATCCCTCCAACTTATTCTATTTAATTTGCAAAACAGATTGAGATCCCTTGAGCTGTTTTTTTGTGATAACACTGGACTTGCAAATGTGTAATAGGTCTAATAGTATAGGGTCTATTGAAGCTCTATACACAAGGCAAAGGTCACCATTCAGTAGCCTGTGTGATACTGAGAAGAAGGACAAGGCTTTTAAATGGTCTGTATATATTTTTTTTATGATTTAAGCCCTTGATTTTTCTAGTGAGAAAGTGATACGGCCATTCCAGTTGTGACAAGTGTCTGAACAGGTACTTATCAAAAAGTCATAATACTCAGTGATTAGCCTAATAAGTGCTGAGTACGGATAACAGTTACATCCCTGGATTTGGATGTAATACCTTTAGATATAAGCTGTTCAATAAAAAGACTTCCTTACAACACTGGACATGTGGTGATCAAAGGACAGTTCATTGTTGACATAGATTCCTAGAACCCTAATTATGGGATCAATTTTCAGGGGTGTGTAGCCAATGTGTTAGCTAGAAGGGGAGTCATGCTTGCCAAGGGATACGATTATACATTTTTCAACATTCAGGTTCAGTCTATGATTTTGACAACAACTGGAGGGTTTATGATGGTGCTAAGGTTGCAGTTGTCCTCCACAAACCCTTAATATTAGTGTTACTCTCTCAAAAGCAAACACCAAAGAGAAGTGGTCCCAAGAACTGAAACCTGGGGCACACCCCTAGTGACAGTTTTTTTTTTTTTTGGAGGAGGCATAGCCACACACTCTTAACTTCTTGGGTTCTATTTGTGATTCAGTTTGCTACCCAAGGAGTTATACAGGGAATGACATTTAGCTGGGTGAGTTTATCTATGAAACCTGAAATGCGGGATGATGTCGAACACATTTGTAAGGTCAAGATATGCGGTGTGCACTGTTTTGCCCTCATTCATTGCATCAGTAACTTTTTCATAGAAGTTGACCAGATTAAGTAGGAAGGACTTACCCTTAATGAATCCGAAATGGGATGGGTCAAGAGTCTGGATTATCTATATCCTTATATGTTAATTCCATAATAATCCTTTTCATAGCCTTAAAGCTGAGACTGGTCTGGCATATGGGTCTATGATTACCCATGTCTGTTAAGCCCCAACTTTGGGCTAGAGAATGATTGTTGCTATGTTTTGAGGCTGATATTGAATAGCCAAGCAGTAAAAGATTCCACATAAGCAGTGGGATCATCGAGATGGAATGGGCATTTGAATAATCACATTTGCATAATCTCTGAATACCAAAGTCTTGGAAGATGCTTCAGGCTTCAGTCTTCTGACAAATTTCATAGGTTTGTGGGAGGACATTAATGGGGAGCAAAGCTGCCCCATATTGGTAAGGACCAAATCCAGAATTTTACTTCCTTAGACTGGGGTCTGGACTAACTGCTTCATGGAGTTTGTATTGATGAAAAATCTTTGGGCAGACATGTTTGATGATGTATATATCTCCCAGTTTATGGATGGGTAGAGGAAATCTCCTAGGAGAATGGTGTTTGGCTTAAAACACAGGAACTCCATACAAGTTAGGTAGGAAGTATACGCAACTGAGAATATAGAGGTGGTACTATAGGTAGGTAAAAATATTAGGATTTGCAGGCAGAAATGAGAGCAATGTGGAAGAAAGATACCCAGACAGTTCCAACAGTATTAGGAGCAACAGGTCTTATAAAAGCATCTACAATCATATTTAGGTATGTTACCAATATATGTAACTCCATACGAATTGCAGAAGGAATCATTACTGGGCACTTTGCGGGTCTATGAAGAGCACTTCTGGCTGACACCAAAGATTGAAACAATACTAATTTCATGAACTTTAATCGTACTTTGACTTAGGAATGAGGTCCATTCCCGTCATGCTATTAGAAACCCAAAAGACTTGGAGAAATTAAAACAAAAGTAGGTATGATATGATAATAGATTTTTTTAATAGTAAGTTGAATCTGGAGGAGTATCCAAGTCATCATCTTGTCTAACATGTCTGGGGATGAAGTATTATTTAAAAATATGGACATCAGCACCTTTAATGCCTTCATGTAATGTGTTGGGCCTGACATGGGATAGGGATTAAAACCCAGCACTGGTGTAGTGCTTTCAATGAACTTGAACTAGGTCTCTGTAGCAGTGCATATTTCAGTGTTTTCCAGGGTAATGAGTACTTGCAGGGAGTGGAAAGTTTCTGTTAAGGTGTTGAGCAGCAGTACTTTGGAAAACTGACAGTGCCTTAAAAAGGCACTATTGGGGTGGAAAAGAATTTAGCTGATATACAAAAGCCTCTGGAGTGGAGAGGTGCAGGCCATAAGTGGCAAAGCAGTTGTGACACTCTGCCATCTCTTCCCAGGCTGATATATATATATATATATATATATATATATATATATATATATATATATATATATATATATATATATATAGTTCCCTATCAGAAGCCTGAAACACTATAAGCCTGAAAATCAAAATTCTGAAACCAAAAGCCTGAAAATTCAAAATCCCGAAAACCCAAAATCCTGAAACTCAAAATCCTGAAAACACGAATAATGCTAATATGTCACTATAAATACACTAATATCTACCAAATGACCTTGACCCTAACCCTAACCCTAAGGTCCGTCACTATCGCACACTCACCTGACCCGAGCCCTAACCCTAACTCACTTAAACCGCCCCTAACCCCAATATTTGTCACTATTGCATACATGCCTAACCTGCGCCCTAACCCTAACTCACTTAAACCGCCCCTAACCCTAACAGAAAACCAACCGCACACTTACCTGAACCCAACGCATGACCTAACACCACAGGGCTAACAATAGCAAAGCCACAATGACGTCAGTATGTCCATTTTGTGTTTTCAGGATTTTGGGTTTTCGGGATTTTGAATTTTCAGGCTTTTGGTTTCAGGATTTTGATTTTCAGGCTTATAGTGTTTCAGGCTTCTGATAGGGAACCATATATATATATATATATATATATATATATATATATATATATATATATATATATATATATATTGTACCTCCTTTGAGTAACACAAAAAGCTAATACTAGCTTCAGGTAGACATGTACTCTGAGACCTCCACCATGACTCTCGTCATATAGCCTAGGGAATATAGTCCAGGGAGGTACATCTCAAGTCACTTACACCCACATGTACTATGACTGTGTCATATATGTACTTGTGGTGTAAGGTCTTGAGTGTTTGCATAATGTGGTGAATCCTAGCACCTCATAGGCAACTGACTGTGACCCTGTCTTTGCAAAACCTGCTGAGTGGTGCATTGGTGTGTCTCAGTGTGGAGTCACCTATGACTAAGACGATTGTGTGGAGGTTTGCCTTATGTTTTTTTTTTTTTTTTACTATTTTATTAGGGTAGTCACAGTATGACAATTAGATGTGTATTTCATGGTGGATGCTGCCTGTGATGTGTGTTTGTAAGGTTGCCAAGGAAGGGTACTTATTTCTTAGATTACATTTTAGAGATATTTGTAGTTTTGGTTGGTCACTTTTAAGAGACCTTGGTATATGTAGGTATGTATGTTTGATATGTGTTCTGTGTACTTTATTTACTGCTGGGTACTGTGGTACTGACAACCTGCTTGTTATTTGTTGTGTGTTTCTGAAAGAGCTTTGCCTCCAATAACATTGTATAACTACATCTCTCTCACACTGTGTCTGGAGGTGTAGCTAGTAGGTGGCTGCCAGTAAACATGAGACAATTGCTACATTGTCTGAGGATATTAATTTCAATCAGAATGGCTACAGAGATGGTTGGAAAATGCAAATCTATTGTTCCAGGTGCTTTCTAATATTAGACGAAGGCAAGTGCAGTTATCATCTTACATTAGTGACAGGTATCTGCTTTAGTTGTCAGCATTCTTTAATCCATACAGAAGAATTTCAGATTTGTTAACAATTTCACTACAGTGCTCTGCCTTTTGGCAGGGGACATAGCTCTCAACAAATCAGGGAAAAATCTCAACACAATCAGGGACATTTTTAGAGTATTAGTACTATTAACTTCAGACATTGACAGAATAAATGTGTGAATCAATATACATTTTTTGACGTAAAAAGTCTATAATTGTAATTATTGTCATTATTTATTAAGTGTAATTCACCACCTTTTCTTCAAAAGTCATCACTTTTAGTAGGGACTAAGAAGGACAGAGATAAAATTTAAGTCAAATTCAGGAACACCTCTGAAAATCAGAGACAGTTAACAGGTATGGCGTGGGATACAGAGCTTGGATGCATCATGCAGTATTTATTTCTTCTGAGGGTATAATTATGGCATACAGAACCAGAAAGCAGACAACCACAGCACATAGGCGCCGGAACCATAGAGCGAGGGGGGAGGGGACCCCCCACTTCTGCAGCTTGTCTTATTAAAAAAAAAAGGCCACAGCTCAAAAGACAGATGGAGCTGAATGATTCAGCTGCATCTATTATTCTAGCATGCTGCATGTCTTTTTTTTTTTTTTCAGTTTCCCGACCTGAATCGCTACTGGCAGCCAAAAATTCAAACAGGTGGTAAACTATAGCTATATAATGACATAATTCACACCATATGTCACAAATCATACATTTTACGATGAACAGACCAAATCTATGAACCTAAAATAAAATCAGAAAGAAACAGTTGAGGCTATGAATGGCATCAGTTACTGGCTAGTTTTATACATTACCTCTAATAATGTGGGATACTTGATTATTTAATTGAAACAGGAGGTATTGCCGGGTTTTACTTTACGCCGGGTAAATGAAGCACTGAAGTTACCTGAGGCTATCAAACGACCCTCCCTATACTGTTGGCATGGTAAGAGTGTCAGTCTTGCTCACGTAGCAGTTCTTCCATCCCATCTATTGTTGTTTGTGTTTGAATCGATAGTCTAGAATACTGCGAGCAGCGATAGGAAAGACTGGAAACCTGCCTGTCCAGCCCAACACCATTTTGCACCAGAAACCAAAAACTATCATTTGGTGATTGTTTACTATGGGTTAAGTAGTGTCATCCTCAGGTTGGTTGCTTTATTTATAGATGTCATTAGCTCCTGAGGCCAGGGAATAAAAATAAATAAAGCAACTATCCAGAGGATGATACCGAAAAAGTTAACCTGTAGTAAACAATCACCGACCACTTTAATTTAAAGTATCATTATCAAGAAGAATCTTAGCATTGTTACTTGGTGATTCTGAAGTAAACTCTAATAATTTTTTTTTAGAGCCAGGGAACCATGGCAATGTGAGATGGCATCATGGCATTTGTTTTTTTTTTTTAGGGAACCAAGTTGGTTCAACCAACCACGGCAATGCGAGAAGGCAAACAAGAGTAAGTCAATTGCTTGCCCTCTTGCATTGCCATTAGTAGTTGCCTGACTAAAAAAAAAAAAAGTCATTCCCATGTTTGCTTGTCCTTTCCCCATGCTGGTGGTTGCTGAATCTGCTCCCCTGGCTCTACAGCACTGCTGACTGCTGTAACTATTGGATTTGGAGGGAAAACATAAAACCATGGACATCCACACCATATCGCATTGTAAGTGATTGACTGAATGTGTGAGTCGTGAAATGTAATTCTTTGCTTTGGGGCAACTGGAAATTTGGGCATTGATGTGTTTTGCTTGTATATAGATTTATTTTTTTTTAATACGTTAACCTTAGGCTTAATGAAGAGAGTGTCTGAGAGAGACAAAATGGCTATATGCATATCTCTCAACCTCTTAGCAAGAAATCTGGCGAAACTGCCATAAATAAAAGTGTGACAAAGGCCCAAAAATAAGGACAATTTTAAATATCGGTCTTACAAAAGTTAATAGAATAACAGGTTTTTCATTGGCATGCATTTTCTGAAGGGTATGAAGTCTAAAACTCAAATCTCTGTCATTATTTTCCAATCTTTAATGATTTGCAACTAATGTTTCAGAAAACCACAATTTTGTGAAAAAAACAGACCAAAATATGAGGCAAAAATCTGGACATTCTGCAAAAATCTGTACAGTTGAGAGTTATGTTGCTACTGATTTCTGCCTTTTTCTTTGTGCAAAGGTAAGATGGATGTTTATAAAGTGGGGACATGGCTATGGCTTTCCTTAGTGAGCAGTTTAGTACATAAGACACAGGATAGGTCAAGACTTCCTTAGTGAGAAGTTTAGTACATAAGACACAGGATAGGTCAAGACTTCAGCACAGAGGGACAAGTTGTAGCCCTGTTTAAGAAGCAAGACACAGCCCTTTGTTTTCTATGGTTGTAGAGTATGTCTGCATGTATAAGAAAATATAATTACCTCACAACGGTTAGCTGCACAAAACCAGTCAACACCAATGAAGAAGCAATTGTTTGAATTGTGAAAGCGCTCAACTTTTTTATTAAATTTTTTGATTACATTGGATTTGAAATTTCGTCTTTTATCAGCCGTGGAACTGCACTTTGCTTGTTTTTTACATGTTTGCATGTATGCCCACCTTTTCCAGTATCCAGCATGGGGTATTTCTATGGAAAGGTGAAAGTTTACAAGACAAGCAATACTCACAACCAGTTTAAAGCACTGGACTGCACTTGTTTGCCAAAATAAAAGCTCACACCTGTAGAATTTGATATATGTCTGTTGTTTTGTATAACATTAAGGTATTTCTTATATAAAGTATGTTTTTATGCAATAATTGTAGGAAACTTGGGAAATACTGCCCTAAAATATCACTGGATATTTGCCATTTTTTTTTTGCAGAACACAATTGTCTAAACAGGGACTGTCGTACGTAAGACTGAGAGGTTATCCTATAGTATTTATGCCCTGTAATGTGCTTTACTGACCAGATCCAAATCAGACGGTCTTCTTTGGGTTGTGTTTTGTTTAATCCAGGGAGTTTAAAGCAATTCAGTGCAAAAATTATCCATTTTATGCACACTGAAAATGTTGTCTACAGCACTCTGTTCTTGCTCTAGAAGAAACTTGTAAACCTAAGTGAAATTATTTAACTTGAACTGCTCAAAACACTTTCGGCTATACTTCATCCTGTGTATTTGTCATGTTAAGTTTCCTTCACATCACATTGTTAAAATAATAGCAGTGGATTTGGAAGAATTGTAGCAGCTGGGTTGGCAGTAATAACCATCCTTCTTTCATTTTCTTACAATTTTGCTCAAGCAGTAAACGATAAAGAAAGTTATGTTGTGAGACTATGTTGAGAATGGGACAAGTATGTTAGCCTTGTACATATGTGTGAATGTGACAGGTGTATGTGTGTGATGTATTCCACAGATATGTTGTTGGATGCAAGCATGGTGGGTGTTACATTTTAGATTATCTGCTTAATAGTAAGTGAGATTACTGGCTAGAAAGAGGTTTCATTATTATAATTAACTATTGGGAGGTGGGAGTTTGGTAAGGAGGTTGGGTTGGGTTTTGATAAGTTGGGTGACTGAAAGAAATGGGAGTTGAATTGACTGTTTTTGGTTATTAAGGGTGAAGGAGGGGTGAGTGTTCTGACTTGGTTTTAATGGTTTGTTTTTAGCTGATCTGAAGGCTTTGGCATTTTCCTGGTTTTCAGTTTGCAGCTTGGTGTAAACTTTACTTTTATCATGTCTAATCCTATTGTTGGTGTTATTTCCAATCTGTCTGCATTGCTGATAGCCTACTGTACTAGTGTATGCTTCTGCAACTTTAATTTTTAAAATTTGAGTAGCTATGTCAAAGTTTATTCTGACTAATTATGGAAGTATGAGGGATGTTTGAACTTCTGAGGTGATACAAAAATAGTTGTGAAGTCCATTACTGCCAGCTGTATAATCCAACCTGATATAATAAATGGAGTACTTGTTTTGCAGTTCTTATGGTAAGTGATATGGCTAATCCTTATTTGCATTTCTAGTTGGTATGATATAATATTATCCTACCAACAGTTTTGCAGGTCTGCTGAGACACTTGTGTACAAGCTTGTGTTGCATTTTATTTCATTACTGCTTCTTAGACTCCAAACTCAGAAACACAGTATTTCCCCCCATTTTTGTTACTGCATGCCAAGTAGAATATAAGATGGGACTTTATGTTGTCTATTTCTGACCACAGTCCTGGCAGCCCACTGTAAACTTTATTATGAAGTAGGAAACACACAAGCTTTAGCCGTACTACAGCTTGCATATCTACAGCTGCACAATATAAAGTGTATGTATGTTGTCAGTACTATGGTCAGAAATAGATCCATTGCATCCCTGCTTACAAAGCTATTGCAGTTCTCTCTATGCAGGTCAAGTACTTTTGTCAGCTAATTCCTCTGTACTGATAAGTTGTACAGAAAAGAGTAACATACGTCAGAATGGCATGCTTGATTTAACAGTACTGCCATTGCTTCTTTAACACATACCAACTCATATCAACACAGGCTGGCTTAATGTCTAATTCTGTAAGAAGTTTATGTGCAATTATCCTTAATGAAACTTCGCTTGCATCCTGTAATAGTAGTAAATACCTTAAAAAAATGCCTTTTTTAAATCACTACTTTCTCCTCTTGCACTCCCCCCCCCCCCCCCCCCAGTCTTCACCAGCTTCTGGCATCTAGGCCACTACACTTCAGACAAACTCTCCAGAGTCCATTAAAAAGGCTGAAGAAAATCATTCCTGAACCTGTGGGCTTATTTCACACCTTTCATTTTAAAGTACTCCTAGCTATTATGGAGGTAAAATTAGAAACACAGTAAAGGCACTGTCATACTCACATTATATTACAAATTCAGCCTCAAACTCATTATACAGAAATGAACTTTCAAGCTGGGTATGAAGGAATTTTTTATCACCCAGGTGAGTCACTACTCATAAATCACTTACACATTGCCTTTATTGGAATGTTCAAGATGATAATGCATGCACATTTCTATTTGCATTTGGTGATCTTAACAAGGTAAATCAGTTAAATAAACAGTAAGGGGTGGCAGAGGATGCAGGCATTTAAAGAATGCCCTAGAGTCAACACTAGTTTATTCTTCACAATGACCCATAACTTTTTATTACTGAATGCATTTAGACTTTGATAGAAAATTCCAATGAATGTTATATCTCTGTAATTGTTGGGCCAAATTTAGCGTGGCCTGAGCATTTGTTCTCAGCAAGAATTGTTTTTATTTTCTGCAGCTGAGCAGTGTAAAACATAATAAAACCGATCCATATTAACCTGCTACTAATGATTTAAAAGAAACAATTGTGCAAGAGCTGAAGTAAATATATATGGAGAACAGAGGAAAAAATAGAATACTACAAAATAAAGTAGGAAATGTTTTTCTAGCATTGCAGAAATATTCCACAAGCTACCACATCAGGATCATCAGTCGGGCTAATGTTTAATTATCACCTGTGAATAAATATTGGCCTGTTTAGGCTAAGTATTATGAGTAATGTGGCAGCATAAATGTTTCATACCTTAAAAGCTACCCTATCAGGAGTACCAGTCAGGCTAATGTTTAATTATCACCTGTGAATAAATATTGGCCTGTTTAGGCTATGTGTTGTGAGTGATGTGGTAACATAAATATTTCATACCTTAAGAGGCAAACTACCAATTTAAATGTTACAGATGCTATTAGTTTCATCAGTGTCAGTGATGGATTGATGGAGCAATACATGCTCAGACTGGTTCAAGCCATGTCTAGTTTGTCTTAATATGGTATGGCAATGTCATAATGACCAAATCAGAGATGTTATTAAGTACAAAACAAATGCTTTTTTATATTCAAATACAAGCACACTGACTGGACAAAACAATCAACAATACACATTATAAATTGAGCATTCCCACAGTAACAAGTCCAGGAATGACAATAAACATAGAAACATGGGGAATAAAACAAGTGGCTTGCATCTGAAGAGCTTCCACTTCTTATGCCGGTACTAATAATTTGTAATACCAACAGAGCAAGAAGTGGAAGAGACAAACATACAACAGGGAGGCTTACAAGAAGAAAGTCTGGTCTGGTCTCCTGCGTTTGACTGATGTACTGTGCAAGTGTGGGAACATACATGCCATATTCATGCACAGTACCTCAGTTTCTGACTCATCGGGTAGAAGAACACTAAAGTGCCATCACACAATGACATTATTTAAAAAAGGTAAGCTATTTCTTTTTTAAATAGTGTTATTGTATCATAGCAGTAATGGCTTAACTTTGTTTTGTTGCTACGTGTTCTTTCAGAGTTCTTTATTAATAAAATATAACGTCACGGTAAGTTTTGAAGGGTTCTTGCCCTTTTCTCCACAGTGGTAAAACTGTGGAGTTAATATGTATAATTTAGGGAGATGTGGGCTCTAACTCCTGCATTGGGGAATGTTGGGGGGCTTGTTCCCATGCAAAAAAATATATATTTTTATATTTTTTTGTTTTCAATAGACAATTTTCAGACCTAACTTTCAGAAACTCATGAATCTAGCTAGTATATTCTAATGGAAAGTAAGTAAACCTAGCAGTGAATCACTCCTGTGTGGAGGTAATGCAGGAGTTGCCAACACCCAGTCATGGATTATTACTGAAATAAATGACCCCAAGAAATAGTGACCACACCAACACCCTGCTTACAGCTGCATGGTAGGTGCTACCTAATAAAAATTTGTAAAGATCTAGGCAGATCTGAATTACCATCATATGTAATGAGCTGTATGTGAAACACTGTCTCAGTGTATTCTGCTGTAAGAGAAAGTAAAAATATTCTGTTAAAGTTTTAAAACATTTTATATCTAACAAAGGTGGGCAAGGCATTGTGCATTTCTTTATCTTGCTAATAAGAACATTCCTCTTTAAGACAGTTGTGTTTAAACTAATATATTTCAGCTGTTATCAAAGGTTTGAGTTCAAAATGTTCCTTTAAATGTTATGATTCCTTTCCTTGAATTAACTCATCCACTCCAATGGAGCTCAGGAAGTTTGCACTGTAGCTTCCAATGGGCGGACTCTAAACCTTTTGACAGAATCAAATGATTCCCTCATATTTCAAACAAATGTTCATATCTCTGGAACCATAGGAGTTATGAAAGAAGTATAAGTGGTAATCTCTGCAGCACAAACTATTTTTATAGTGGTAATATTCTTTATGTTCTAGGTCTTAAACTGAATTTTATAAGTTACAGTAAACCCAGTAACTATTACATTTGTAATATTTTGTAAACAACTTACAATATCTCGGCAACAACTCAAGCTGCACACAAACTTTTACCAGCATTTTATTCATGTAGCTGAGAGCTTTCATATGATGCTGGGATCTGTCTGTGTTACTTGGTTGTTGAGATATTTTGAAAAATGAGAAAGTTGTCACTATATAAATTAATATCATAAAAGAAACATTTAATATCTATTTACCTGCACTGGACAGAGGTCATATATGAATGCAGTTGAGTTTGCCGTTGTGTTAGCTTTAAGATGAAATCTTTTAAAATTTTGTACATTGTATGGTTTTAGAATTATTGATGCAAATATGAACATGCAATATTTGACACCTAGAGGTGTCCGTAGGAGTTAATTGCAGATGCACATGGAGGTGTCACTCTGATGTAATCTGTTAAATTACACTTATGAAATTCTATAATATTACATGTCTTTAATATGCAAATTTATAAAGAAACTTGTATACAACATATAAAATTCAAGTTTTTTTTTTCTTTGCCAACATTGTCCTGGTTTGTGAGTGTGGCATATTGATTGGTTGTGTTCTCCTTGCTAAAGTAATATATTACAAGTTTTTCACACCTGTATGTCCATTTATTTCTCTTTCAAACAGAACATGCATGGTATATTGTATTTTGCTATTTTTGAATTGTGGCAGTGTCAGGGATCCACAAAAGTGAGCCAGTTTGAGTACAAACTGTGACCGCACAAGTTCAGTGTTCAGGCAACAGTCTTCAGGTTCTCCTCACATGTCCTTTCTCATTATAGTACATCAAAATATAAAGTAGTGGTGAAATAATTAAATTATTTTTGTGCTGAAAAGATGACACAGTTTAAATGTACTGACAAATTTAACTTAGCTGCGGGGTCATGGTCAACATATACTGAGAGAACTGAAGCGTTTTTCATTGTGAATGGCATTCGTAATGGTAAACACATACTGGTATTGTTCAGCTTGATGGATGCTTTCATGTATGGACTCCTTCAAATCCTGAGTCATCCACAGAAACTAATAGATAAAAGCTGCAAACAAATCAAAGACATTTAAAGGAATATTTTGAATCCAAACATTTGATAATAGCAGAAGCATTTTAGTTCAATCAATGCAACCAGAGGGTCAATGAATCTGCCTCACAATAAGCTGCTGAGATAAAACATGGAACAATGAATTGCAAAGTTGGATGAAGTACTAAGAGATACATCCATTTTGTTGTATGCATAGTGGAATTTGTCAGAAAAAGCCATTATTTAAGCAGAATTTAATATTTCTAAGATCATTAGAAATAGAAATGAGTATGAAAATGACAGATCTATGCAGCATTTGAAGAAACATGTGGCACCTTTTGGCACAGTACATTAAGCTGAAACAAAAATTAATAATCAAAAGGTAAATTATCTTTTATCACTGAATAATAGCAACATTAGTTCACATAACTGTAACTTTAAAGAAGAAAGATACCATAGTTGGTGGAAGCCTAGAAATAAAAAAGTAGCATATCATAGTACAATGCATTTGCAAGTACAAACAAAAAAAAAAAAACAAGAAAAGAATACAAAGTATATTTCTTGGGAGGAAACATTATTCACATTTTTTGCAGTTATAAAAGGGGAAAAGAATCATTTCTGATTATGAATCTTCTAAATGATATAAGAGCTGACATGGACACTGGCACAGAGGCAGCAGTACCTATTATAGCTGAGAAAAATGTGGTCAATGTTTCTAAAAAAACATTATAAGCTGCAAAAGTTACATTGCATCAGGTTATGACTACAGTATGCTATGAAAAAAGTATTATAATTAGCTGCAGTGGAAAGCTGATCTACTTTGTATGGAAGGAACTGGTTACAGTAACTTGAATTAAACTGAAAACAGACTACATTTTTTAACCAAAATTTGTTGAATGAGTTCAACTCTGTAAAAGTGCTGGAAATAGAAGCTAAAGTGTTTTGTGGTAAAACTTGGCCCATCATGTGGTATAAGACACTTATTGTAGTCAATCTGAATATGTCTCCAGAGTTCTGTAAAAGTTGACTGCTTCCATTTACAATGAAAGGAACAACTGAAAATAATCAGAAAGATGAGAAAAAGAAAATGTTATCAGTCTGATGAAGCATGTATTTTTATTTTACTTATTTGTTGTCACGGTAAGCCCAATAGGCAAATTGTCCCTTTCCAAGGGAGACCTGGGAGCACAGTCTGGTGACATGACTTGCTCCAAATCACACTAGGCACATGAAGGCTGAGGAAATCAAACCCTGTACCCCTGGGCACAACGGCACAAGGAGCAGCTCATTAACAAAGCTTTAGTCCACTGTATTAATTTTACCTCTCAACCTCTTAGAGCAAGACATCTAGACAAAGCCGTCAATGATGGGGGCACAAAGGACCAAAAATAGGAGTACATTTTAAATACTGTTCTTACAAACTTAGAAAATTGATAGAATAACAGGTTTTGCATTAGCATGAAATTTCTGAAGGGTATGAAGTCTGAAACTCAAATGACTGTCATTATTTTCTGACTTCAACCCTCAATTTCCCAATGACTTGCCAGAAAACCATAATTTTATGAGAAATGGACCAAAAATAAGAGGCAAAAATCTGAACATTGTGTGAAAGTCTGTACAGTTGAGAGCTAGGGCACTAACTGCTAGACCATTACTGAATGGGTTGCGCCTACTGCACCAGAAGTTTAGGGGGATAGTCAATTAACCTGTATGCTGATTACAAGTTACCTGAAAACAAAACGCTGTTATCATACAGGTGTATCTTTTACAAAGAGGAGAAGAGATAATGAACATGAGTGAGGGAACTGTATTCTCAAGGACTGATATAGCTTAAAAATGATTCTAAGAATATGTAGCCATAAATGCACACAAAGGCTGCTTGTACATAACAGGGTACCATGAGTACCATTTGACATGAGTTCTGTGCCTTCTATTTTCCAAAGAATTATGGAAAATCTGCTAAACAATTCAAATTTCGTAGTATACCTTAATGCTTTACTAGTTAGTGAAAAGACAGAGAGTGAGTTCCTCAGTAACTTTCAAGAAATATTACAAAACTGCAAAAATGTGGTTTGAGAGCAAAAAAAAATCTAAATGTCAGTTTGGCAAGTCATACACTGAGGTTGAAATTCAGAAAGAATCACTTGAAACACACACAGTAAGACGTAAACTGCTAAAACTGCAAAACAAAAAAAATACAGCAGAGAAATCTGTCACAAGAAAACAACTATTTTATCAACACACAACTGTGTGTGTGTGTGTGTGTGTGTGTGTGTGTGTGTGTGTGTGTGTGTGTGTGTGTGTGTGTGTGTGTGTGTGTATGTGTGTGTGTGTGTGTGTGTGTGTGTGTCTGTGATTGTGTGCGTGTGTGTTCAGGAAAAACACCATAATGGGCGCAAAGAGCTGCAGCCGCAAGAGGTTGTTCCTTGATCACAGAAAATGTGATTTAGAGACATGTGAGGAAAGACCTCATTGTTGACTAATTTGCATGTCTTTGAATCATGTGGAGTTACAGCTAGTGCTATTCAGCACTTTCCTATGATAATCACCACTGGCAGCCCATGCATCATATTGGCACAAGCTGCCCCTCAGTTATTTTCTTACACACATGCACACATTCAAGCATAAGGAGACACACACACACACACACACACACACACACACACACACACACACACACACACACACACACACACACACATACACATACACACACACACACACACACACACACACACACACACACAGACCACCATACCTCTTCACTGTCTCCGAGTTTACAGAACATCCCTGATATTGCATCTCATTTTTCCCTGTCCCTCATAACTCAAGGACCGTTAGAGTCAATCATTAATACCAAACAGCAGAGTTTTTCTTACTGTATATAATATGCTTCATGTTGCAAAGCTTGTATTCTGTTAACTTTGTAAATGGCTTATGGTAATATTTAAGAGTGTCCCTGAGGGTTAGTGTTCCCACATACATCTTACGAGCTGCAAAACCTGTTGTTATATACATTTTTTAAGTGATTATAGGTTCATAGGTGAATACTAGGCTAACTGCCCTGAAAGGCCATTTTAAGCCTAGCCAGTAACCCATGGTCAGAATGAAGCGCTGTACCATATGTCTATAACACAGTAGGCAAATAAGGACTGAAGAAATCAAACTCTGTATCACAGAAACTGCACCTCACAGCTCTTAACCATCTGTGGCGACTGCCATCAAGGAAGGTGAAAGTAATTCTTAAAGAGCCCCCCCAACACACACACATTCTTCAGTTAAAAAGTAATTAAACACACTTTTATAAGCTGCTAAAGAGCAGCTTCTGTGACAGTAGCAGTACCAAGAACCAAATGCACTTATAAAGCATAAGAAGTTAGTTGCATTAGAAAGCACTAGCGCATTATGCCAAGGCTATGTTGAACATAGAATGCCATCTCTTTACAACACGTTAACTTAAATTACTGATAAAGTAACTGAATGTATAAAAGCATTACTAGAACTGACATAATTGTCATAAATGTTATTAAGCTTCATATTGAAGGTTGGCCTCTTGGAGAAGATAAGGGCTTATAGTCACTGAGATGTTACACTTGCTTGAATGTCACTGCTCATGTCACAGTTGCTAGATTCATATTAGGTTATACTGCCTATATGTTGGTGTTTAGTGCGTGGTCTGATCTTGTACCTTCATAGAGTAAGACTGAGAACTATCTACAATAGATAATTGTTTTTCTGAGGTGCAGTGACTTCAGAGTGAGAATAATAAAGTAGTGGGGATGGGAGTGAATCCCCTAGAATAACTAATTTGTATTTTTCCTTATTTTATATTATGATGTGTTTATGTGTTCTGAGTGTATGTATACTCAAAGTGCATTATTTACAAGCTTTTGGTGCTTACCTTTTTGTCATGTGACCTTTCATGCATCAAGCAGATATGGCAGATCCATTGAATGATAGCCTAAAAGTGTAAACAATGAAAAGATTGAAACTTTTACGAGAAAAAGGCTGGGTCCTTTGGGAAGCTAAAATGTATTATTTGGGGACACTGAGACAATCAGTATTGGAAGACGTCTATGTTGCACACCCTAGTTTTGTCAAAATAAGGAGAATATCACATTAGTTTGTACAGTGGCCAAATTTGAAAGATGAGACTGAGTACATGGTTTGCCTTCATAACCGCAATTTGCAGAAGGGCGAGTGCTCATATGAGCAACTCTAATCCACGAAACTAACAATGTCGACATACCTACATGTTTGAAAAACAGCAAATCGAACAGCAGATTCACTGTTTTTCGAACACCCACACCCTCCCTACTTTATTATTCTATCTCCGAGATCGCACTACAGTGGGGAAAGGAACCATTTCCCAATCCCCACTATAGTACAATCCACCCCTGATTGTTGAATGTGTAATGAGCGAATCTCACTGTGCATACACTCATTGCACATTCGCACCTTTTTACGTTCGGTGTTTGTATATCTTGCAGACTGCCTTTCGGGTATGTGCAGTTCGCCCTTCTGAAAATCGCGGTTATAAAGGTAAACCGAGTACATATGTAAAGAATACTTAACATCACCAGCAGAATAAAAGACACCTAGGAAATCCCATTGCATTCATGTGAATTTCAAGCATGTTGGAAAAGTCGGTGTACTGATTTTGCATATCCATTCTTAAACTGTTTGTTGGTGAGAGCAGTGGTTACATAATCAGGTTTTTTTGTATGTCTAAAATGATGTTACAAGTGACAGTATGTAGACTAAGCAGATTATTTGCTGCTTAGAAGTCACTAGAACATCTAGTTACAGACATGGTACTTAGATCATGTCAGAAGATTTTGCCACTTCATTGCATTTTGTAATGTCTTTAAACAAAATGGAATTATCCATTCCACTAATATATGCCAGAGCACCCTGTTTTCAATGACATAGCAGCAATGTATGTCCTGACATTTAAAGTTGAAGTAAAGAGCACTTGAATGCAGTGTTGAATATGGAGGATGCAGTTCCATTATTTCTGCTGCAGTATAGAATAGCACCTAGTTTCAGAAAGGAAAATTCACCTGTGCAGTTATTCCTTAGGTATGTAAGAATGAGACTTCATCCAATTAAACAACATTTGAGCACTGAGCATTGCATTAAGACAAAAAGAGTGTATAGAATAATTTCAACATAATAAATATGCAGAAAGCAGCTTCTTTAATGAGTCAGATTCAGTAAACCAAAAATGTAATAACCGAACAGACTAGTCCAGTTTCATTCTGTAGTAAACAAACAGACAGTGGTATCCTTTACAAAAGATGCAGTGACCATTTAAGAGTGAAAGTAACCATTTAAGAGTGAGTGGACACTTACAATCCTTAAGAGTTAAGTCAAAGCACAATAATGATGGACAGTGACAATGAAAGCCTACAGGATTCTGGAACTGAGTTAACAATTTCATGAGGGACTGTATTGCAACTTAGATGCATGAGTGCATACCTGAGATGAGAATTCACAGAAGGTTCAAAATCTACCCCTGCATCTGAATTTTTGAGAAAAAAATCTACTGTTATTAACTCTTTGGGAAATATGGACCCTAGCCTACCTGAACTCATCGATTTGGGAAAGCCATTTTACCTTAAGTGAAAATATAATATATATTTTTTTTTATTTGAAAGGAAGGTAATGTAATGATATATTCAGCATTGTGGCAGTTCCAGGTATCTGTTAAAACAAGCCAGTCTGCAATATGAATTGTGAGCACAGTATTCAAATAAAATGTTCTTCAAGAATGCATTTGGCATCCTCGTGTATTCTTTTTCAGCCCAAGACAAATGCAACAAAGAAATAGCATGCTAAATTTTTAAAGATTACTGGATTTTTTTTTCTGTATTATATCTGTATCATTCTATAACACTATGGAGAAGGATTATATTGCCCGGTAACTTGCAGATCTGATCTGAATATTCTCTGACAGTTGCTTTTCTCATCCAGAACTTGTTTACTGGAATACTGATGTTTCATAATACCTACCAAAAGATTGCTTTTGTGAGACTATGCAAACTTCATTGTATCTGGTTACAAGGGTTGCAGTGCCTTAAATGAAGGGTGTTTTGGTAACAGGCACAAAACAGGGTGTTGTCATAACTATGAGTTCTAGAAGAGCATTTCTGGAGCCTGGATTCAGTTTCTAGTGGGACTGTACTAATATTTTTCTCACTTAGAATTGTGAATAGTATAAAAAGTCATACTTTATGAACAGGATTTTATTTATTTCTTGCTACAGAAAATCAACAGCACTATTATCCGTATATGTCATTGTCATGGCATAAGAATTCTGGACAAATATAATAATGGGGGGACAAAGGTCCAAAATCAAGGATAAATTTTAAATACTGCTCTTAAAAACTCAGAATAACAGGTTTTGCATTAGTGTGAATTTTCTGAAGGCAATAAAGTCTGAAGCTCAAATATCTGAATAACTGGAGAGAAAACAAAACAAAAATTATGAGGAACAGACCAAAAATGTGAGACAAAAATCTGGACATTCTGCAAAAATCTGAACAGTTGAGAGGTACGCCATTATCCCTTCTGTTATCTGTTATTTCCACTTCCACGTGTGACTAAAACAACATGCAATTTTAAAGATGCATTCTGTAACTAAAGCTGATATCACAGTTCTGTCCAATGACAAGCTTAAATCAGTTATGTATTATTACGCTTGTTTTGACTTACTTACAAAATGTTATTCCAGTCCTGTTCAATAAACACACCTAGACAAATGACATTTGATGACCTCTATTAAAATTCCACAAACAGAACTTATTGAATAATATTTTATTAATCACAGCATGAACATCCATATAACCATTTACAAGGGCAGGGTAACCTCGTTCACCTTAACCAAATAAGCAGCATCCTCACCTCCACTCTCTTACTTTTACATATCAAGCAGTGTTCCAACACTCACTTTCATTCCCCAACTCATTGAATTAAACATCCAACCACTTTGTACTAGGGCAGCATAACCACGCCCACCCTAACCAAATAAGCAGCGCCCTCACCTCTGCCGCTTACTTTAACTCATCAAGTAGCATCCCATCACTCACTTTCATTCTCTAACTCATAGAATTAAACATTCAACACCAGTGGGGGAACAGAAGAGGGACAAGCTCGCCCCTCTTCTCCGCCAACCAGCCTGACACAGGTTGTTCCCCCTCATTCACTCCAAAACCTTTACCAACCCTCCAAAACAAACCTAAATGTACATTAAAAAGGTCAAAATCACAAATTGGATCCCTGTCATCCACATCCCACTGCCCTAGCATATAAATCCTTAAAGCAGCCAGTTGCCTAACTAGCCTAAAATTAACAAGCTGAGAGCCCTCTTCAAAGCCAAAATAACTGATCACACAATACACATTCTTGGTATAACCTCTTTAAAATAAACAGATCCTCACTTATCTTAACTACCAACTGCAACTTCTGAATATTCCCAAATCGTTACCTGCCAAATGTACCACCAGGATTCTAAGAAGCCCAAAGCCACCCAAAACAATACAAGCCGGTCACTGTATCCAATTATCTAATATAAGGCAAGAGAGCATTTGATGACCAACAACCTACCTTCTTAATGACTTCAATTGATCTGCCTTCCCTCACTAAATCTGATACCCTTCTAATGTGCAAAGAATCAGTGAAAACCTCTCTCCCAGAAAACCAACCAACCGAGAAGCTCTCCTCATCCTATATACAAACTGATTACACATTATCACCTTGCCCACTACCAATCAATATGAAGTCCTGAGAACTCCCAACAAGAGACTATAACAACCTCTAAGCCCAACCCACTAGACCCAACCACTCATTCCTGTCCTTTCCCAATGCTATCTGCCTATCCTACCCCAACTGTTCCATTTTAAATCTACCCAACCAAATGTGCATGGAGGCAAAAACACTGAAGCATCCTATCAAACTTGCAACCCCAACAAATCTAACACCCTAAGAGTTCCATAATACCTCCATAAAGCAAACATCACACATAAAGTATAGTCCAGTGAATCTCCAATTACCAACTCTAATCTGCAACAAAACCTTCAAAACCTGTCTTGTCAATAGGGATCATCTGTAAGTCTTCACACTACCAGCCCTACCCAAACCCTTCAATATACAAACCATAGTCCAAGATTTAGTAAAGTTACAAATCCTGCCACCTGTGCAAGTATACTAATCACAGCTAAGTCCACCTTGACTGACTGAACGGCCTTACCTTGTTCCCAAGCCTGAATTAAATATTTCAACCACAATCTTTCCAATCAAGCTCCTTCCTCCTCAGGTAGCTGCAACATAATTTTAACAACCCAATCCACTTGCCAAAAAGCTGTACCATTACATTGGTCCAAAAAAGACAACCACAATGGTAAATCAGCACACACCAACTTATTAACCCTCACCCAATGCTGTTTGCTTTTCTCCCATTCAAAAAAAGGCCACAAATCCACAAAAGAATGACCCAGATGAATTCAGGAACCTGACAAGCTCCATGACATCCTTAATCTGCACCTTGTTCTTAGATTTCACCCACCAAATCTTTTCTTCTAAACATGTTACCTTCACATCTGGTAAACAAAACAAACCATGGCTTTCATCCACTAGCCCTCTCAGAAAAACAAAGCCATGTTTGAGCCTTCTAACTTAAGCCTAGCCAATGGAATACCCAATTCCTCACACATCCATAAAAAACACACCCATACATTCCAATGCTCCATAAAACCCTTCACCTACTCTTAAGAAGTCAGACAGATAATGTACTACCTTCTGGCTGCCCACCCGCTGCTGCCAAATCCAATGGTGAGCAGTGCTAAACATCTCAAAGTAACATAGGCCATCGAGCATCCCATCAGCATACCCTTGCCAAAGTAAAACTTAAACCAAACTACCATGCCCAACCTCAGCCACACTAACTCCCAAACCAGTAATAGATGAAAACTGATTCAATATCTACCTTCAGCAACCATTGTCCATAAACTCTTGAATGACCTGCCCTGCATCATCCAAAGATGCATAACTGACTTTTGCATCATCTCCTGAAATAAAATCATTCACAGAATTCCCCTCAAAAATAGAAATGGTGAATCAAATGAAATGCCTTGCTGCCTTTAAAATCCAACCCCAGCAGAGAAACCTTAAAGCTGTTAAAGGGAGGCATATCAAATGGACCCGATAACCTACCTGCCTCATATTCCTACTCCACCAAGCCTTCCAAAAACTCCCCCTTCCCCTGCAAGGAATACAGATTCCTGCAAATTGACCCCTTCCCTCCTACCTTTGATTCAATAGAAAATCCCTCAGAAAACCCATCTATTAATTAGTCCACAACTGCTGAATCAGAAAATTGCAAGAGCAGCTGATGTAATACCTGTGCATTAATGGGAAAATGCATCCCCCAGTCTTCCCTTTGACCCACAAAAGAACAGACCCTTCTGCACCCCCTGAAAATTTGCTCTACCCCCAACTACCCTAAAATCCAGGAAATGACAAAGGTAACCCAACCAAGCTAGGCTACCGTAAACTCAAATTAACCAACATGCCTTCCATCTGCCACCTGCACAGCTGAATACATGCCCACACACTTTGAACAGATGTGCGAAAATCTACATGCCACCCACAAGCAACACCCCACATTAAAGACCCACCATACCCCAACCTGACCCCCTTGACTTAGCCTTGGAGCTCTTAGCAGCGGGGATTATCTACCATAATGGTTAGCCAGATGTCAGGAAGTCACAAATTCCAATGCAGTGACTGATCCTCTGCCTTCCACTTTCAAAATCTATGATCGTACAACAACCAGGCATTCCCCACCCACAGACCACAAGAAAATAAGCCAAGGGTGCCAAGGCCAAGGCAGTGGCCTTCTCCAACCATGTAATAAATCCATGTAATAAATGAAGCCTAACACCTAGATGACCTATGTCCTTGCCCACAGTCTACCTATACTTTTCTGCCCCAAGGCCACAAAAGCCACCAAAAGTATTTACGTTTGCAGTCTGATTCCATCAGACATTGAACCCCATTCACATCAATTAATTCAAAATATCAACATACTCTTCCTTCCAGATCTTTCCTGTAATTAAAAGCAGTATGTGAGGGGGTCAAAAGAACCCCCTTGCCCCAGGGCCTGCTTAGCTAACCAATCACCCAGCCAGATCCCATAGTCTGACCCAACCTCATGCTGTTGTCACTGCACCCCACCTGTGGATGACACCAAACTTCTCATAATCAAACCTAAACACCTGCTTCATCCTGCCCCTGACATACCTCATCCTCACCCATCCCCACACTACTCTCAAACTTCACCAACTCTGACATGCCTAAATGAGCAACTAACAATGTATCATTACCTGTGACTTCATTGTTCACTGCTCCAATGGCCAGCTTCTGCCATCTGCACATTGTCCTGTCCCTCCAGACACTGTCTCCATCATAGACGTGTCTGACGACTTCTGTGACTGCTTTGCCTGTGTTGAACTGCTGCCTGCTGCCTTGTTCCTCAGTGACTGACATCTCTTTGCACTCCAGGATGCCATGGGCTCTACAACGGCATGCCACAGCCATCTGAAAAAAAAAGCACATGAATTATTGTGCAGCTATAATACTGTAGCTCCAAACACATGACTGACTATTCAGTCTTTAACTCAATAAACCCACAGTGACAATCCTCCCTTCCCTTTTTTTTTAAAGAGTCAGATCCCTGCCTTCATACCTCCAACCTCTTACTGAAATAAATATGGACAAAGGCTAACAAAATAGGGGAACAATGGCCGAAAACAGGAACAGACTTTAAACATAGCTCCCAGCAACAGGGTCTGAATACTTCTCCCAGTAACAAAGTCCATGGTAACATACATTTTCTGAAGGATTTGAAGTCTGAAACTCAACATGTATGTCATGCTTTGGTAACTTTAATCCCCAGATCCTCCAAGTGATCTACCAGAAGTCACAACTCCCATGAGGAGCAGACCAACATGAGGCAAAATCTGGACACCCTGGAAAAACCTGGACAGACAATAGGTACACCCACCATGCCTCCGTGAGTAAACATCACAACCATTGCCCAACCCCCACCCCATGCCAGCACAGAAAAGAAGCACTTCCATCCATATCCACAATATCTTTTGCATGACAACATGTGATCACAGTCCCACATATGAAAATTACCCCTTCAACTCCGTGCTTTCATATCCAAAACATTCCTATTCTTGAGCCCTGGGTCTGCCACAAATGGCAGTCCCCCATCCTAACCCATGAACAGCAACAGACCAAACACTGGAGGAAAACTGCACACCAACATCTGTAGCAATCCCTCGAGGAAGCACTGAACCTCCGGATTCCCCCTGTGAGCACCCCCCCCACTCAGGACCTGAAAAGCAAATGAAAAACATAGCCATGATGGTGCAATCCCAGGCACAAAAAAAAAGTGGTCAGCGCATTTGTTTGATTCATGTGCATTCACTGAAGGACTTGAAGTGTGCAAGTCAAATGCTTGCCCTTGCCTGTGCATTTCTGACACCTCAACTGCAACCCACCAAACATCCCAGTGACTCACCAGAAATCAAAAACATCTTTTTTTTTTTTTTAAAGAAACCGACCATGATATGGGTCCATACCTCTCAACCTCTTAGTGCAAGAAATCTGAGAGAGCCTAAAATAATGGGGAAACAGCGGCATAAAAATAGTGACAGATTCCTATAAATTTAGGAAGTTGCTAGATTAACAGAACTTGTGTTAACATGTATTTCCTGAAAAATATTGAGTCCAAAACTCAAATGTATGTCATTATTCAGTGACTTCAGTCCATGGTGATTTATCAGCCAACCACAAATTTTATGATGAACAGACCAAAATATGAGGCAACATCTGGACATTCTGCAAAAATATGTACTGTTGATAGCTATACATGTGTTGAAAGAAATGAGGCTCCCCCAGACCATTAATCACACTACACCCATGCATGACTGACAGCCATTACAAAGCAGCTATGCTTTTACCCATGAACACACTCCTGCACCCAGGAGCCCTGCCAAAAAGAAATCGCCAGCCAAAAAAAAAAAACTACAATGCCCTGTACCACCGAAACAATCATACTGCCATCTGGAAAATACACTAAAACAATTATGCTTTAAGCGCATTAGCCACGAACACCTTGTCTGCTGTACTGCCAATGATTCTAAAGCAAACCGCACCAACAGAACCAACTAAACTGAGCACCAGGTCGCACTCAAGTATACCAGCCGTGACCACTCACCACATTTCCTTAATGCAAAATTAAACATCCCCGCAAACTTGCAGAACTTCATCAGAAATCAATCCTTTTATTATTTTAATTCTAAATCTTTTCTTTATGAAGGCAAGACTGTTGAATAAGGCCATGGACAGTCTCTTGCACCAACAACAGCACACTTGCTTTAAACAGCCATAGACAGCTACTGTGCTATAAACCAAAGAACAATCGCAGCTCCTTCCTCAAAACCATTATACCACCAACCCACACACCCCCAAAACAAACCAGTATAGACAAAAAAACAAAAAAAAAACTCACCTAGTACCAACATACCCCATAATTCTCTGAGGCTTACCATTTCTCCAAGATATCTACAGGTCGTCTCGGATGTAGAATCTGTCATAGTAAGTTCACGCCAAAATCTGATCCCTTCCCCAAAACCAGTTAAACCCCTCCTTACACTTACCTCATTTCTTCCCAGCCTTCCTACCTTCCCAATTTAATGCTTCCATCCCCACCACTAACTAGCTTTCTTCCACTACCATCTTAACCCCCATTATTATTCCTACCTGCTCACACCCGAAGATGTCCCTGGACAAATTGGTTCACCCCAAACCTCAGTATTTCTGTTGAGTACAATGTCAGATCAGATTTTATAGACTGCATACTTTTTAAATATGCATTCTCCTTATTTGTGCCAACATAGTTCCTATTAATTAGCCCTTTAAAGTTTGATGTTTCTAATTTTCTCATTTAGACAGCATCTTTAAGTCCCCTGAACAAGTGCATTAAATAGCATATCACTAGGTGAGATGCTGGCATTAATAGCTAGGCTAGGGGAATCTACATGTTAGAAGAGTACATATGTTGCAGATATTAGAGAAAGAATCTCTGCGGGGCCACTGGAAGAAATGATACCTTTGTATATGGATTATTTATGCAACCTCTATTCTCCAAAGTGGCTTCTCAGAATAACACCTATAAAATAACCTGACAGATACACAATAGTAATTTGGCCACAAGAGAAATGTTTTTATTAACAAATTCATGTACATTAGTTATAAAGGGCAATCATATCATTAGCTTGATAGAAGAGAAATATCAGCCAAGTATTTGCAGGATAATGTCTGTGGAGACCCTGTGCAGGCTCTAACATTTGCACATATGACGTGTGTGTGTGTGTGTGTGTGTGTGTGTGTGTGTGTGTGTGTGTGTGTGTGTGTGTGTGTGTGTGTGTGTGTGTGTGCGCGCGCGTGTGTTTTATTCAAGCACTTATGCATGATTGTCCTTTTATAATTTGACACATCTTTGCCTCCCTTTACAAAGATGTAACTTCTTCTCAATCCACTTATTCATTTTTATTATTATTATTGTTGGTATTATTATTTACAAACATATAAAGCTTGTGAAACACAGGTGCCTGTTTTCAGGGGTAGCCCAGAAGCACTGTCTGGTTAAGTGACTTTCTCAGTGTCATGTTATTCACAAGTGGAGTGTGAAGAAATCAAACCCAGGACTACCAGTTTAAGCTAGTCTTAAATCTTCTGAGCTCAGTGTTTAGTAGCATTCTCCCACACATCTGTCTGATTGTTAGTATATGTTATAACTGCACTTTCTGTAGAATAAGTAGTAGATAGAAAATCTTGTCAGATACTGCGTAACACATTCTTCACTGTATGTGTGTGTGTATATATACATACATACATATATATACATATATATATATATATATATATATATATATATATATATATATACATATATTTATATTATAGATATGTTTCAGAGGGAGCTCATTGAAATTCGTGTTTATTTTGGGATCAGATATGTTTAGTTTTTATACAACACTTTTTATGTACATTTAATCAATCAAAAGCACGTTTTTCTTTTTCAGCTTTATTGGATTATATCTTTGATTTCTTCTATGTTTCTTTTTCTTAAGTAGTTATTTAATGTTTAGAAATGTACTATAGTACTTTATAGCAGAGAACAATACCTGTATTTTTGATTTACTAGCAGTGTATTTATAGATTATTTATTTATTTATTTATTTATTTAACATTTGTTACCCAGGATAATCCAACTGAACAGCTAGTGTCCATTTTCAGAGGAGTCCCAGGCAGAAAAGCTCTGTACAGTTACAAAATGTAACATATAATAACAGTTAGAAAACATGCTATAGAAAAGTTAAACAGTTAAAAGTACAAAGTTGAAATGCAAATATGTCAGCATAACACTTTCATGGAATGAGCATAGGTACAATGTATGTGCAAGCAATTTACCTAGTAAAAACAATATGTACAATATATACAGTGAGCATTGGTAGAGCACATTATTGCAAGGCATCTACCTAGTAAAAAACAATATGTACAATATATACAGTGAGCATTGGTAGAGCACATTATTGCAAGGCATCTACCTAGTAAAAAACAATATGTACAATATATACAGTGAGCATTGAGAGCACATTATTGCAAGGCATCTACCTAGTAAAAAAACAATATATACAGTGAGCATTGGTAGAGCACATTATTGCAAGGCATCTACCTAGTAAAAAACAATATGCACAATATATACAGTGAGCATTGGTAGAGCACATTATTGCAAGGCATCTACCTAGTAAAAAACAATATGTACAATATATACAGTGAGCATTGGTAGAGCACATTATTGCAAGGCATCTACCTAGTAAAAAACAATATGTACAATATATACAGTGAGCATTGAGAGCACATTATTGCAAGGCATCTACCTAGTAAAAAAACAATATATACAGTGAGCATTGGTAGAGCACATTATTGCAAGGCATCTACCTAGTAAAAAACAATATGCACAATATATACAGTGAGCATTGGTAGAGCACATTATTGCAAGGCATCTACCTAGTAAAAAACAATATGTACAATATATACAGTGAGCATTGGTAGAGTACATTATTGCAAGGCATCTACCTAGTAAAAAAACAATATGTACAATATATACAGTGAGCACTGGCAGAGCACATTATTGCAAGGCATCTACCTAATAAAAAACAATATGTACAATATATACAGTGAGCATTGAGAGCACATTATTGCAAGGCATCTACCTAGTAAAAAAACAATATGTACAATATATACAGTGAGCACTGGCAGAGCACATTATTGCAAGGCATCTACCTAATAAAAAACAATATGTACAATATATACAGTGAGCACTGGCAGAGCACAGTATTAATATACACCAGAAGCATTAGGGAATAAACTCCTACAGTAGGGTGAGGCTTCAGGGAGGCTTCAGAGATGTGAGCTGCAGCGATAATATTGCCTCAGAAATTAGCAGTCCTTATCCTCAAAAACTCTAGTATAATCCCTGAAAGGTTGTTTGAGTATTTTCCACTATTTCATTAGACAAATACTGAGTACGGATAGGATTCATTAATGAACCTGAACCCCTTTGCCTCGTAGCTGTAAGTGAAACTATTTCATCTAATATATCAATAACTGACATTTCTTGAACAGTTTTGCTTTCCCTGCTGTACTGTAAAGCGCTTTCCAATAACTATGTATGCCTCATTTCTCCATGATCAGATTGAGCTGCATTCCAATCTATTCTGCGAGAAGGATCTTACACATGCTTACTGTAATGCAAAGGTCCTCCCACCTGGTGAAGCAGAGGAAATTGGTAAATGCTGACTAAAAAAATGGTGCCACTTAAGTGAATCTCTGCAGTCCCTTGACACATAGAAAGAGATGTGTGGGTAGATAATATTTAATGCATGTAGCGGAGGCCTGCATCAATCTGTTACCGCATAATTGTAAGCCTGTGTTGGTTTCCTCAGTCATGTTCACTCCACTGATATACAGTGACATTTGTGGAATAACCCTTATTTGCTGAGTAGGCAGCTGTGCTAATTAGGATGCTTCCAAGAAAGTACTGCCCACTGACAGTTTTCATGTGTAGCTGCGGAGCTGCATCACAGGTTTTTGTGTTATTCTCGTATGCCATTAGCAGGTTTGTACTATTTCAAAGTATAGCAAACCACTATTTTATCTCAGTGAGTAGCCTTCCAGGATTTAAATACTGTTTGGTGTCCATAATAGTCTGTTGTGATTTATGGACGATTCCATAGCTAGGTGTCTACAGTACTAGCTAGCTGTGTGGCACTTCATTCATTTGAGCTCACCTTGATTGTAATGAAAGGGTTGCTGAAAGGCAGAAGAAGCTCTTACCGTTGGACTACTATTACTTGGAAGCAATCCTAATTAGGTATTGTCGTGTGTGTATATCTGGGAGTAAGATATGACTCAATTGGTACTGGAATCTTTTTTTTTTTTTCCTGAGGCGACTGTCTTAGTCATTACAGAAGCAGGATATTTTAATCTACATAATGACCACATCTGCTGCCCTCCCCCATACTCACAAAAATGCTTTTGAACAGTAAAATAGCCTATATTTTAAAGGCAAGAGTGTAGCATTCTAACTGTAGGGCAAAACAAAAATTAAGGGCTTTCTCATGTTGTTATCTACTATTTTCATAGGGAATCTGTGTTATACTGTGGGTTGATGAACTTGAAGAGGCATAACTGCCATATTTTCTCAAAAATACTGAACAGCATTAGGGCTGCAAATAATGGTTTTAACAATTACACGAGTGTAGAGTGACTAGTTCATGATTTAAAGAGGTATACAATGCCTTTTATGCTGAAATGAACTGATGTTTTATTATAGATTTGCTGGTTAGCAAGGGAGCAATCTAGCCTGAAGACCATTCAGGAACACAGACAGGTTCTAGAACTGTGGAAACAATGTATAGCAGCCTTATTAGAGAAGAAAAGGTAATGACAGACAAAAAAAACACTATCAGCTCCTGGAAAAAAGTTATTTATACCTATTACTATAAACCTGTCCAAACAATTCTGAGACATTGTTTGTAGGAGAGGTTGTAGTATATGTGACTGCTACAGCAAGCTGAAGAATAAGAACAAAAAGAATGAAAGTAGAAGAAAGAAGAAAAGCTAACAGTTTTTATGTGGACAGAAGCAGGGAAGCCAAGATGGAAGAAGCAAGAAAAGAGAAAGGCAAGCAGAAAAGGATGAAGAAGAAATTATGTGTCTGGAGAAATATATATTTTTGTGTTGTTCCAGTTGCTTCATGAATGCAAGCAAATAGGGTGAGGCAGGCAGAAAAGCAGGCATACAGATAGAAGAAAGGCAAGAAATCTAAGTTCATTGTTGAAGGAAAATTTTGTTTTTTTATATATTACTTCTCTGCTAAAAAGGCAGACAGATAAACCAGAGAAACACAAGCAGCAAGTGAAATGAGTCCTTGTAGCAACAGATGGAAGGCAGGGAAAAGTGATTCATCCTACTGTTGCAGTGCAGTACTTACTGGACTTACCTGACCATTGCAAATCACTCAAAGTGTCGCCTCTTGCAGGACATATAATTATGAGCTCCAGCAGCGACATTAAAAAGATTGATGTCCAACAGTGCTGCCCTATTACTAGCAATGTTTTCAATGTTCTCTCCCACCTGTCATCCATACCACTAGCAGCCCCTCTTCCTTCAAAACCTTATGCCACTCACACCTAACTTCACAATGGGAATGCTCTTGCACCCACCCTACATAATCTCCCACACTTTTCTTACTCTCTAGAAGCTATAACAACTGTAAATAGCCTCCTATAGTTTATATTTCTAATAAATTATAGGAATAAGCATAATTTTTTAAGTACTGTAGGAATTAGCAGCTAAGTAATAAACTGTAGAAATTAGTGTAACTCTTATGAACTTAAACTGTGTGTAAAAAATTTTGCTTTTGCATTGTACTAGTCTGTTTGGTTCTGACGAGTTGACTGGTAAGAGATGTTTTATTTAATTTTATATTATATTTCTTATCACTGTTTCTCACTGTTTGTAGGTAGGAAGGGACTGCTTGTTAAGATTTACTTTGATTCATATTTTGTTGTTTTACCTTTAATTTCACTGTTGGTTGTTAGGAAGGCATAGGTTTTAGACAGGCAAGCTCTAGCCACCTACACAGACTGCAGAGACTGCAGAGAGGAAAATCCTCAGCATATCTAAACAATCTTATCTTGGTTAGTGATTCATTTAGCTTTACTGTTAAAAAGAAGTGCGACTGTGAGCAATAGTAAAGGAATCACAACTATTGTCTGGCTTGTAGAACATGTATGGTCAGAACAACTTTACTGTACTTTATTATTTAGTTGTATATTGCTGATGCGATTTTTGTCATAGAAGTTTATTTAAGTTCTCTTTGAGGTCTGTGTTTACTGATTTTGATTATTCTTTTCTTTTGCAATATTTTATTCATGTGAAGCTAAATATGGATTCCTTAAATGAGTATGCAATTAACCATTTTTCTAATGCATAAATATCTTATACAGTGTAATAAATGCTATGCATATTTAAAAGTAACAGCCGAAAACACAGGTGATCTGTGTTCCTCGTGTCAAGAGTTGGATGATTTGCTTACCATTGTTAGAAGTAAATCTATAATTAATGATGATGATTGCACTTGTGAAATTGGCATGGCTTGGAGAACTGTTGTATCATATATTAATGACTGGACTGATGAACTAAATAATGTTAGGCATAGAACAAATAGAACACATTTAGGAAATGATGCATCTATTTTCTGCAAAGCTCATTCAACCCCTATGAAATAAGACGATGCATCTGACAACATTGAAATCCTGGATGCAAGTATTCAGCAATCTGAGGATCCAGTTTGTTTAGAAGGAAACAAAAAAAGAAAGAAAGAAGCGTTCTCAACAAATAACAAGGAAGAAAAAGAAACTGACTAATGACTGTAAGGGAAAGAGAATACGTAGTAAAAAGGACACTGCTTTGTTATGTAACACACAGGTTACAGGGAATGATTATATTTTTCTATCAGAAAACCTTCAGTCTACAGATAAAGGCATCATTTTTCCAACAGAGAAGGTAGAAAAAAGAGGCAAGGGGCAGGTGAAAAGGAAGAAATCAAAACTGAACGTGGAAGGATTGAAGAACATTACTGTAAGAGAAAAAGAAGAGAAAGACAGATGTTGACTACATGACTCAAGCTGTGGATTTACAATGCCTGCTGAAAGAGAATTTAATACACAATGAAAACAGTGGGATTAGTAAGACTAATAGTGATGAAAATCTATCCTTTGCAACAATTGACAGAGCAGATATTACTGTATTAGAAGTTGAAGATTCTTCAGAGCTGGACAGCAAAGATATTCTTGCAATCAGACATTCAGTTATTAGAAGAACTGATACTTATATTTGCAGAGATGATAATGAACATGGTATAGTATTATGCTTGCCAGGAGAAAGACTAGAAGATGTGAGACAGGCCATGGAACACTTTAATGTAAGGAAGTACAGATCTGTTTTTATTCATATTGGTACAAATGATGTCACCCACAAGGATTCTCTGACTGTTAGTAGGGAACTGACAGCCCTCTTAGTATAGCTTGTACTGGTGTTAGGATGTATTTTTTACAAATCACCTATAGAAAGGATAGTCAGGTCACTGTGAATGAAAAGATTTTTGGGGTAAATACCTACATGGAAAAAAATGTCCTGTTTTAAAAATGGAAATGTATAGAGCATCCAAGCCTAGTTTGGGACACACGTGTTCAGACAGTAGTACCATAAAATAAGTATTTTGACTATTTCTGAAAAAAAATATTTATAACTGTTAAAACCTACAGTGGTACATTTAATTTTACTAATGTTTATTTCACAGTTTTAGAAATTTCTGGCATTTTGATGTAAAACCTAAACAATAACCAATTTCTTTAAACAGTATTATAAATTCGGTAGGCATAATTACATTTCAGACAGAAATGTATTATTTGCTATATAAAAAGCATGTGCAATCTTTGGTTGATTTACTATTTTATGAGAAATTAAAATATTAAATAAATGATTATGTCACCTTATCTAGTTAAACTTTAATGTTTATAAAAACAAAAGATCACCATGTTATAAGTGTAATAACACCCTCAGAGCTACACATTGTACTGATATTATTGCATTCCTAGGCAGAGCCATAGCTAACTTATATAGTGCCTGATGCAGTTTCCAGACTTATTGCCCCTTTACTCTAAGATGGGGAACAAAAAAGGTTATCTCTATGAACTGGGAGCCAAAAAGTTACCAAACACAAAGCACTTAAATGCTTCAACCTTGTCTTTAAATACATATTGCAATACCACACTATTGGCCACTGTTGATCAGACCCCATAACACCTTGCACCCAGGTCATCCACTCCCTTTACCTCACCCTAGTTAACTTCTGTTACCTTGAACTTGTAAGGCACCCTTCATTCAGGCTTCTACTTCCAAATATTTCTGAGAATATGATGATCCTGAGGATTCATTAACATGCATGTACATGTCACGCTAAGCCTACATGCTCCATTCATGTTAGCATGCTCACTGATTATTCAAGCCATTAAATAATCCTGCATGTTCAGTAGCACTGGTTCATGTTCAGAACACTTGATAGTAGCCATAAACAGGTGCATGGTGGCTTGAGCACACAATATAAACAACACAGTGTGTCTAAACACAACCCCAATAAGTGAGCACATGCGGCCAGCACAATACATGGCAAGGTCAAGTGGAATAACATAATTAAGAGGCAGGAGAAGCTTAATGCAGAAAGTGCAGTTAGATATAATTAGATAGGTGTACAAACAACAGTAAGTAAATATATATTTTATCTATACAAGTAATCCTGTCCGGTTAGGGACATATACACAAATAAAAAGGAAATGCAGACAACGGATGTGAGAGGGACATATGGAAGTACTCTCTCCATTGTAATGTATATTGTGGGAGTGATGAAATAGAACATACATATGGGTTAAAGAATTCTAAGGCTTTCATTGTCTTATGTGTATGAAGGAAATAATGTTGATGTTATTATGCTGATATGGAAGTATTGAGTAGAATTGGCAACACCTCTGTATTCATTCCAGTAATTTAAGTGATGAAAAAAGCATTATTTGCAGCATTCTGCATCTTGTGAATGGTAGAAAGTTTGTGATTGTACATGCATGCTGAATATGTATGCAGAAAAATACAGAAGGACAAGGCACATAACACAGATGTGTCACACTGACTGGGATATAAACAGAATAATGATGTGATACACATACTAATAGCTGGTGCAAGTGCCCACAATACATGCTGACATAAATAGATGTATCAAAGTACACATGCGAATGCAGTATACCATGATATTGTAAATATTTAGACCTGAAGTGAGACTTGTTAAAAACATTACTAAGAGCTGTATGACAATATAGTAACATACATCACACCAAGGTAAAATATTAACATGAACCCAAACACTGGCCTGTGACAAATATTATCATCCTCTGCGGGTAGGTCAATAAGTGCATTGCATGGATGTTGGCAAAGCCAACCTTCCAGAAGCTAATTCTATTTTATTTATTTATTATTATTATTTTTTTTTTTTGAAAAAGAAAAACACATGACAAGAACTGTCTCAGGACATTGTTTAATGTGTTTTTTGCTGAGTGATATGCATCTAATACATATAACAGGGCGCTCTATAAGTGGGGTATAGCTCAGGGGTAGAGCCTTTGACTGCAGCTCAAGATGCCTCTGGTTCAAATCTGTGGTCACTACATCTGACCTCGATATTGCAGGAGCTCTGTCACAAAGCCCTACACCTGCATGTTTACTGAGACTTTTGTCATTGTTTGGAGTCAGTACATCTGACCCTAGTATTGCAGGATCTCTGTCACAATGTCCTACACCTACATGTTTACTGAGACTTTTGCAATTGTTTCATAGCCTGCAGTCACTACATCTGACCTCATTATTGCAGGAGTTCTGTCACAATGCCCTACACCTACAAGTTTATTGAGACTTTTGTCATTGTTTCATAGCCTGCAGTCACTACATCTGACCCTAGTATTGCAGGATCTCTGTCACAATGTCCTACACCTACATGTTTACTGAGATTTTTGCAATTGTTTCATAGCCTGCAGTCACTACATCTGACCTCATTATTGCAGGAGTTCTGTCACAATGCCCTACACCTACAAGTTTATTGAGACTTTTGTCATTGTTTCATAGCCTGCAGTCAGTACATCTGACCTCAATATTGTGGGAGCTCTGTCACAACTCCATACACCTACAAGTTTGCTGAGACTTTTGTCATTGTTTCATATAAACATATTTAACATGAAGAACCTTGCTGCATATTAACTTTAATCATTTAAATACATTTCTGCTGTGTGACTGAAAGGCCCCTTACTATATTGGCCACTGTCTCCTTTTGCCTGACTAGTAGACTATACTGCATATGTCAGGTATTTAGTCTCAGGAAATGACAGAAAACCTGTTTTACTTGCATCTCTTTGTTAATTGCTTTGTTCTGGCTATAAAGTGATTTCTGTCAGTTATAAACTGACTATAAATTGACCTGATTGTAAGAGGCTGCTACACTCAGCTTCACTTTACGAATATACCACCTTTTCAAACAGCCACCAAATTCAACAATTACTTTATAGAGTCCATATCCAACCTGAAAGTAAACCCAACTCATCCACCCCAACTCACTACTTCTACTAATACCCCAAATACTAACATATACACACCCCACATATTACACACACACAACTAACCCCTCATTCATTAAAAAAAAAAAAAAAAATCCCCAGCTTACTTTTCAGCCCATCCCTTTATCTCAAATAAAAAAACTACTACAAAAATTGAAACAGACAACCTCACACCAAAATACATAAAGCTCGCCACAGAGACAATAGCATTCCCTGTTAGTATCTTAATTAATAAATCCATTACTGAATCACATGTCCCCAATCTATGGAAAAGATCACACATTATCCCTTTACATAAGAGAGGCAATTCCACTGACATCACAAACTTTCATCCTATTGTAATCTTGCCCCCCCTTAATATTCTAAAAAACTGTGTCCACCTACAACTTCTCCACCATCTTACATACAACAACCTACTTTTGTCACACTCAGGATGGCTTTAGACCTCAACACAGTACCTCAATAGCCTTATTATTGTTCATGAACTCCATCAACAAAGCCTGTGATGCTGGCAAACTAGTATCTGCAATATTTCTAGATTTGTAAGAAGCATTTGACATGGTATCTCACCCCAAACTCCTTAAAGAACTTTCCTCCTCTTCACTTCAGTTGTTTTCTAGCTACCTAGCTGACAGGTAACAAGTAGTAAAATGGTAGGGTACATTCTCCCCATATCATATCACTCCCACAGGTGTACCTGAAGGCTCTATCCCTGGCCCATTACTATTTAATGTCTTCATCAATAACTTACATACATCCTTCCTGTGAAGGCACTCTAATCCAAAATGCAGATGACTCCACTATCATCTACGTATCAGACACATTAACTCACCTACAACACATAACACAACAAGCTTTCTCTTCCATATAACATGGCTGTTCAATGCTGAATTCCTACTTAACCCCTCCGCCCCAAAAAAAAAACAAAGCTCCTTCTCTTCACCTACACACCGTATAGCTCCAACAAAGCAAACTTCAAGATCTTTCAGCCAACAATACCGAAATTGAATTGGTTCAGCATACCAAACTATTAGGTGTCACAATTGATGATAATCTCAGGTTTGACCTATACATACAAAACAGTATTAAAAAACGCAAAAAACTAGACATGCTATACAGGAATAAAAACTTCCAGCTACCAAAATTACCCTGTCCAAAACCTACCTCTTGCCCTCACTGTTATATGGGGCACCAATTCTAACTAACTGAAAGACCTCCTTAAAAAAAAAACTAGAAAGCTGCTATAACAAAATTGCCAAATTTGCCATAAACGCACCCCCTCTAACTCAACAGTGTAAAGCCCTGCATTCTGTAAGATGGCTTAAACTCCCCCTCCAGCTCCAGTACATGCAACATACTACGGTATACAAAATTATCGACAACCCACTAACTTCTCCTGCTCTTAGCTCATTAATATCCCAAATAAGCATCTCAGATCTGAAGATAAACATCCCCTCACAACTTATAAACCTAACAAAACCTCATGCCTAAGCTTTTACTCCTGCTATGTGGCAAAACTATGGAACTCCCTTCCTTGAACTATCAAAACTGCTATTAACCTGCACTTCTTCAAAACCTCTATAAAAGAATACTTCCACAAAGCTTGGATTTGCTCCTGTATGAGCCCGGGCTGAGGTACTCTTATACCTTCTTCTACCTCTGCTCTCTCTATCCCCACTGCTAACTTACCCTACCCTCCCTTCCTCTACACATACTCCCCAGAGGTTACACTCATACGTTTTCTACATCTATTCCTGCTTTCTCCTCTATCACACCCTACCCTTCTCCACTCCTTCTATCCTAAGCCTTTACCAATATAATCTGTTACCATATTTCATGACCTGTAGAATAGTAATAATCATTAGGATAATCATCTATTATGTAAATAATGCCGCATCTTCCTACCATCAGGGTTTTCATATAATTTACTGTAAAGGCATAGTGTTCAAGCATAGAGAGTCAATTATCTGAACTAATTGGGACCTAAGGTAGTTTGGATATTCAAACTGTTCAGATAATCAAAAATATAATTGAACCAGATAAAAAAAATTGTTTTTTTTCTGCAGGCAGGAATACACTTTTCAACCATTCAGTGATTCCATTGAACAATAAAGAATATTTTCACACACAAGCTAGCTACAAGCTTAAAAACATGCTCAAGCAAATACATACGATGTTTACATATTCAGACTTTATGATTTATCCTACCCAAATAACTTTGGAAGATTGGTTCTGATAAATTACATTTCGAATAATCGATGTTCAGATAATCGACTCTGTACTGTATTATGTATGTTAAGTTTTTATTCTGACAAACTAATATGTAGTTTTTCAAATTTTGTACTTGAATGTTATGACTTTGTTTTATTACGTCTGTTAACTTCTCATTCTGATAAACTAATGTGTGTTTTTATATTTGTGCTTGAATGTTATGACTGTATGTCTGTCAAGTTATTCATTCTGTTAGTCATATGTGTCTGGCGTTTTTATCCCCTGGCTTCCACTGAAAATGCGTATCTCATGACCCAGTCAGACTTTCCCAGTAAACAAATTCCAAATAAATAAATAAATATAATATAAATAATAAATCTGGTAGCCCACTTCTGTATGATTTGCTTTGCAGTTGGTGAAGAAGGTTAAGGGTATAAGTCGTAGATCCTATGGTACAGGCCTTGATATTTTGGCTTTGTTCCTCATAAAATTTGTAATTTTCTGGCAAATCATTGAGAATAGAAGTCACTAATTAATGAGCGACATTTGAATTTCAAACTCTGTATACTTCAGAAAATCCATACTACTGCAAAACCTTTCATTCTATCATCTTTGTAAGTTTGTAAGAGCAATTCTTAAAATCTGTCCCTATTTGTGGGTCTTTGTTCCCCCATTATTTTTTGCTTTGTCCAGATTTCTTGAGCTGAGAGATTGTGAAGTATGGTACAGGCTTTGATTCGTTCAGCCCTCATTTGCCTACTGTGTGATCTTGAGCAAGTTACTTAATCAGACAGTATTTGGGAACAACTGGGAATTTGGGCTAAGCTCCACAATGGTCTCCTGGAATCAAGCTTAATAAACACCAATGAAAATAATAAATATTACTGGAGATTTGGCATAATATTGAAGGTCTTCAACCTCACAGATGCAAGGTACAGAGTGTGAGTCTAACCTCTGGTTATTGGCTAAACTTGTAATAGTCTTCAGAATGATAGCCTAGTATTTACCTATGACTCTATGAACCTATGAACTACAAGCATCTTTATACTGGGCATGTTCATAAGGAAGTATAGCAAAGACCACAATAACAGCAATTATACAACAACCCCCAATTAATATTCAAAAACGTGCACGCTGATTGGTCAGCGTGCACATTGTAAATCAGTTATAGTAATGGAAAAAAGGTCATGTCGCCCGGACTTTTTCCATTACTATAACTCTTTTTTTAAGCACCGGAGAATGCAAGATCTCCATTGCTTCATACTGTCTCGCTATGTTAAACGAGTTTAACATAGCGAGACAGCTTTAAAAAAAGCAACAGAGATTCTCCGTTGCTTTTTTTAAAGCTGTCTCGCTATGTCAAACTCCTTTAACATAGCGAGACAGTTTGTAAAAAGCAACGGAGATCTTGCTTTCATCGTTGCTTTTTTCAAAACTATCTCGCTATGTTAAATAGGTTTAACATAGCGAGACAGCTTTAAAAAAGCAACGGAGAATCTCTGTTGCTTTTTACAAACTGTTTCGCTATGTTAAATGGGTTTAACATAGCGAGACAGCTTTAAAAAAGCAACGGAGAATCTCTGTTGCTTTTTACAAACTGTTTCGCTATGTTAAACCCATTTAACATAACAAAACAGTTTTTAAAAAGCAACGGAGATCTTGCTTTCTCCGTTGCTTTTGCCCACAGCTCTGATGTACTGCGTAGGCATACGCATGTGTAGTACATCAGAACTGCCGCAGAATACCAGACAGCTGCAGAAGGGCAGCAAGGAGGCATTATACAATGCCATTATTTAAGAAAAGTAATTTTTTTTCTTAAATAATGTCATTGTATAATAGCAATAACCCACGCCTGGGTGTGGGTAATGCTGGATTTACCCACGGTTGGCTTTGTTTGGCCACTCAGGCTTCGCTCTCATGACCAAACTACACCAACCATGGGTAAATCCAGCATTACCCACACCCAGGTGTGGGTTATTGCTATATTACTCAACCCAAAAACACAAAAAAGTATCATAACACAGGCCCAGTCACACTTTGTGATTATTTTGCAACATGGCACATATTAAGAAATGGTGAATCGTGCTTCATCTCTTAAAAAAGCCCTAGATTGTGAACAAAATAATGAAATGTATATGTAAATGGTTGTATGAAGTCATGCAATACAGATCATTATTTCTGGGGAAATTAACAATGCCTGTATGTATTCACTGCCAGATCTGAGCATTTACATCTTACCAGACTCGAACATATGTCAATTTCAGATCTGAGAGAGAGGTGTATTAACCATGGATGCCACAGATGAAGGCTTATCCAATGTGTCATGAAGAACACACTTGAAGAAATGACATCACTATCCTACTGTAATGGGTATGGCTCCCCTAACATGGGAGTGTGAGCTCTAAAAAAAGTAGCCCTCTTATTGTGCTATTCCTGCATTATTTAGTTAATCCAAATTTGTGGGACAGACAGACAGATCTTACCAGATTCAAACCCCTGCCTATCATGCTACAGACTCCACAGAGCTAATTATAATGAAAATTGTATAAAGTATATCTGCCACAGGAAGTAGTAATGGAAGTGGTCACAAAGAACACACTTCAAGGTGTGAAGTAAGAAAAGCTTTTGATGTTAGTTTACCCAATATAAATTATTCTGAGGGATCGAAAGGATGTAGCAATGTTACTGTTTACACAAGTGTGAACCGACCCCTATCACTATTTGCTAACTAAGCCACTTTTGTCTTTCCACATTGTTTTGCACACATACAGTCTCAGATTTTAACTATTTGTCTAGATATACTGTACAATTCAGTATTAACTGCATGTGCCACATGAACACTCTCACCACAAAAGTCACCCAACATAATCTGACTGGCATAAAATCCCCAATGTGCTGAAAAGTCTTTGTCCAGTATAAAACTGGATAGAAACAAATTGATGCAATGGTGCATGTGTCACATCAGTACACTTACGTTATGTTGTCCTTTGCTGGAGTTGGACAGTCATTTATGTAAGTCCATGCTTTACAGAACTGTCTATTAACTGCACACGCCTCAGACGAAGTCTTACCACAGTTGTGAGACAGAATATATTTGAAGGCATGAAATCATCACTGTGGTGAAATGTAGTTATTGCCTGGAATAGGCTCCCACTAGAAATCAGGACCCTTACACATCCTAAACAATTTAAGACAGCCACCAAAGAGCACTTTAAAGGTCACTGGTCCTGCCACTGCACACTCCCTCCTTAACATCCCCTACTTCTCATACCTTAATCTACTTTCTGCCCTTAACTCACTCTTCTCACTAGCTCTCTCTAATCTTCCTTGACTACTCTTTCTACTGTCTTCTAAAATCTATTAAGCAAATTGCCTCAGAGAAACATTCTACTGTAATTGTCTTGCCTTCATGCAACTACATCATGATAAAACTGTTTTTTTTTAACCACTTACCCCAAAAACTATAATCATCTTAATGACGTATTTCTTTTTATACATCTTGAAATAGTTATGCTATACTCCTGATTACTGACACTGTCTAACATTGTATTGCTACTTAATGCCTTGTAATAATCCTGTAACATTGCTGTTTAATGCTAATTTATAATGAAAATTGTATAATATGTTGGAGTTTTTCTCCCCGGGCCTCCGCTGAAAAAGGGCTCTTCAGCTCAGTCGGACAATCTCGGTCAACAAATGTAAAATAAATAAATCAATAATGGTGGAGACCTGTCCCACTGTAATTGTACACATTACAACTGTGGTAGATGCAATTCATGCATAACAGTACACTGACACTCACTAATGTTATTCAGTCACTGCAGATTTCAAACACGTGACCATAGAAGCTGCACGATATTGTCTAGACTGCACGTCCCAGAGGAGAAGTTTTATAACAAATGTGAGATAGTATAGCAATAACCCACGCCTGGGTGTGGGGTAATGCTGGATTTACCCACGGTTGGTGTGGTTTGTTCACGAGAGCGAAGCCCGAATGACCAAACAAAGCCAACCGTGGGTAAATCCAGCATTACCCACACCCAGAAGTGGGTTATTGCTATTATACAATGACATTATTTAAGAAAAAAAATAATTAATTTTCTTAAATAATGGCATTGTATAATGCCTCCTTGCTGCCCTTCCGGAGCTGTCTGGTATTCTGCGGCAGTTCTGATGTACTGCACATGCGTATGCCTAAGCAGTACATCAGAGCTGGTGGGCAAAAGCAACGGAGAAAGCAAGATCTCCGTTGGTTTTTACAAACTGTTTCGCTATGTTAAATGGGTTCATCATAGTGAGACAGCTTTAAAAAAAGCAATGGAGCCATTGCTTTTTTTTAAAGCTGTCTCGCTATGTTAAACCCATTTAACATAGCAAAACAGTTTGTAAAAAGCAACGGAGAAAGCAAGATCTCCATTGCTTTTTACAAACTGTCTCGCTATGTTAAACGAGTTTAACATAGCGAGACAGCATTAAAAAAAGCAACAGAAAATCTCTGTTGTTTTTTTAATGCTGTCTCGCTATGTTTAACATAGCGAGACGGTGTGAAGCAATAGAGATCTTGCATTCTCCGTTGCTGTAAAAAAAAAAAAAAGACTTATAGTAATGGAAAAAGTCCGGGCGACCGGACCTTTTTCCATTACTATAATTCTGATTTGCAACGTGCACGCTGACCAATCAGCATGCATGTTTTTTGAATATTAATGGCGGGTTGTTGTATAATGTGTATTTTAACATCTTCATTTTACTACAAGGCATATCAGTCCCTTTAAATAGATTCAAAGAGTGGTGTGATCTGTCTCTTAATTAAAAAATATTGCAAGATGATAAGAATATCAAACACATGTTGCATAACACAGGCATCCCTGCGACTGTAGAACCACAGTCATGCACAATATTTACATAATCTCAAATCCAAACTCATGGTTTTCTAAGGCAACAAGCTCCAGAACATTGTAACATTTCCTCATGCCACAGGAAAAGGCTGAGATAAAGTGCATTTCAACAAATGGCCTCATCAGTGTTTAACAAAGTAGTTGTCTGCACTAAAATAGGCAAAAAAGTATTGAATGACACGTCTCCAGCTGTATGCATACACATTACCTACATGTACATTCACACATCCACTGACTCTATGGAGTAATATCTAGGTTCGAACTAACTACCTCACTAAGATCACAAACTAGAGATCATTGCATGACTCACAAGTGCCACACACGATGTTTACTTACACGTTTGAATGGATGATATCACCATTGTTTTCACAGAGGTGATATGTGGGCTAAAAGGGAATGAAAGTAGTGGGAGAGCCCACTACCACCATAAAGCTACACATCATATCTGCTGGTGAAGCATTTCTACCTAGCATGAGACAGACACACACAGTCACAGTAGTCACCCACTCTGGAATTCAAACCACCTACGTACGTGTACAATCTAAACAACACAGTATCAACAGCAGGTGCCACAGGAAAAGTCTGATTGCAACAATAAGAGAGTACATTTTTGAAAGCATTACCTTATTAGTGTGTTGCACAAAATCTGTTTTGCCTAAAAATGCAATAAATTTATGGGGAGCCCTCTCCCAGTATAAATATGTCTCCTAAGTGGAAGTGTACATAATGGCTCTTTGATGAAGCCAATCCTACAGTACAGACACACACTCATATTATTTAAACAATGCTGGATTTAAACCACTACCTGTGTAATTACACAACTGACAGTACACAATAGCAACTGCAAGTACCACAGGAGAAATCTTAATGCAAGTTTGAGCTACAGCACATTTGAAAGGATGACCTTATCAGTGTATAGCAGAACAAATGTTGTGATAAAAGTGGAATCAACTGATGATGGACCCTCTCCAAGTGTAAATGTTTCTCCTGAGTGGAAGTATACACATCAGGTCTGTTGTAGAAGCCTTGCTTACTTAGCAGTAGACACACACACACACACACACACACACACACACACACACACACACACACACACACACACACTAGTTCAACACTATTGGAATCAAACCACCAACCCAGCTAGACAATCTAGAAAACACAGCATCAACTGCAAGCACTACACGAGAAGTTTGATTACAATACTGAGATAGTACATATTTGAAAGGATGATATCAGTGTGTTGCACAGAATATTTCTGGGTTAAAAATGCAATGGATTGATGGAGAAGCCCTCTCCCACTGCAATTGTCTGCCTTAGTGTGCCTGTTAAATTGTATTTAATGCTATTTTCACTGTTTGTTACATATTTGCTGGTACTTTTCACTGCTGCAAAGCTTTTTCTGGTTTCCCGCCAAGCAGTGTTAAAATAACTGATTTGTTAGTTGTTTAAAACATTCTTTATAGTCTCCTTCCTGATTTTCTGCTGTTTTAATTTCTTTAATGTCTCACTACTACTTTTCTGCTGTGTTAAACATTTTCTTGTGGTTCCCACCGAAACTAGGGTAGCTAGTAGCTGTAGCATAGTCCATTTACAGGTTTGCTGCATCTGGGTCTGTTTGAAGTGGCTGTTTGTTCTGAGCACATTTTCCAGGCCATCTTGGATAGGAAGGGGCCTTTCTGCGCTCTAGAGAGAGGACTGTGCTGACTGGAACCTGTCTGGTGAATGGTGGTTGGTCTAGGGCTTGGAATAAGCATCTTCATTGGTCCTTTTGAACCTTTTATTTTATTTTTTTCAAGTTTTTAGCGTCTGGTATTTAAGCTTTGTGTTTGCGCATCGTGCAGCACCATGCAGTGCTGCACAATTGTGTGCCATAGCCTGACAGATAAATTCAACAGTTTTTCCCTTAGATACAGCTGTAGTAGCCCTCATCCTTAGTACTTTACCTGTCAAAGAAATAATGCTTTTGAGCTGAAACCTATTAATCTACCAACAAAAAAACCTAGACAGAAATAACCATCCACTGAGCTCCTCCTTGATCGATCTTGAAAATCCCCTTTTAGTGATAACAGTCTTCAACCTAACATTATGGAAAGTTGGACCACCCTTGTTTCTCCTGCCAGCCTTGTTGACTTGGGTCTCTTGAGAAAGTGTAGCAAAAGCCTCATGCATACTGACAACCCTCTACTAATATCTCACTCTCTAATACAGAATGTGAAAGATGTATCTGTACCAAGAATCTTGAATAGGTTCATAGATTAGTATTAGGCTAACTGCCCTTGTGAGCCATTTTAAACCTAGCCAATTATCCTTTGTGAGACTCAAACCCTGTACCTTGTGCTTGTAAGGCAAACACCTTAACCATTAGGCCACCCTCCCACCCTTGCTCTGTCGCACTCAAAACCGTAACATAAAAGAGGTTGTCAACCCACCCACCACTACACATGAACATAGTCCCACTACTCATACACATACACATAGTATGCATCTATCATAAAAAATCAACATATGCAAAGGTTATTTCAAAAAAACTTACAGAAACACCAGAGACCTCCAAAACACAAGACTGTTACAACTAACACAGTTCACACAGCACGGATGACACATAGCAACACCAGTGTTTCGCTTACCAAGCACTTGAGGCGTAACATACAAAAAACAAATTTCTAGTCATTGGAGACTCAATAATGAGACACATGGGTGTCCCACTCACCAGGTTGGACAAGGAGAAAGTCAGAGTCAGCTGCTTGTCCAGGGTCAGGATTTGTCAGATCACACATGCACTCATGTCTCTCAGCAACAAGTACCATTATGACTCTGTCATAGTTCATGTTGAAGTGAATGACCTGAGACATTCCTCACTAGACTCTATGAAGAGAGACATGATGGCACTCTCTGAGTACGTGTCCCATTCAGGTATGTCCCTAGCCTTGAGCAGCATATTACCATCACCTAGAATGATGCCGCAGTATAAACAAAAAATGATTGATTTCAATAATTAGCTTAGTTTTTTTGTGTCATTCAAAGAGGATCCATTTCCCGTCAGCCTGGGAAGCCATGGTCGACAAACCTCACTGCTTTGCCAGAGACGGTTTGCACCTGGCACCTGTAGGCTTTTGGCTGCTGGCAAAGGTTCTTGCTTCCCTCATTGTGCCTTTTTAAGGCAGGGCCTCGAAAAGAATATTACCAACATGAAATTTGCCAGTCATAACAAAATAAAGGTCATGCTGCTAAACACTAGAAGCTTAAACCAAAAACCGCACATCCTGGAAGCACTTCTCTCGCTGGAAGATGTAGATGTCTGTGCAGTCACAGAAACCTGGTTCAAGGCCTCAGAGATTACCCCAGCCTTGCAAGGCTACAATGCCTTCCACACCATCAGATCCCAAAATGAATGTGTGAGAACCAAAGGAGGTGGTGTTTCTATCAATATTAGAGATAAATTCACCTCTAGTCTAGTTAGACTGGACAACTTCATGGAGTTAATCCAAGTCCAGGTTATGGTGGGTAAGACCCCCATTCAAGCCAGTTATAGATCCCCTTCCATGGGTCATGACGTGTATAATGCCTACTTGACCAAACTGGAGACAATCCAAATATTACCGAACATTCTGGTTATGGGGGATTTCAATTATCCCACCATCAACTGTAAAATCTACACTAGCCCTAACTCGCTAGAGCAAAAGTTCCTTGACTTTGTTCACTCAAATGCCCTGGAACAAATTGTTCATACCCTGACAAGAGGAGCAAACATACTAGATCTGCTCCTCACCAACATGTCAAACAGATGCAGTACCGCAACTGTCGGACCCTCATTAGTTAAATCTGGCCACAAATCAGTCACCTTTGATCTGACAAAGGGTGAAATCAGGCTAAATAACTTCACCAAGGCAAACTACACCCTCCTAGGGGAAGGTATAAATTCACTCCAAGCCCCATCCCCAGCTGGAAGTGGTAACTACACCAAAGCTTACACTAAAGCCCTGCACAATCACTTGCATAAGTGTATGGACTCTGCTGTACCAGTAAGAATCAAAGTCAGAGCTGCAAGTAAAAACACGCCACCATAGTGGACATCCACCATCAACAAGCTTAACAATAACTGCAAAAAGTTGCTGTCCAAGAGAACAAAGATGAGACCCCAACAATGGAAAAGCACCCTCCTCATCCTCAACAGGCAAATAAGACAACCAAGAAAACAAAGGTGAGATCCCACCAATGGAAGAGCACCCTCCTCAGTCTCAACAAGCAAATAAGACAACTTGTCAAATCCTCTAAGGGCTTCTTTGAGGAAAAGAGTAGCAAGCAAAGACAAGGATAACCATAAGGCCTTTTACAACTATGTACATAGCCTAAAAGGTAGGACCCAAGCATGTACATAACTAATGACCAGCAGTATCACACACACTGACCCCACAGAGATAGCAAACATGCTGATGGATAGGTTGGTGAAAATTTTGCTCCCTTACCCCCCCCAAAACCTATCACAAACTTTCCCTCAAACATCCCTCCCACCCTACATATCTGAAGAATATGTCATCAAAGCCCTGTCCAAGTCAAGAAACACAGCCACTATGAGACCAGACGGCATCACAGGCTGTGTTCCAAACAGGCTAAAATATGAACTAGCACCACCATTAAGTACCCTTTTCAATCAAAGTTTAACCGCAGGCTTTGTTCCTGCAGAATGGAGAACAGCAACAGTTGTCCCCCTCCAGAAATGTGGCCTAGCAACAGGCGTGGGAAATTACTGGCTCATAAGCCTGACCAGCCTCATCTCTAAGGCCATGGAACATATCATTATGGACCTCATAAAGACATAGGAGACCTCCAAACCCTGGATCCTACCCAATTCGGCTTCATCGGGGCAGATCCTTCCTGTTAAATCTGGTGGATTTTGTTGAAAATGTGACCAGGGCCATTGACAAAGGCAAATCTGTGCACACAGCATACCTCAACTTGGCAAAGGCTTTCAACACAATCTCACACTCAGGCATTACCGATAAACTTAGCAAATTGAATGTAAACCCCTTTGTTGTAAGATGGGTTGCCAACTGGCTCACAAACCAGTCACACACTATCAAAGTGGGTGACTCTACATCAGTCAGCAGACCTGTTACCAGTGGGATGCCATAAGGATCAGTGCTGGGCACCCTACCACTTGGTATATACTTCTCAGAAGTTCAGGCCAAACCTAAGGGCTGTGGCTGACCAAGTTTGCTGGCAACTGCAAACTGGGTGCAATTATTGAATCCCCAGATGATGTCAGTATACTCCAGGAGGGTCTTATGCAGACCAGCGATTTGTGTCTTAGTCATGGTCTCAGACTGAATGCAAAGAAATGCATCATCATTCCCTTCAGTAAAACAATGTCCCTTCACACTATCAAATTAACAACAATACCCTATGTATCTACAAAGTGGTAAGAGATCTGGGATCACAAGTAGACCGTGACCTTAAGTTTGACCACCATGTGTCTACTGTCGTAAGGAAGGCTTTCTGTGTGGCACACTTAATTAGCAAAGGCATTGCCTCTAGTGCAAAGGAGGTTAAAATCCCTCTATACTCATTACTAATCAGGCCCATAATTGAGTATAATCCTCCTTTTGGCATATACTGTACAAAGCACCAGCAGCAATTGGAGAGACCTCAGAGATTTCTAACTAGAAAGATCAATGGACTCCAGCACATGCCTTACAAAGACCAACTAAAGTCCCTGTCACTATTCTCAGGATCGTATAGACTTCTTAGGGGAGACTTATGCCTGGCTTATAGAGCAGTCTCCGACCCAAACCTAATGAATTTGCTGCACATCCGTAAATCAAATGGGACTAGAATTATTCATTCCTGGGACCTAAATATGGCTTGTGAATTGAACAGGACATGCTGGAGGGACAGATTTGTCTCCCAGCAACTGCCGCGTCTATTTAATAGGCTTCCAATTCATGTGAAGCAGAGCACCTCTATGACACTGTTCCAAAGGAACCTGGACAAGTGGATGGGGCACCATAATTTCTTACCGGGGATAGCACCCACAACCCTCCTGGACATGGGCAGTCATTATTAAATACAGTCCTGGCTATTGACTAGAGTGTCTATGGTATTATACTGGGATGAAATGGGTAGGCCTGAAATGACCTCCTAGTCAATAGCCTAGTAATCTCCTATGATCCTATGAACAAGTATCAACAATCAAATAAATAAATATACCTTCTGACTGTCTCTCTCCACAGTAGGCATTAGTGGATAAATTAGGACTTTAGTGGACAGATGAAGACTGTGCCAGCTCTCAAGTGGTTAGACAGTTCCAGTTTAACAGGAAACTTTGTTGCATTCAAAGAGGACTTGTGATCAGTAGTATGAATGTAGGAAAGTGTGGAGTACACATGGAGCATGTGGGAGTACAGCCCACACTCGGGTGGTCTTGGATTGCAGCATAACTTGAATGTTAATTTTTTCCCTTACAGTTTTGTTGCCTCAGCAAAGTGGTTGAAGTTCACACATGAATTGATCGGGAGCTACCACTGCCCCTTCACTATCCCTAGATAGCTGTGAAAAGTTGTTATCCCACTATCAGTTAATGTACTTTGTTACCATATATCTAGCTGACTGAAATTAGTGTTAGCAAGACTAGGCTGACCATTAAATAAACCCCAAACTGTGATCTTTATTAATTTTATATTTTCCTATCTGTAGCTGGACAGTGAAGAACAGTGTTTCTGCATTCAGTTAGAATGAGTGATTATAACTGTTTTTTGTTTTTTTATAAGATAAACTCTACACTGCAATTTGTTAAGTAACCTCTGCTATTTCTATTGCAGTGTAGAGGAATTGTAGTGCCTACACAATTTAACAAACATTTCACTGAAATAATTGCCGTTTTTAATTACCAGGAGTTCTGACAAAAAATAGGTCATCCATCCTGTTTACAATGCCTAATTATCTCTTTTTACAGCTGTATTTCTACTTATTTATTGCTGCAGCTAGAGATACTCTAAAAATCATAACCGGCATTGTCATATAAAGCTAATAAGCTCCAAAGGGGCAGTAGTTTTGCTTCTCTTTGTCAATTTCTCAAATAATGAAAGAATAGTTGAACTCTGTGCTAGCAATTCCAGCTAGATAGTAGAAAGAATAAAAAAAAGCAATTTAAACCTACATTACAGGTTTGGCCCACCCCATAAAGCAGTATCATACTTCGTAAGACATCTTAGGCTGATGCAAATCTATTGTGAGACCAGTAGTATGAATGGCTTATACAGTATATGTTTTAGGGCCACCACAGTCATGATAAGGGATCATTATGCACCAATGTCAGTAATTTTTCAGAAGACCAGAATAACATGTCTAACAAAGGGTGTTCTCTTATTTAGAAGGCCAGTTTATGCTGCTGCTTGGTTGCAGCCTAGCAGAAAGTAATTTGCAGAGTATTGTCACCAAAACAGAACAGCAGAACACACAAAATAAACTTTGGCTTTACAATCTGCACATGTGCAGTTGTGTATTACTGCCTCTAATGGAGGACTATACAAAAAAGATCTGTTCATGTACTGATGATGTGACTCTGAACTATTGCATGACTACCATGTATTTCATTAATTCATAAAATTAAGTAGAAAATGTATGACATATATATATTAGAGATAAAGAGGAAAAAATAGTACGTATAATAAAATGTCGACATTGATAGCTCTATATAGTATAGAATTTGTCCTGAATACCCCCTAGCTGACCTAGTTTCAGCTAGTGGCCCTGGCACTGATGGAGCTAGCCAGTTAGAGAATAAAGCAAGTGTTTTATGATGATTTGGTCATGGCTAGGGGGTAGCTGTTGGTGGAGTTTGGCCAGAGGGGTATATCTGGGCACATACACATGAAAGTAGAGCTCCTGCACTAGGGACTTGGGGGGGGGGGTACAAATTCACCAAGGTGTCCACAGTAATCTAGTTCAATAACATGGGTACAAGGAAAGATGTACCCTCAGTCTCACTGCACAACAGTTATTGTAACTTGCATTTCAGGATGGTCTGTGGGAGCATTCAGTAAAATGTAATCCTGCCAAATGATGAGCATGGTGTTCATTTCTCACCTTCCAGTGCAGGTATCCTTAGAGTCTAGTTGTTAGGGGGAATGAACTGGCTGAGGATATGAGTTTAATGATCATGAAGGAAAACAAAATGTAGCACTCTGCACTCAGGATTTAAAGATATGCGGAAATGTTTAAATGCATTGTGTGTAATGAATGTATAGCACAGAATTAGCTAGAAAATGTCAGGGATTAACTGAAAAACATTATGTTCCTTCTAAATCACTTATTGTTAATGTTTTCTATAACTTTTTTGAACATAACTGAGGGGTTATATTTGTAGTCTTGCTCTATATTCCAACTCAAAATTAGTACTTTACACACACACAGAGACACACACACACACACACACACACACACACACACACACACACACACACACAAATATATGGAGTGTTTGCAATATTTAGGGGTCTTGAGTGCGCTCCACAAAATAAGACTGGGGGAGGAGTTTCATGATGACTGTAGAAACCAAGAACCACTCATTAAATTAAGTTTGTCAATAAGACATTATGCTTGTGTTTGTGTGCACAGTTCAGAGTGTTCAGTCAACGTGTGTTTTTTAGAAAGTTGGAGAAAATCACTATGACTGCACTTATAGAAAAGCCATGCAGACATAGGGTGAACCTGCACACTCAGCAGTACATGGAGATTAGGACTGGAGCGCATACCCTGGACTTCTGAAGAGTAAATCTTTGTGAGCTAGTGTGCTGTCCTGCAATATAAGCAGTTTCAAACCTCCCTACCTACCTGCCTACCCATCTACCTATATATGTCTATAACATTAAGTGCTCTTTTATGGGTGGTTAGATTAGCCACTAACAGGAGAGCAGTATTCAATGAGCAGGGGCAGTCCCATACCACTCAACCTCTTAGAGCAAGAAATCTGGACAAAGCCATAAATAAAAGGGGGATCAAGGCTCAAAACTATGGCCAATTTTTAAATATTGCTCTTGCAAACTTAGAAAGTTGATAGAACAATAGGTTTTACATTAGCATGAATTTTCTGAAGGATATAACGTCTGAGACTCAAATGTCTGTCATTATTTTCTAACTTCAGTCTTTAATGGTTTACCACTAATTTTCCAGAAAACCACAATTTTATGAAAAATAGACCAAAAATATGAGGCCAAAATCTGGACATTCTGTGAAAATCTGTACAGCTAAGAGGTATGGGCAGCCCTCCCTTCATGAAGTAGAGCTAAGTTTGAATCCTGGTAGGTGAGTGGAGTCTGTGTACTAGAGGTCCCTCAGCGAGAGAAATGTATCTACTATGCTGATTGCATAACCTATTTTCAATGACTGCAAATAACACAACGCACATTATACAGTGTTATCAGAAATAAGATGTTGCAGGTACAGCATGGTGTTGGTATTACCTGCCTCCTCACTTGCTTGCCAAATGCTTATCGCATATATGTTGTGTTTTGTAGTGGGATCATATGTCATATGCAGACCCAGGATGCAGCAGGGTATTTGTAAAAGCTACTTTTCAAAACAATCTGATTTAAGAACATTATTAGACCGTAATTAGCGTTGCTACCTCACAGCAAGAGGTTCTCCCGTTCGATTCTTGGCTGGAGTGCTGGGAGTGCCTTCTGTGTGGAGTCTACATGTCCTCCCCGCGGTTGGGTGGGCGTTCGAAAGACATGCTTAAATGGGCGTGCCTTGATTGAAGGTTGAACGGCGAGCTGGCACCTCGTCGTTCGTGAAAATCTACTGCCAATCATTAGCGGACCGGAGTTCCGCTGTGGCGACCCCTAACCGGGAAAAGCTGAAAGACAACAACAACATTAGACAGTAATTAGAAAAAGGTGATGAACAGGTAATGTCTACAGTTAAATAAGCATCTGCAGTCTTGCATCCCAATTTCAGCAATATTGTGATTACCCAGAATTACAGTGAATACAGATACCATTTAAATTGTCTTTGGAAAGACTTCATTTCACTTTTCAGATAACAAGCAGCTGAAGTGATTTGAAAACATAAAGTAGCACCTGCCATCTTTTGATGAAAGGAGGAAAGTATAACAGATATGATGAACAGCAGTCAAAATTCCACTAAAATAGATCTATAAAATATGTATATAGTTTATTTAAGCAATAACCAATGAAGTGGTGTGGTAGAAGATTTACCTACGGTTGGCGTAAAGCCAACCATGGGTAAATTTCAATATACCACAACCACGGAGTCAGTTATTGCTATTATACAATGTCATTATTTAAGAAAAAAAATACTTTTCTTAAATAATGTCTTTGTATAAAGATGCATTACTGTTCTTCTGCCGGTGGTGATACACTGCTTCTTTGTGTTGATGTACTGCACATGCTTATGGGACTTGCGTGCCTATGCATACCCAGTACATCAATGCTTTGAAACGGAAGCAACAGAGAAAAGAAAGTCTCCGTTGCTCCATTTTTTTTTCTTTTTTTAATTTATTTAAATAAAAAAGGTTTTGGACTATTTATACCAACGGAAAAAACTCCGGGTGACTGAACCTTTTTCTGTTGGTATATTGTGGGATTTAGAACGGGCAGGCTGGCCAATCAGCATGCACGTTTTGGAATATTAATGGCGGGGGGGTCATTGTATAATTCACTATAACTTCCATCAATATATTTTGTTTTCTTTTTTAATGATGACACCTTCTGTGCAAGATATACATATAGCTAGATGGTAAATGTAATTCTTGAAAATAACTATTAAAACATGGTTTGGGAGAGATTTGAAAAATGACAACTGTCACTTTAATGAGGTAGAGTCAGGTGATCATATATCAAGGATCAGATTATTTCCACATTCAGATTCAAGCATTTAATTGTGCAATATAAATCAATTAGTATTTAATATAAGGTGTTCTGTGTTTTGACCTGAGTCACCTGTGTTAGAACAGTTATTAACTAACCTAAGACTATGTTGACTGGGACAATGGAACATCTTAATGTGGTAAAAAATAAGAGGAGTGTTACTTGCCCTTGCAATGATATTATTGAAACTATTACTGTTTTCATGCCTTTAGGGTATTACTTGAACCAGCTTTGACATTGTCCTTTCACAAGACAGCCAATAGAATACTCTGTTTACTTGCTGTCTGCTATTACTGCAGTGGTCTGCTTACTTTGTAAACAAAGACATGTAACTGATAAAGGGTTACTGATCCTTCTTTGCAATATTCCCTACCCTTCTTTCAGTGCCACTGTATCATCTAAGAACATGTAAAATAATGCCAGCTGTTTATTTCTGGAGGAGGGTCTTACTTCAAGCTGCCTTGTGTTAATTTACAAATTGCTTAACTCAGACATTTGTAAATCATACAAATTTACTACTTTGAAACCTGAAGTTAGAATACTTAAGTATTTTTCATCATCCTCTCTAGCCATCCCTAATCGTACTTAAAGATGTACCTCCAAGGCATGCTACATTAAGGATCCCAGACTTTGGCAGTGTTATGTCAAAAGGAATTACCAACCCTATCAGCCTTGATAAATAGAGTCAAAACATTTCTGAAAGAAATGTCACTTATAAATGTCTAGGCAAAATTACATTCCTATGTCATCATTGTATTCATTTATTTGATAGCTAATTAGTTCCAATTGTCCCTCCTGAGCAAGATGTAGGTTTTATGTATGACAGTATTATGGTAATTGTTTTTTTTTGCCATCCAGTTCAGTTCTTTTTCTTTATGTAATCTTGTCTTGACAGTTAGTGCAGAGGTTTATGGTTGTGAGCTGCTCATGAACTACTTCCTGTAGTCAACGTTTGATTCCTTATACCTCCATTTGCATATGGTACAACTCTTAACAATACATTTGAACAGACTGTGCTCCCAAGTCACCACTGAGAAGGGTCAGTGGTGTCTAATGGGCTTATCCAGTTAAAAAAATAGGTCATGACTGAAAATATGTTGCAGTGGTCCACTTCACCTACCTGTAAACTAACAAATATAGACATTATAAGATCCATGATCTTTTTAATAAACATTTTTAATAAGCGAAATAGCTTATATTTTCAAACTTTGACCAAGACGATATTTTGCTCTACAAGCATTAAAAATCTATCATTTGCATGATATAGAAAGAGACTACTATCAGTCCTGAGAATGTTATGAATTACTCTACTAAGCTTTTTGAATTAAAATATTGAAAACCATAACAGTTTCAAGTCTTCATTTGTAAATGTCAGTGCAAACACATAACATCATTAATTTAATATATTTTGCTGCTGGAACACAGGATAAACATATTATGCACAAACCTCATTACAAACAATGCTGCAGGAGCTGGTCTCTATTCCAGTTATATTGCCAAATGTTGAAACATGCTACCACTGCCTGAATAACAACTTGACAAATTAAAAGACTTCAAACCTAAACAGAAACATCTAACTGCTAACTGTGCTCAGGTACCTTACCAAGAACACTTGTCCATCTACCTACTTAACTGAATATTAGAACAAGAATGCAAGACTTTTTTCATCTAGCTACTCGAACAAGAAGAATCTTGTAGCTTTTCAGCAAAAAGCAGCTCAAGCTCCAGCTTTGGTGCAAGACGTGGCTTCCAGAAATCTAAAGGAAAAATAAGTCAAATGTGTTCAGTGCTTATTAAAATAAATGAAACACTGAATGAGTATATCTACTCAAATAACAAAAGGCTGGAAAAATGGAAAAAAAAGTTTCAAGCAGATATTTAGATGAACTGATAATACTGCAAAAAATCAAAGGTCAAAGTGAAGAAAAGGCTGGCTGAGTATGAAACTGCTGAAGAAGAGATGTTTCAAAAAGTTAGAGGACAGAGCATGTAGGGAAATTTTGAGATTTTCTGCTACACCAGAGAAACTGGAAAAACAGACTGTTTTGACCTTCTGAAGGCACAAATAAGCAAATGGACTTGTATTCCACTGCAGAAACTGTTAATTGAAAAGGCATAATGTGTGTATGCTCCAGATCCGATCATGAGAAACCAGCCAAGACCTTTATAAGTAAAGATGCAAACCTACCAGCAGAAAGAGTTGATCCTGACAACACTATGGTAAAAGGGCAAATTATTAAAAGTTGGAGACAGTAGTGTTTATGGAAATTATTCACTGTACACCAGGCAGAAGAAAAACAAATTTATTCCAGTAATCAGACAATGTCAAAGTTAAGTGTGAGATTCAAGCTGCAGTATTCATCTGTCTTCAGAATATTTTTTTTCCTGGAGGATCGAGACATTTTTGATGCAGAACAGGCTAAGGAGGAAATACAAAAGTTTGCCCAACAAAAGTGAGCCATCAAGTAGAAGGAACTTTTCTTTTCATTCTTCTGATAATAACACACACAGAGAGACTTTGCCAGTGAAACCTTTTCCACTGTTGCAAAGGAAAATGCTTGTGAGACAAAGGAAAGCATAGGAGTTGACCAGAAGAATTAGGACTACCTTGGAACTGAACTGGAATCTGGAGTTGCGAGATGTAGATGAACATGAAGAAAACCAGCAACATAAAAATTAGCGAATAAATGTGAGACTGCAAAGCATCAATTGCATTTGTAAAATACGGCTATGTAAGAATATGTGGAAAGAATGGACTTTTGTTGACTTTGTTAAACTTGTGGAGAACTGAAAAGTATTTGCCTCACTTCTTCTCATTAATATTTGGAAGGTCTCTGAGGGGAGGAGAAGAAGAAAGAAAAAGGTATCTGTAAGCACAAACATTTCTGTTCTTTAGTAAAATACAAGCATTTAAAATCTTTTTAGCCCCTTCTGTGGAAGGTTGGGCACCGGGCTGGCAACTCAACATCGTAAAATTCACCGCCAATCATGAGCGGACAGGTGATCCACTGTGGCAACCAGGAAAAGCTGAAAGAAGAAGAAGAAGTCTTATATACTAGTCAGGCATATTTTTATCAACCAGAGGAGAAGTTGTGGATAGCAATTAATAAAGAGTTGAAGGGTTTTATCTCGGAGGAGAAGATGGCAAGATTCAAATGGGATAAGCATATTCTTCCAACAGAACAGGGTGGATTGGGATTACACAAGTTGAAGGGGTATTTCAGAGCAACACAATTAAGACTGCTATACATAGCACAAGCAGAAAACTATAAAGCAAAGTGGTAAGAGATGATGATGATGAAACACGGGGAAGCTCAAGTATCAGGGAGAGACTGGGATTTTAGATGTAGACCTTTAAGGAAAACAGCAATAACCATACAGTATATTATATTCATAAAGTAGCAGAAGGTCTTCCAAGAACTAAGCCAACACATGCATGGAGAAAGGAGATTCTGTCAATAGGAATGACTGCAATTAGAGATATAGGCAATAAGCAAGATATGGTGAGAATATATTGGAGAAAACTGGCAAAGGAACCAAGGTATTGGGAGCAAATAACTGGAGAGGGAAAGTGAATAGAATGGGATGATGTTAAGAACTTATTTGGACTGCAGGCTAGAGATTGCCTTCCATATCCAGGATTGATATCAGAGTATAGGCAAAAAGAAAAAAATAGGGGGTCCTAAACAAAAGACCAAAGTTTTTAGTAGAATCTAGTACAGAAGTTGGTGTTAAGAAAGGAATAATTAGTAGAACATGTAAAATATTGCATGATAACTATAAGAATCAATCAGATGAGGTTAGAAAGGATTGGGAAGAGAGATTAGATAAGCAATTCACAAAGAAACAATGGCAGGATATATGTATGTCTCCCAAATATGCAACAAAATCTAGAAGATGTAGGATCTGTGCCTGGAAGTGTTTACATAGATATTTTATACCCCTAGCAGACTTCAAAGAGAGAGTAATGAGTTGGCAGACTTTAAAAATTCCCTACAGACTGATCTGTTGGAGATGTTGGGTGAGCAAATTGGAGTAACTAACAAAATGATTTTTTTGAGCTATGATACAGAAACAGAATTGCCTAGACATAGTAAGGCCTTGCTGAGTCTAATTATGATGGCTACCAAAAAAGCAATTACTAGAAAATGGAAATCAAAGTCTAAACTAACTTTCCTAGAAGCAGCAAAGATGGTAACATAGATAAAACAACTGGAACTGGGATCTTTAGAAAAGGGTAGGACCCAAATACATAGGAAAAAAATGGAAGTTTAGGTTCAATACATGCAGAGGAGAAATGAGGTTTAAAAGAAGGCAGTATTTGAATGAGCTATGTAATGGATGACTAACAATGATGTGATATGTTAAAAGTGATGTATAATGTTTGCAGCTACAGTTGTGTTGGCACATTGGTACGTATAATGTTTGTAACTGAGATTGTGTCACTATCATTTATTTTCATTTACAGGAAAGCTGTAATCAGAGTGTGCCATGCAGCCAAGGAGAAAAATTGTAAAACAAAAAAAGGCTCACGTAGTGAACAGTCACTGACAACTCACAATGCACTGTAGACTGTTAGTTTGTCACTGAAGTAAATAAGAATTCAGACTCCAGGTATCACATAAAACAGAGACTTTATAATTCCAAACAAAAAAAAGAATGCCAGTCATATAAAAATGGTTAAGCTCTTTCATCCATTCAACCTTGGACTTCTTCAGAACCATTTAACTTACATATAAAACCTGGAGTCTGCATTCTTATTTACTTCAGTGAAGAACTAATAGTCTACAGTCCATTAAGGATTGTTAGCGACTGTTCACTACGTTAACATTATTTTTTCATTTTTTATTTTTATTTATAAGAAATGTAGGCATTAAAGTGCTAGGTATTACTGTGCAAAAAGAGAAGAAATATTAGACAAAAGCATGTGTACATTATAAGTATATTGGATTGTTGAGGTGAGGGATGAGTTGTAAAAGTACACAGATCATAATATATGTAGAGCTGATATGTTTTATTTTACTTTTGCATAGGTGAATGTCTGGATTAAGACAGTTGGCTTAAGCTAATAAGTTTTAAGTGGAAAAAAGTAAATATGAGAACACCAAATATAATGAAAAATATTCTTTCAACAATAGATATTTCAGCTTGCCTTTCAGGCTGCAGGACAGAACTACATTTTTTTCTTTTTTTATTTTCATTGAAACTGATAATAGGGTAACAAAAGACAGAACACTGGTTTCTTCAAGGCTAAAAGTTAATGAGATTTGAAAGCATGCACATTGATGTCCTTCAAGGATGCATCTGCAGTCATAACATATGGGTTGTCCTGCCTCAGGCAGCCCTTCGGTCGGCTGGATTCCAAAATCTGGGTCTGGCCTCGGCTGATGTCGCACTTCACCCGACGTCATAGCTCCTGGGGTATAAAGGCATCAGCCGACGCCATTTTCCCCAATCTTTCTTGCCGCGCGGTGCCCGAGGCAGAAGCTGTTCGCAAGTGCCGGTCGGTCAGATCCAGAGATTTCAGCTACCGAAGACTTCTAAAAAAGCTAAGTACCCCGTTGGGGACTCTTTCTTGCCTCAGCCGATGTCAGACAAAGTAAATAATTGTTTAACTTGTGGGAAACAAATACCTCATAAGGATTTCCACTCTTACTGCCTTCCTTGCTTAGGCCCAGACCACGACGTATCAGCTTGTTTAGCTTGTGCTTCCTTCAACCGACGGACACTTAGACGTCGGTCGGAGTTTGCTGAAGAGTTTTTTGGCTCCGCTTTTTCATATAAAATGCCATCGGAGACTCCGACTACGCATTTAGCTAAAAAACGCAAGGAAAAGGACCGACACTCGCGGCCCACAGTTTCGGCTGAAACCACGGTTAGGCCTACCGCGAGTGTCTCGGTTTCGGCTGAAACCGAGACCTCGGTTCTCCCTTCGGCCGAAAGCATGCCTCCGACAACCGAGGCCACACAGGCCCCGGCTGAGTCGGCTACAGAAATTCCTACTGAAGAAACAGGCACACAAGATTTGTCTGACACCATTCCGTTGGACATCTCTACTCCTGCACGTGGGGCAGCTAGACTCCCTGCTTCTATGTCTATCAAGGCCTTCTCCAGGGCTAAAGCAGCTAAATTTTCCAAGGCTTTACCTACAAAAGCTCCCTCTCACAGACCTACCTCGAGTTCTCAGATTCTCAGCCTTACTGAGGACCTTATTTCTCTGATCAGGGAATCCCAACCCCACCCAGACAGGGCCTCACAACCCCCTCCTGAAAAGAGGCCTAGGACTGAACCCCCTGAACCTCTCTCCTCTGACTATTCCTCGGATGGTTCAGATTTATCTGACCATCAGGAAGGACCATACTCACCTTATGAGGATTCTGATGCAGAAGACTCCATTCCTTCTGCCTCCCCTCCAGAAGAATTTTCATTTGGGGAAACTCTACACTCAATGAGGGAACACTTCCAATGGCAGGGTCAGGATTTTTCTGATTCTAGGAAAAGGCTAAGGACTTTTTTACACTTACCACAGCATAGGCCTTTAGCCATACCACCTGTACTATCAGTTGTTGATGATGCATACAATGATGCCAGTACTGCCCCGATTCTCTTCCCCCGGCCCCTGCCAAACCTGACAGATACTACAGGGTCCCGGATTCTCATTTCCACTTGTATAAGGCCCATGCTGCAGACCCAGAAACCATTTCTCAGGGCCCTAAAGGTGTTGCAGCTGCCTCTGCCAAAAAACCCCTACCCTCTGAAAGAGAATCAAGAGCATTAGAGAGATGGGGTAAAAAGGTTTATACATCTGCTACTCTTTCTGCCTGGGCTTTAAACTGTCAATTTCACATGATACAGTACCAGGAATTTTTGTTAGATCAGCTGAATAAAAAGCTGTCCTCTCCTGAACCTTTAGACCGTAAGTCCCTTCAGGATTTGGTGCACAACTCTCAGCAGGTCAGTAATCATTTCTTAAAATGTGGCTATGATGCACTGGAGGCTTCATTTAGATCAGCTATGACTGGAGCAGTGATTCGAAGGCATGCCTGGCTAAAAGAACAATCCTTGCCAGACCATGTTAAGTCTAAACTCCTAGATGCCCCTATGTAGAAACAAAGTTTATTTGGCTCCCCTGCACAGGAGGTTCTAAAGAAAGTGGAAGAAAAAGCAAAATCTGTCCAAACAGTCAAGGATTTTCTACAGGTCCAACCTCTGAGGTTCAGCAGAAATTGGCCTTCAAAGAATTGGTCCTTTCCAGACACCTCCAGAGCACAGAGAGGTAGAAATAGATGCCCAAGAAGCAGAGGTCAATCAAGGGGTGCCTACAGGGGTCGTCAGTGGCAACCTGCCAACCAGAGAAGTGCCGCCACAGCTGCGACTGCAACCACTTCTACAGGACAGACACAATGACTTGGCTCTGACTCCGCCCACCAGGGAACAACTGGAAGCACCCTTGGGCGGAAAGCTAGCTTTATTTTCAAAAAACTGGCACTGCATTACAGGAGACAAATGGACTTTGCAAACAATAGACAAAGGCTACAGGTTTCACTTCCACACTCTACCAAAAAAGAGAGGAATGCCAAGCCTTCCACCAAGCCGGAAATCAGATGCTCTAAAACAAATCATCAGCTTACTAAGGATGAGAGCAATAGAAAAGGTACCACCTATGGAAAAAGGCCAAGGATTTTGCTCCAGACTATTCCTTATACCAAGAAAAGAAAATCAATGGAGGCCTATTCTCGACTTGTCCGCACTGAACACATATCTCATTGTTCCAAAATTCAAGATGCTGACCCTACAGCAACTTCTTCCCATGTTGGGCAAGGAGTCTTGGCTGGTGACTCTAGATCTCAAGGAGGCATACCTGCACGTCCCTATACGACCAGATTGCAGAAGACACCTCAGATTTCTTGCAGGATCAGAGCATTATCAATTCTCAGCATTGCCCTTTGGCTTATCTACTGTGCCCAGAGTATTCACGAAATGCCTGGCATCAGTAATTGCACATTGCAGGCTTCAGGGAATTCAAATCTACCCATACCTGGACGACTGCCTAATACAAGCGGATGACAATACAAAAATAATAAAGGATTTGGCCTATGTCATGCAACTGCTGCAAGCCTTGGGATACACAGTCAACATACAAAAGTCAAGACTAGTGCCTTCCCAAAGGATAACATTTTTGGGTGCAGAAATGGACACAATAACTCAGATGGCTTTTCTCACAGAAGAAAAACAAAAGCAACTACCAGTCTACTTCATGGCATTAACAAGACAAACTCAGCTTACTGCAAGGAAAGTCCTGCAGGCCCTGGGTTACATGGCATCCTGCATAATCTTAATCCCACATGCCAGGCTGCATATGAGAAAATTACAATGGTACCTAAGGAATGTATGGTCTCAACATAGACACAGTCTAGAAGCCCTGATACCAATCATTCCATGCCTGAAAAAAGAATTCCTGTGGTGGGCTCAGGCCTGCCAGATCAACAGAGGATTGCCTTTCCACAAACCACATCCAAGGCAGACCATCACCACGGACGCCTCAGACCTAGGCTGGGGGGCACACATGGAGGACAAGTGTATCCAAGGCCTATGGTCCCAAGACCAGCTGAATCTACACATAAATCTAAAGGAGATGCTGGCAGTGAAGCATGCAATTGAGGCATTCAAATCATTCCTCCAGCCAGGACACCTGCTGATAAGGATGGACAATACCACAGTCATGTGGTACATCAACAAACAGGGAGGCACACATTCATACCCTCTATGCCGGATGGCAATGGACCTGTGGAACTTAGGCCTGAATCTCAACATCCAACTGCAGGCCAGATTCGTACCAGGAAAAGAGAATTCACTAGCAGACAGCTTAAGCAGAACTACCACGGATGCTCACGAATGGATGCTGCATCCAGACATCTTCAAAACCATAACAAGGAAATGGGGAATGCCAGAGATAGACCTGTTCACCTCCCCACTCAACCACCAACTGAAGAAATTCTGCTCAAGAGTATACCACCCACAAGCCTGGAGGGTGGACTCCCTTTATTTCAGCTGGAAGGCCCTGACAGTATATGCCTTTCCACCTCTCCCATTGATGTACAAAGTTCTACTGAAGATCAGAGAGGAACAGCCAAAGGTAATTCTGATAGCTCCAGACTGGCCAAGGCAGCATTGGTACCCGCTACTGAGAAGCATGTCTCGGACGAACTCATGGCCTCTACCTCTATGTCCTTTACTTCTAACGCAGAACAACTACAAGACCCTGCATCCAAACTTAAAAATGCTGCAGCTAACTGCTTGGAAAATTGCATAAAACAAAACCAACCTGTTTTATCTCAGAGGGTTAAGGACATTATCCTGGAGGCTCGCAGACCCTCCACAAGGAAAACATATTCAGCCAAATGGAAGAGATTTCTCGTTTGGAGTGCAGCAAAGGGAACAAATGTCACACTGGCAAACCTAGCACACATCCTAGAATACTTAGCAGAACTGTTCCACAATGGCCTGTCCTATTCTTCCATTAAGATTCATGCATCAGCAATTTCAGCAGAGTACAACATGGATCCTCCTGTCTTCTCTCATCCTCTCCTCAGACAATTTTTGAGAGGGATCAAAAATGTAAACCTCCAAGGAAACCACCTCTGCCTGCATGGGATCTCAATTTTGTGCTAGAAAAATTAACACTTCCCCCTTTTGAACCAGCAGCAACAGCAGACTTACAGTTCTTATCTTGGAAAACTGCCTTCCTGCTAGCAATCACTTCAGCAAGAAGGGTATCTGAGTTACAGGCATTAATGGCAGTGCAGCCTTTCCTTATCTTTCACCAGGATAGAGTGTCTCTGAGAACCAATCCTACTTTTATGCCAAAGGTGGTATCCAGGGTATCCTTGAACCAAGCTATTCATCTACCTACATTCTTCCCTAACCCACAGAACAGGGGGGGGAAACTACTACACACCTTGGATGTACACAGACAACTGCGCTACTATCTGGACAGAACTAAGGCCAGCAGAAAAACTGACCAGCTTCTGGTAGCATATGCAACAGGAGTGCAAGGAAAAGCAATTTCAAAACAGACAATCTCAAAATGCATAGGAAATTGCATTCGATTCTGCTACTCATTTCATGGAAAGACAACTCCTGAAAATATCAGGCCTCACTCCACAAGAGCTACAGCCACCACTACAGCTTTCCTACGAGGAGTGGCTACCAAAGACATTTTAGTAGCTGCTACTTGGAGCTCCGTGCATACATTTGCCAAGCATTACAATCTTCCTTTATACTCCAGATCCCGAGCAGGGTTTGCTACTGCAGTTTTACAAGGGATCTTAACTACACCATCATTATCTTAGTGCCTCCTCCCCCAGTTTGGCTATGGTATTCTACCCATATGTTATGACTGCAGATGCATCCTTGAAGGACATAGTACAGTTTTGTACCTACCATAAATGTAGATGTCCGATAGGTATGCATCTGCAGTCAGGATTACCCACCCTACTTCCCCTCTGTGGTATTCCTAGGGTACTTACCCCTCTCTTAGCTAGCTGGGGGAATCTATTATGGTGTATTTGTTTGTATGTATATATGTATATATACTTTTTGATTTCTACTGTTTGGAATTTTCTACTTTTATACAAATTTAGCCTTCCTAGAGGGCACCTGGCATCTGGGGCAAGAAACACTGAGGAAAATGGTGTCGGCTGATGCCTTTATACCCCAGGAGCTATGACGTCGGGTGAAGTGCGACATCAGCCGAGGCCAGACCCAGACTTTGGAATCCGGCCGACCGAAGGGCTGCCTGAGGCAGGACAACCCATATGTTATGACTGCAGATGCATACCTATCGGACATCTACATTTATGGTAGGTACAAAACTGTACTTTCTCACTTCTGGGGGTATAAAGAAAAAAGCAGACGCCAATTGGTGAAAGTAGAAGCACAGGCAATAACATGCATCTTAGCATGGATAACCTCAATTTCAGGTTAATTAGGCCCTGTTTTACCAACTGTTGATTTGGCACAGATATTCATATTAGGAGGTTTAAACTTCATTATTTGAATATGCACATAGTTATGTGGTTTTGTATTAAGTTAACAGAGTATGGGGTGTTTTGGGTGTGTGTTTGTTTTTGTGTTTAATGGTTTTTATTAAAACAAAACAGTGTTGTAAAATGTGACATAGGTTTCAATGTTGATGATAAGAAAAGTATAAGTTTGTAGATGACTGCAAGCTGGGAGCAATCATTGAGCCTCCCAGTGATGTAGTAGATATCCTTCAGGAGGATCTAGATCAGTCAAATGACTGGTGCCAGAACTATGGCCTAAAACTAAATGTGAAAAAATGCATTACCATACCCTTTGGAAGTCAAATACCCCTGCAAATTACAATATCAGTAGCACACCCCTAAGAGTAGACTAAGAGGCGAGACTTCTAGGTACACAGATAGTAGCATGAACTTTGACTGTCATGTGTCCACAGTGGAAAGGAATTCATTTTATGTAGTACAACTTATAAGTAAAGTATGACATCTAGATTCAAGAAAATTATAGTTCTGCTGTAATCAGCCCTCAATAGACCAGTAATGGAGTATAATCCACCATTTGACATGTACTTGAATAGGCAATTACAACAGCTGGAGCAACCTCAATGTTTACTCACTAAGAAAATACAGGGTGTAAACAGCATGTACTATGTGGATAGACTAAAAGCCCTATCCCTTTACTCTGTCTCCTACTAACTAGTAAGGGGTGCCCTCTGCCTGACATACAAGACACTCACAAATCCAGCCCTGATGGAGCTGCTATACATCCACAAGTCAAACATAATGAGGGTCACCCAGTTTAGGGAGCTACACTTAAAGACGCAAATAAAACATGCTGGTTAGACAAATATAAGTTTCAGAGATTGCATCTTCTTTGGAACAGGCTTCCTATTCACATTAAGCAGAGCCCTTCCCAGGTCCTCTTCAAACACAATTTGGATCAACTGATGGGTAATCGCAAATTCACACCTGGGGTAGTGCCCATGTCCCTTATGGAAATGGGCAAGCTGTAAGATGCTCAATACACAGACACAAATCCATGGCCTTCTCTTGCCCATAGCGGTCATATATTGGATAAAATTGTGCTGTATTGGCTAAGCTTGTAAAGGCCCTTAAGCCATTAGCCTAGTAACCTCCTATGAATCTTTGAACCTATAAGGATTAACCTGCCAAACAATGGGTACATGTATCACAAAATCAGGAATTAAACATTTAAAAAAGCTGCCATATATAACAGGTGGGAATAATGGTTTCATACCAAAATGGCAACACTTTCCATATTATCTTGAAATGTAAGTGGTCTCACAGGATAGACAAAAAGTAAAGAATGCTTAGTTATATTAAGAAATGCAGAGTGCAAGTAACAAAGCTACAGGAGACACATTTGGAAGGAACTGAGCATGTGAACTTGATAAAGAAAGGATTTCAGGATGGATATTCTGAAAAATATCAGGAACAAAGAAAAAAAGTGTATTTATATTATTTGCTAGAGAAACTCCAGTAATGATAGAAGAGGACAAAAAGATAATAATGGCAGATTTGTGGTAGTAAGGGGATACTGGCAATGGATGAGGATTACAGTGACGTATGTATATTCCACCTAAAACTGCTATTATGGAGTTCAAAAAGTTGGTAGAAATAATCAGCTTTCAGCAGAAAATGTTACTTATAGGTGGGGACTGAAATTTGATTTGCAACAATACGGATGTATCTGGGGGCCTAGAAGGGAAAATATAACAAAAGAAGGTACAGAAAAAAGAGGCTACTTACAACTCTTAACAGCCCACAAACTAATCTATAAGCCTGCTACCTGTCCTCCACTAACATCTGTCCTTTCTACCTATCTCCCTAAAGGATCTCCAAGATCCAAAGACAAACAACTTCCTTCTGTACACAAGCCCAATAAAACTGATGGAAAATTCCTATATTTTTATTCCACTGCCAAAGCTTGGAACAAATTCCTCTGCAAACAATACATTAAATATCAACTTCCATTCATTTAAAATCACTCTAAAAGAACATATAAGCAAGGCTTGGATCTGTTCCTGCTCTAACTCTACTTGACAGTATGCCCTTTTCTAACTACCCCAAACTACCTTTTCATGATATCTAGTTCTCCTTCCATTTCTCCCTTCTTCTCCCCTTTTCCAACTGCTACTTTTCACAATATGTAATACTCCTTTCTTTTCTCTCCTTTCCAACTTTTAGTTCTCCATCTAGTATCTGTAATAGGCCTAAACTTCTCTCTGTGCTCACCATACCCCATTACCTTAACACCCCAACTACTCACTTTTATCACTCTAGCTCCTTCTAGTATGATCTTATATTTCCCTCATTCCTTTCCTTATTAATGCACTTGCTCTATATCCCTTTCTCATCCCTTACCCCGTTTTCTTCTCTTGTGTTTCACTGATTGTTTCTACTATTAAATTATGACTGGTGTCTTACAGTCTAATTTTCTTCCTATTATAATGCATTATATTTATTGTAATAGTTTCTACATGTAACTTAATATTCTTCTGTTCATCACATGCTTTATTATATGCATTTATTGTCTTTATTGTCTTAACTTCTGTATTAAAACTTTTTTACATGTATTTGGGGGTTTTCTCCCTGGGCCTCTGCTGAAAATGTGTGTCCGTGGACCCAGTTAGACTTTCCCCGGTAATCAAATGTCAGATAGATAGATAAATGAATAAATACATTTCTGAAGAAATTTATGAAATTGTTTGGTACAAAAGATGTGAATTCCCCAAGGCGCAATAAAAGGGTAGACTAGACAAAAATTATATTTCACAGAAACGTGCATTTAATTGAGAACTTTGCTACACATCCAATAACAATTTCAGATCATGCACCTATGATAAAAATGCAGGGCAATGAAGAAAATATAAGATGTAGGTGCTTCCTCACATATCTGTTAAACAAAGTGGAATTTAAGGAATGGATAGTGAAAATTATCCAGGAGTTATTAGGGAAGATAGAAAGTACTCCAGAAGTTATAGCTAGTCAGTGGGATAAAGTGAAAATAGAGTTTAAAAATACAGTAGAAACAAAAGAGATAGAAAAAGAGATCTGGTTAAAAAGTAATAAGAATTGTTTACAGGGGCTGACACAGGGTAAAGTATTACAAAATAAGGGGAATCAGAACAAAAAAGGTGCAATTGCTAAGTGCTACTGAGAAAATAAGGAAGTATCTGGATAATATGTATGGGTTTAGAAAGATGGCTGTTAAGCAAATATTTTTTGATAATTCCAGAGCACAAAATCTTTTGGCACAACAACTTAGGCAACAGAAAGTAGAAAAGGGGTTGTTGCCAAACTTAGGGAGCCTATAACAACAAAAATAACCAGAGATCCAGCTGAGGTATTAGAGATATTTTGGAAATTTTATGAAAATTTGTATAAAGCAGAGAAGTATGGAAATCAGGAAAAAGCACAAATGGAAATATTTATGGAAGACTTAAATATGCCAAGGTAAGAGGTAGATGAGGCTCAACAAATAACAAGATAGGAGGAGATGAAGTAAAAATGGTTATGTATAATCAATCTGCAGGAAAGTCTCTGGGAATAGATAGCATCTTGTGGAAGTTTGGAAGATAGAAGGGAAGAAATTGATAAAGATCTGGAAGATTTTGCTTAACGGTATTTTAAAAGGAGATTAGGCAACAACATCCTGGTAAAAAGCTGTTGTGGCTGTAATACCTAAGGACAGTAAAGACCCATCTGATCCACCTTCGTATGTGCCCATTTTATTTTTAAACCGTGATTATATAGTGTTTATGGCTATAATGACTAAATGAATGCCAAAGCTGATGTCAAAACTGATATATATGGACCACTGACAACATTTATCGAACAATAATGATTCAGAGGGAAGCAAAACATAAGAAAATACTGCATTTATTGGTGTGTTTTGATGCAGAGAAAGCATTCAACAGAGTAAGCTGGGATTTTTTGAGTAGGGTAATGGAAGCATTTGCATTTCCTCATGCAATAATAAGGTTAATTTGAAGGATATATGAGGGATAAGAGGTAGAAATCAAAGTGGGAGGGTCTCTCTCTGAAACATTGTGTCTGAACAAAGGAACAAAGCAGAGGTGTCCCCTTTCTTCTTATTTATTATTATTTGCATTATATTTGGAACCATAATTTTAAAAAAATAAGGGAATCCGAAATTCAAGGATATAATTAGCATGGTGTTCAAAAAAGTTGTCATCATTTGCAGATGATATTAATTTGTACCTGATGGAAACAGAAAAAGACATATCAGTGTTTTTGAACATTCTGAGATAGTGCCAGGCTTTTTTGAGATACAAAATTGGTGAAGATAAAACAGAGGCTATAGCAATAAACTATGCACCCCTTCATGAACTGGTTTGGCAATACCCATATTTATGGAGACATGATAAAATTAAGTATTTAGGAGTATGGCTTAAAAATGTTCTTCTATGGCAGCTAAGGATATGTCGGACGAGACTAAACAAAAGATAATACAAAAATTGAGAAACTGGAAGCTGTTGCCTATTTATAATGATAATAAGATACAAGCAGTAAAATGTTTTTTTGTTCCTTTAGTTTTATACAAAGGTTATCCATATTTTTTTCAACCAGAGGAGAGGTTGTGGATAGTAATTAATAAAGAGCTGAAGGATTTTATTTGGGAGGGGAGGAGGGCAAGTGGGATAACTTGATCCTCCCAATAGAACAAGGGGTTTTAGGATTACCTGATTTGAAAGGATATTTTAAGGTCTGACACCTATGTCTCTAGTGGACTGAGGTAGCAGTTAAATCATGCCCTAACTATGATACACCCTTTAAAACAACCTCTAAGGCAAATAGTCTGTGGGATACATTTGGGTTGCATGGCTAGGCTTATAAAGGCCTTAGTGGCCGTTATCCTAGTATGTACCTGTGCACCTATAATAGTAATCAAATTAACTATATACAGTAAAACCATAGCTAAAATTTTGTCTGTATCTGTGACTTCTTTGCCCCTAGATATAGTATTACATTGAGACTGTGTATTTAGTATATGAAGTCTGTAGAAGGTTGTCACTTTTAGAACTAACTTCTTGAATTTTCTGATAAATAACTTTCTTGGGATAACCCCTTTTGGTAAATCTCACTGACAAAAGCTGCACGTTGTTGTGATAACTATTAGATTCCACTGTAAGTCTACTAACTCTAATTTCTTGAGCTCTTAACTATGCTATTTTTTGAGCCAGTTATGATGAATGCTTAAATACTCCAACTAAATACTACTAATAACTTATTTTTATGTATTTTGGTACTCAGTTAATCTTCTACCTTATAAATTACAAGAACTAAAGCACTGATTAAACCTCTATCAGGTGTAGCTAAGAATTAACAAAACCCAGCATTGTCATTAATATGCTGCATAAAATCATCTACGGTACTTATAATTTGTCCAAATTAAAACAAAAAATTAAAAAATGAACAAGCACAGGAATCTGTCTAGTTCCAACCTCACCACTATGAGTGTTGAGGAAAAAATAAAAAACAGAGAAAACTAGTGGTCTTAAAACTTCGTTGATGAGCTCAGTCACAATAATTTTCAAAAATCATGAAACCCAGGTAGTGTTGCAAAGCAACAAGCCTTTATTCATCACAGACAAAAGCGATCCTCAGTAACAAAAATCAGAAATATTTTCACAATGTTAAACATATCAGCTTTTATATACTTAAAATTAGGTGTGAAAATATACGTATTGCTTAATTTTAAACCAGCCTATTCATGAGAAACAATATAAACAGGGTCATAAAAGTGTATTTTAGAACAGCAAGTACCCACTCCCACACACTAGTACTGATTACGTCAAACTAAATCGTAGTTAAGGAAAACACTACCTATCTGTTTGCAACCCACATTCCAAGATCAGGTATTAAGAAAAGCATAACATATACATAACAAGACTTTTAACTAAAATTGTTTTCAGCAGACTAATGCAATAAAGCCTTCATAAGGTCTATGACAAGAACTAAAAAAAAAACATAACTATCTAATCATAAACATAATCAAACTAGAACACTAGAAATATAAAACATCTGTCTAATAATATCTAGTAAATGTCAAATAAATAAACATCCATGTGTATTAGTGTGCATAAAAAAACTAAGTTACTAACAGCTCAGAAAAAATATCAGTGCTGTCTATCGTTAGCTTCCAGATTCCTTTGGGGTGGACTACAGAAATTTAAGCCAATATATTTGGGTGGAGAAGTGTAACTGCAGAAGTAAGAAGGAGCTCTGTGGCATAAGGAAGGATGCCTTTTGCTTGTTTAATTCTGGAAGCTGGAAAAGGAGCAGTCTGGCATAAAGAAAGAAAATTAATTTTCCGTTAAACTAGAGAGACTGGAAGGAACTGTCTCTCCAGTGTGCTTTTATATTACAATATCTATGCTGGAAAAAAAAATTGCTGTACTGTTGTCCCATACTTATTGTTAATTTCCTGTTAAGTACTGTGGCACAGATGAGATTTGAAACAAAGCTAACAATGAACGTCAGCTGTGTGGCTTGTTTTGGTTTCCATCCTCTCCATCTGCAAAGGTAGAGAATTTCTTAAATTCTGTTGGTTTTATAAAATAAACTTGATCTTGACTCCAAAGACCATCTCTCTCTCTCTCTCTCTGGTCATGAGAAAGTAATTTACCGGCATAGCTGATATGAAAACAGTGCTTCTCTTGACAAATCATTTTTTTATGTAGGTGTGGCAGATGATTGATTTTGCACAAAATCTTATACAGTTATAATTGTTATGACATATTAAAAGCATTTAAGAGCAGTTGATATTTAATATATTGTCAGAAATGCTGTCAATATGAATGTGCTGCCATTATAGATTAAATTCAGCCAGCTTATCTTTTTCTGAATATAGATAGACAAGTAGATTAAGAGCTGATTTTATGCCAGTTCTAAATGGAAATAATTCTATTAAACCTATATTAAAGCTGAGGCAGTGATGTCACCATTTTGAGGAACTAACATCTCAAATGGAGCATGTACACTGGAACACTTTTCCTGAAACTGACGAAGCACATGGTGTGAAAGCTTGTCTATTTTTATTGTTGGATTTGTTTGATTAAAGCTGTTTACCTAGTACTTTGATAATTTTTTCAGTTATTTTGCATTTTTGTTTGTATTTGGCTAAGTTTTATCTGCTTGAGTTACTTACTATAAACATTCATATTTCACAAATACTATAGGTGTAAAAAATAAAATAAGCTGCACGCTGTAGCTGTGTGACTACTAAAGTGAATAAGTTCTACCAGACGCCATTAGTGGGAACTGCTACTCTGAGATAAAGGCTAATGTCAGGGGCCTTGGGCTGACCAAGTTTGCAGATGAATGAAAATTGGGTGCTATAATAGATTCCCCCCATGCCACAAACATCCTGCAAAAGGTTCCCCCCATGCCACAAACATCCTGCAAAAGGGTTTATCACAGACAAATGACTGGTGCCAAAGTTACGGATTAAAACTCAATACCAAGAAATGCATTATAGTGCCTTTTGGGAAAATGGCCACCCAGGCTTATTCCTCCATTTATAAAAGATCCTTAAGAGTTGACCCAGTAGTCAGGGATCTGACAACATTTGCTGACAGTAGTCAAGCCTTTGACCAACATATGGATAAAGTAGTAAATATATCACTCTATGTCATCCAACTTAGAAGTAAGGGCATGGCATCCAGGTCCAAGGAGCTCATACTGCCACTTTATTCGGCCTGCATCAGACACACCATCGAGTAAAATGCCCCCTTCGCCATGTACCTGACAAGACATATGCAACAGTTGGAGTGCCCACAAAGGTTCCTTACCAGCAGAATCCAGGATATAAACACATTGTCCTCTATGGATCACATTAAAGCTCTGCCACTATACTTGGTCTCATACAGGTTATTGAGGGATGATCTATGTCTAATATACAAGGCATCCCCGGCTCCAGCTCTGATGGACCTTTTGCACATCTGCAAAATGAACAGTATCAGGACCACTAGATCCAAGGATTTAAACTTTGTTTGTGACATAAATAGGACATGTTGGTTAGACAGGTGTGTCTCAGACGATCCCCATGCTCTGGAACGGGCTTCCCATCCATGTGAAGCAGAGTCCATCCCTAACCCTATTTAAGCATAATCTTGAGTAATGGATGGGAAATCAGAAATTCACCCCAGGTCTGACCCCCATGTCCCTGATAGAGGGAGACAGTAATGAACAAACTAAAATATCCATCCACATAACTTTTAGAAACATCCTAACATATCCCCCAATAAACGCCCATGATATATAGGGACATAATTGGGATGGGTTGTGTGGCTAGGCTTATAAAGGCCCTGGTGGCTGGTAGCCTAGTGCATACCTATGAACATATGAACCTTACCTTCCTGTCATATAGCCATTAAGAATTATTTGCATGTAAGCTTGGTGCAGACTCTGCAATACTGTATTAAATTAGAAGTATTCACATGTGCATTATAACTGTACCTGTGTTTTGATAAATACATAACAACCCTGTTTTAGTGTTGACCAGCTAGCCCTCCATTCCTGACAGGAACTCATGATGAACCTGTTGTACTCCATGGTATAACATTAGCCTTTCTGTGCTGGTGCTTTCCTATTATATTCCCAGTGAATACCATTATATATAGAATAGGTCTGTGGTCTCTGGTGCAGTTTCTGTTTTGTTATCATTACATCTATGTTTTCATCTATCTTTAGTCAACATTTCTACCAATTTAAGATTAATGGTTAACTTATTGTCTCTTTTGCTTCTGGTATGTATCATTGATTAGTCTATAAATGCATGTGTTACTTGTTGCTTACTTACTTTAGTAATTACATAAAATCCAGTCTATCCCCACTGAAAATTAATAAATAATTTAGCGCTACCCTGAAAATCTATTACTTAGACTACCATGCTTCCAGGTTACCAATTTATCAGTTAATTCTTCCAAATGAAGTACAATTTTAGTGAAAGAATAGCCACAAAATATAAGGAAGCCTGTTTCACTAGCCAATCACTACAAACAGATGAGAGAAATACCACTGTGTTAAGGTAAAGGCCCAGCACCAGTGAAATCTTCTTTTCCTCAGCTTAACCGCAAACCAGGTAAAAGCTCTAATGAGAAGCATGTCATTTAGTTGTCTATGTGCCATGGTTGCCATAAGTGTAACATGTGCCCTATATAGGCACAACTATTTCCTCAGTCTCTCTGCCTTGGCCTCATCCTTCCTACTTCCAACTCTTCTATACAGTGCCCCCATCCTCACCAACCTACAATCCTCCTTAAAAAATAAGCTTGACTCTTGCTACAACTTCTTCTTCTTCTTTCGGCTTTTCCCGGTTAGGGGTCACCACAGCGGATCACCTGTCTGCTCATGAACGTCACTAAATTTGCTAAAAACGCAAAATATTCTAACCACCACTGCTCCTCTCTGCATCAACTAAATTGACTAGAATCCTCCCACCATCTTACTTACCAACAATTAACTACAGCCCACAAGATAATCTTCCATCCAGAAAGCTGCCCTTCCCTCTCATCTGTACTTACCATATACTACCCTACTTGCCATCTCAGGTCTGAAAACAAAATGTTATTGTCTATCGAGAAACCCAAACTCTCAGCTGACCAAATCCTGTACTCTCATGCTGTCCCCAAGTTATGGAATAATCTTCCTCCTTCACTCAGGACTATCAGTAATCCTGCTTCCTTTAAAAAATCCCTCAAATTACATTTTTCCTCTCAGTGGCTATGCTCTTGTACCCCACTAAATAACCCCAACACCTGATTTCCCACTCTGGAACCTCAACCTCTACCAATCTTTTAAAAACATTCCCCTCTTCTTCACTGTACCATTCTGACTGTTGTCTGGTACCTTGACTGACTCTTACCTGTCACCTGCTTTCTACCCTGAAGTCAACTCTCCTCAGCTTAGAACTCTAATATATATACTCTTGTGTTAACTCAATTACATGGCATCACTACTTTCACATTATAGCTGACTTTAATATATTATTGCCATTTCTGCTACTACTTTTCCTCTCATGTGATAGTACTGCCCATAATACTTTATCCTATGTCTTAACATATTTTACTCTTGCATGTAGTTAAGGATCTTTGCATATAATTAATGAAATGACACTACTGCCAAAACTGTCCTATCTTTCAACTTTGTTTTTTTACTTTTGTATGTATCAACATTGTTTTTTACTTTTTTACTTTTGTATGTAATAATGTAGAGCTTTTCTCCCTGGGCCTCCACTGAAAATGGGCTCTTCCTAAGCCCAGTGGACTTTCCTAGTCAACAAATGCAATAAATAAATAAATGAATATTCCATCTTAACAGAAACCACTGTACTAAGGAGAAACAATTATCACTCTTAATGGCAAATGTGCATAATTACCAGTCAGCTTTGCAATGAGGAAGACTGCAGTTCTTTCTATATTAATAAGCACAACACTGGTGCACCATATTTACTCTTAGACTACAAAGTAAATTACTTAACATATAGGTATATTAGAAATAAGACTATACAAATAATTTATTTATAAAATAAATTAAATTATTTATTATTACTTAATTACAAATTAAAAATTAATTATACATTTAAAATTTTTAGAAATGCACTTTTACAAGAAAATAAAAAAAGATGTTGGAACAAATTGGATTTGTAGAGACATTCTTCAACTTCAGTTGTACTTGTTATTGCATTCAGTAACTATGCAAGACTTGCTAAGTTAATTATAAAAGGAGAGTGGATCCTGATGTTCCAGCAGCTGTCATATTCTTGCACTGTCAAAAATAACAGATGGCGCACTGCTCCCAACTCGCTTCATTTTATTGAGGCTTGCAAGACTACAGTTCCAAACTATAAAAGCCCAGGAAGGAAAGAAAATAACTAATGAGCCTGTCATCATACTTTTAATGTACATAATGAGTTAATACACAAAAATTCTATAATTCGATATATGGATCTCTGTGAGTGTGTTCCAGTTCAACATTATTTTTCTCTTCTAAGGTTAATTCAGTTAGTGATGAAACAAAAACATATTTTAATGCTTTTGGCTGCCATATCCAGATATTTTATTATATCTCATGAATGATGAAATGCAAAAAGGTTATTTTTTATCTGACAAATATACGCAGATGGATGCTGGCTGTAATACAATGCACTTAACAGTACAATGCCTGGCTTTTCATGGAAGTATGGACACCAACCACCCAACTGTTACAAATATTATTGGCATGGGATTCGTGAAGATGTTATTCCCCACTGCACTTTTCATGTTTAATGAAAGAAACCGGTGCCAGTAAGTGAATATATGAGATGTTCTTTATGGCTATACTGTGAACAGATGTGCCGTTTGAGAGGTATTGCAGTGGTTAAGTCTGCAGTTGTTGCTTTTAGTGGTATATGACAATGTTAACTAGTATGAAGAAGCCATTCTCATATATGGATACATTTCCAGAACAGAAGTACATTCTGGAAATTGAACAGATTGTCCTGCACCTTTAAATGCATTTTATTCATTGGCATCTTTGTTTTTCTACTACATTAATGAAAGTTGTGTAGCTAAGAAACTGTAGCATTAGGACATTCTGTTATCACTCTCCCATGGTCCTGTTGGATTTTAAAGTACATGCTGTGAAGTTTATTTATTTATGTTTTCTTGACATGTTTGTCTCACCGGTTTATTTTCAGGGGAGACCTGGGTGGTACTGCGAATAAGTAGGAGAGGTTTGGCCATGACACTGAGGAAATTCCCCTACTCAGGTTGCTGTTAAACCAGAAGGAGGTGTCATGGCAGCAGTGACTAAGAAGGGAAGGGATGGTTAACAGGTGGCATCAGGTGATGAGGCAGTAACTACTTTGTTAGACTTTGATGATTTAAGCACTCATTTGTTATGTTTAGACGTTGCACAGACTACTAATGTGAGTGGAGGCAAGTTATAACCTGATATCGTGCAGCAAGTTGAAAAGATGAATGCATATCTGGTTCGGGGGAGTTTACAACAGATTTATAACTCACTGTATGATTATGTGGCTTCCAGATGTGTTTTAGTCCACTGGTAGAAAGTACAAAGCTTGAAAGAGATGATGCTCAATTTCTTTTCTATAATTCTTGACAGATGGAGGTGATGTCTGAACCCATCATGAAGTCACTCTCCTTTATGAAAGAGGTTTAACAAATGGAGCAGTAGTACAGAGAAGTGCAGCGTGTGGAGTATCACTAGAACAGACATTTTCTTGTGCAATCTTTGGTGCTTGCAATTGGAAGTCCCATGGACTATCATCAATTTTGAAACAAGACAATTGCTCCTTTAGGAATATCAGTCCTGTATGTTACATAAATTGTCTTTTTTGATCTAAGGCTATTTATGATATGTGCTTAGAACACATTAGAACCTGTAACCATGGATGGACACTTTCCTGCTTTCTCTGCATCCAGCTTAGTGGACATGGGCATCCTGAGGCAATGCAGCAATTGCCTAATGTACACTGGCAACCACTTAATTCTTGAACAGATAAATACAGTATGTGGGAGATGTAGTTATACATTGATACTGGAGACTAGATAATCACATACAGACACAAAAAGCAACAAACATTAGCAACTCACACACATTAATAAACACACCCACAAAGGATATCACTCAACCTGAAAGATCAAAAATCTGGACAAAGGCCCATGAAAAGGAGATACAACTGGCCAAAAACCTGTGCACTGACTAACATAAAATTTGCATACATAATAATGTAACCCCACCAACTGTGATGGAATTGTGGGACATCAACATTCAAATGCAAATTGAAGAACAGACAAAATATTAAACAGAAAATATAACCACTTTGATTCTGACCTTGAGTTATTAACTAGGCTTAAAATAGCCCTTCAAGACAGTTAGCCTTGTATTTCCCTATAAACCTATATCCTTTCTCATCCAAAATAAAACACTGATAATGCAGTCCTGTATTTAAGAGCCTTAAGGGGCTTAAACATATGTACCTCATAACTGCTATTAGTTCAGCTGCTTTTAAAAGACTTGGTGATGCTTCTTGCTTGTAATGTCTTTTTCTGATCATCCAATTACAAATCAACTGAGATAAAACGTAATACTTCTAAGAAGTCTACTACACTACCTGCACTGTACTTACTGTCAAGTGTCTGTCCCTAATTTTGTCTCTTAAGCACACTACAGGGATCAACTGGCGTAAGTGGTGGTGGACAAACACTGGCAGGCCACATCACACAATCCACATACAGAGATCTAAAGTAAGCACCTCCTCACCACGAATATCAAGTATTTCTAATTGGCAACATGAAATGCAATTGGGTACTTGAAAAATTTCCCCAACTATCACAACCCATACTTAATATTCTGCAGTATCTGGACTGGAAAAAAAAAATCATCTGGAATTTGGCACTAGAAACACTACAGTACTGGACATTCACTGGTGTTGTGTTTCTGGCTGGAGTTATATCTGTCATAGGCCAGGCAACTTAAACCAGAGGTAATTCAGAAAAAAAAAAAGACGTATGTCATTACATGCACACACACACACACACACACACACACACACACACACACACACACACACACACACACACACACACGCAAACACACACACATGCACACACGCAAACAGGCAGTGCATCTGTCAGAAGTAATGAACAGAAAAACAAACCATTATACAGTACATAAACAGAAAACAAAATGGTGTCTCACCGAGAATTCAAAAGTGCACTTGTCAAGAGGGAAAAGACATCTTTTTAGAACACAAAAAGGCTGGGCTGAGAAGAAGGAAATATAAAGCTGAAGGCTTGCACAGAAGTCCTTTTATAGTGCTACCAGAAACAACAGTTAAGTTTGCAAGGCTTACGTCTGCAACTTTCTTTACCTGTGAACTAGCCATCACTGAAATTACCTCCTAGCAATAAATCTTTAACCTTCCACTGCCACTCATCCAAGATTCCTGTAAACAAGAAAGGCAGGAGGTCTTCAGCGACCCCCAGCTAGGCACAGCATAAGTATGTACATCAGCACTTTGCCAACCCTTCCACCATCATTATTGATTGATTTCACAGCTGCATAGTCAACATGACTGATAAAACAAACAGTAATACCGGTAGACAAACCAAGAAAAACTGGCCATTGCAGGTAAACCACTGACATGGATTGGCACTTGAAAAACTTTATTGGCTAAGTGCTTTCATTCAGAAAATTGTTCACAATTTTGTAAACAAAAATGCTTAACCAACAAAGATTTTCAAGTACCTATCCCTGCCAGTGGTTTACCTACAAAGGCCAGTTTTTCTTGGTCTGCATAGTCAACATGCTGCTGATGAATGTTACTACAAACTTAATTCGTACCAATACAAACAAACAGCACAAAGACACAAGTGTGCATAGGAAGGCTACACTTTATCACTATGCCATCAGTTTCTAAATCTGACATGTGTCACAATACCTACACAACAGTTAATCCCCACTGATTTCAGTCTGCCTGCCGGAATCATCACAGATACATAACAGATCCATCATGCAGCAGTACAAGGTACCTAAGTGAATGCCAGTACTCCAGTTGTACTCATTCTAAGTAACATATGATGGAACATGTTGACTGCGATCCCCATGCATAGAACTGTGTTATATCATTCCCAATATCCTAGGTGGTATTCACCAGCAAAATCCCACCCACTGTCTGCTGAACAGTTACTGTAGCACACTTCTTTCTCTGTCTAACGGTATCACATTGTAATTAAGGCCATAAAGACATTGCATTATCCATCTGGTTATTCGCTAAAATTTGCTGGCTAATCAGGCAAATTAGCTTCTTTTCAGGCTGAATGTTGGGCCGAAAGCTCAACTGATTAATGAAGTTTATTGGGAGCTGTTAAAAGCAGTAAGTTAACTGAAGAAAATCTCCATAATTTGTCATATTTACAGTATGTGAATTAAATCTCATCATGCATTGCAAAATGTGCAAATAAGAAAAGATAAAAAACACTTTTTACAGGTTTGACCCTAATTGCTGCAGTAGATAGCACATATGTATGCGTAAATGCTTATTAGAAACTTTTTTTTTTCTTTTTTGCTTACCTGGAGCCAGAGAAGGTAAATTTTCTCATCCTGGGATGGAGTGTGGACACGGATGGGTGCTGGGCGGACCACACTCACTGGAGTAACTAGTATAGACTTAAGTTGTATAAACAGCACTGCTGCTCACTGGTATGCTGCTGCTTTCAGCCTTCTATTCCAAATCTCAGTCTAAACAGGTGTAAACACAGTCCCAGTCATCGACAGGCTGGCAGTCTGCCATATGAAGCTTATGTAATCATGTACGACCCTGCACATTGATGACATTGCGTGATATGTTGGTGATGCGTGATGACTTCAGCCCCAACTTCAACTTGTAAATAAAAATGTAGAAAAAAATTGGGAATTGAAGGAGCCACTCAGGAAGTCATGGCACCCCATTATTTTACCCTCAAAAACCAGTAAATACCGAGGAATTTGGTGTGGTTGAGAGGTATGCCACAAAGGACCACACACATAGACCCACATATGCTGAGGTGCTCACATAAAACTTACTCAAACCTCAAATGCCTCTCAGGCACAGTCCTCAGAAACTCTGCATTTGCACAATCAAGATAATTCCCATCACAACACATAAAGCCACATCTCATTGAGTCTCAACTACCAAGCCCATAAGTTGAAACACTCCACAACCCAATATTCTGTTCATAGGAGACTCCATTGTGAGACACACTGATGTCCTTTTTACCAGGCTGGATAAGGAGAAAGTTACAGATATGTGTCTGTCAGGAGCCAGAATCCACCAGATAGTAAGTACAAGTATGACTCAGTCATAGTCCACGTGGGCGTGAATGACCTGAGACATACCTCCTTGGACTATATGAAGAGTTACTAAAATCACTCACTATCAAGCCCAGTACCATAGTCATGGGTGATTTTTAATTACTCATCCATTAATTGGGAGGCATACTTGACCACTAACTAACAAAGATTGCTTGACTGTGTAAATTCAAATGCCCTAGAGCAGCTAGTCTGCACTCCCACTAAAGCAACAAATATCCCAGATCTGGTACTCACAAATATGGGAGAACACTGCACCCATCTTTTGTGATGTCCTCACTGGTAAGATCAGATCACAAAGCAGTCTTCCTTGAAATAAAGGTAAAACTAGTCCACCCACCCTACCCCAAAAATTTTAAGAACTTCTCTAAGGTAAATTACAACATATTAAGGGACAGCATAGCTAGTTTCTAAGTTCCCCCAAATCCAGAAAACACAGAAACCTCTGCAGAGGTGTACACAAAAACCCTGTGCAACCATATAAACAACTGTATAGAAATGAAAATATCAGACCAAAATAAACTCAGGTCAAACCACAAAAACAAGCCTCCCTGGTGAACCCCTGGTATTTATAAGTTGTACAACAAAAGAAAGAAAATCCTGTTGAGAAGTAAGAGGGATTGTGCATAACAGAGCAAAGAGTCCCACATTAGTCTAAATAATTGAATCAGGGGACTAGTTAAGTCTCTGAAAGCAGATTATGAGGTAAGAATATCCTCCAAGACAAACTATATCCTCTTAGGTGAAGGCATAAATGCATTCCAAGCCTCACCCCAAGATGGTAGTGGTAACTACACCAAAGCTTACACTAAAGCCAGTCCAATCACTTACATAAATGTATAAACTCAGCTGTACCAGAAAGAATTAAACCAGAGCCCCAATTAAAAAAGCTGTCATGGTGAACATCCAGCATCAACAAACTTTATAATAAATGCAAAACGTTGCTGTCCAAGAAAACAAAGGCAAGGTCCTGACAGTGGAAAAGCACCCCCCTCAGCCTCAGCAGGCAAATACGACAACTGGTCAAATCCTCCAAGGGCTGCTTTGAGAGAAACTTACAAGTACAGCCAAGGATAACCATAATGCCTTTTACAGCTACATACATAACCTAAAGGGTAGGACCCAAGCATGTGCAGAACTAGTGGCAAATGGTATCACACACACTGACCCCACAGAGATAGCAAACCTGCTAGCAGATAGGTTTGGGAAAAATGTCACTCCCCTTATCCTCATCTAACTTACAGCAAACCTTCCCCCAAACTCTCCGCCCACCCACCCTCCATATCTGAAGAGCAGGTTCACAAAGCCCAGTCCAACACAAAAAACACAGCCTCTGTGGGACCAGAAAACATCCCAGGCTGTCTTCTAAACAGGCTAATACATGAACCAAGCATCACAACTAAGTACCCTTTTCAGCCATAGCCTAACCACAGGCTTTGTTCCTGTGGAATGGAGAACAGCTACAGTTATTCCAATCCACAAAGGTGGCCTAGCAACAGACCAAGGAATTACAGACCCATAAACCTGACCAGCCTCATCTGTAAGGCCATGGAACATATCATTATGAGCCTCACAAATAAAGACATAGGTGACCTCCAAACCCTGGATCCTACCCAATTTGGTTTTGTGAAGGGCATGTCCTGCCTGTTAAATGTGCTGGCTTTTTTTGAAAGTGTAATTGATGAGGGCAAATCTGTGCACACAGAATAGCTTGACTTGGTAAAGGCTTTCGACACAACCCACATTCAGGCATTACCGATAAACTTAGCAAACTGAATGTAAACCTCTTTGTTGTAAGATGGGTTGCCAACTGGCTCACAAACAGGACACAGACTATCAAAGTGGGTGACTGCACATCAACCAGAAACCTGTTCCAGTGGGGTGCCACAGGGGTCAGTACTGGGTCCCCTACTGTTTGGTATATACTTCTCATAAGTTCAGGTCAAACCTAAAGGGTTGTGGCTGACCATGTTTGCAGACGACTGCAAACTAGGTGCAATCACTGAATCCCCAAATGATGTCCATATACTCCAGGAGGGTCTCATGCAGACCAGCCACTGGTGTATTAGTCAAAGTCTCAAACTGAATTTAAAGAAATGCATCATCATTCCCTTCAGCACAAATAATGTCCCTTAACACAAGTCAACAACAATATCCTAAGTACCCATGAAGTGGTAAAGAACCTGGGATCACAGGTTGACTGTGACCTTAACTTTGACCAGCATGTGTCTACTGAATAAGGAAAGCTTTCTGCATAGCACCCTTGATTCCAAAAATGACAAACCAGAACCTATAAAGCTTAAAAGGAGGGGAAAAGACTTCAGAGCTGAGTGCCTCTCAAAATCATCTTTATTACAATAAAAAGTTAAGTGCTTTCATCCTCAGGTTACAGGACTTCATCAGAACAAATGGCACAAAAACTAAATCTTTTTATACCCACATCCTGGTTGGTTCACAATAGGCTAATTGATACAATTAGATCAATCAATCAATTAGACATTCATAAGCCAAATGGACTAATCACTCCTACCATTGTACTCTTTTTTTTAAAAACCATGAATAAAATCTTATCTAATTAATTTATGATATTACATTGAGATTAAATGGCTAGGCTTAAAATGACCTCTGGGTTGATAGCTTAGTAATCACCTATGATCCTGTGATAAAGGGGGAACATCTACTGACCCAGGAAACTACAGACCCATACGTTTGATTAGTCTTTTATTTAAGTCTATGCTAAGAATAATCATGGACCTGATAAATAATGAAATAGGAAACCTCCAAACACTGGACCTGACACAGTTTGGCTTTACCAAGAGCAGGTCATGCCTACTGAATCTGGTGGATTTCTTAGAGGAAGTCACTAAGGTAATGGATGAGGGTAAAACAGTTCATATCACCTACCTTAATCTGACCAAGGCATTTGACACAATTTCCCACTCAGATATTATAAATAAACTAAAAAAAAATAAAACTGGGCATAAATCCCTACATCCGCAGATGGTTAGCCATGTGACTCATAGACAAGGATCATGTGGTTAAAGTAGGTGCATCCAGACCCAGCAAGAGGCCAGTTACTAGTGGTGTGCCACAGGGCTTAGTGCTAGGACCACTCCTGTTTGGAATATACTTCTCTGATGTCAAGGCTAATGTTGAAGGCCTCTGGATGACCAAGTTTGCCATCAAACAAGCTGTGGGTAATTACTGAATCCTCCAGAGGCGGGTCTAGATTAGATAAATGATTAGTGCCAGAACAATGGCCTAAAACTAAATGTGAAAAAATGCATTATCAGACCTTTTGGGAAGTCAAATACCCCTGCAAATTGCAGCATCAACAGCACACCCTTAAAAGTAGACCCAGAGTTGAGAGACAGATAGACAGTAGCCTGAACTTTGATTGCCATGTTTCCACAGTGGTGAGGAAGTCCTTCTATGTGGCATACCTTATAAATAAAGGTATGGTATCCAGATCCAAATAAATTATAGTCCCGCTGTACTCAGCCCTCATTAGACCAATAATTGACTACAATGCACCATTTGGCATGTACTTGACTAACCACTTACAGCCGTTGGAGTGACCGCAGAGGTTCCTAACAAAATACAGAGTGTAAACATGTCTTATATGGATAGACTAAAAGCCCTATCCCTTTACTCTGTCTCTTACTGACTATTAAGGGGCGACCTATGCCTGCCCTACCTACAAGGCACTCACAAATCCAGCCCTGATGGAACTGCTTCACATCCGCAAGTCAAACAGCATGAGGGTCACCCCATCTAGGGATCTAAAATTAGTCAGCAACTCAAACAAAACATGCTAGAGAGACATATATATGTCTCAGAGTTTGCTCTTTCTTTGAACAGGCTTTCTAGTCACATTAGACTAGCCACATTAAACAGAGCCATTCCACGGGCCTCTTCAAATGCAGTTTGAATCAATGGATGGGGAACTGCAAATTCACACCTGGGGT
>NC_056741.1:471567046-471589546 GCF_019279795.1 Protopterus annectens
ACAGTGACACCATCCTTTGCTAATTTGGTACTTGGATGGTGGGAAACCAGTTTTCTCTACCAAGTTAAATATTCTTCCAACACTTTATTTTACAAGAGGTTTATGGATTACCTATTTTTCATTTGGAAAGGGTCAAGTGCAAACTTAGAAGTTTTTGTCAATGAATTAAAAAAAACAACTGGATTTTTACAGTATATTTTGGGTCAAATAGGATATAATGTTGCATGTTTAGACGCATAGGTGGCGTGACCAGAAATTTTTGCAAGCAGAATACATAGGAAAATGTATTTGTCAACAGTTATGTATATTACTTGAGCAACCATCCCAGTTTTATGAAATGTAATATTCCCAAAGGGCAAATGATGTGGGCCACTAGACTGACATCTGAGGATGAGTTCAAGAAGGAAATAGACTTCATAATCCAACTGTTTCTTAAAAGGGTCTGTAAACTTGATTTGCTTCAAAATACAGCAGAAGAAAAATATCTATCTATAGGTAACAACTTTACACCCATTATAACTCATGGATTGTCTGGTAAGAATCATTCAAATTCAATGGGTTTTGATAGTCATTTTAGTGTTGATTCAACTGTTGACAGTTTTAGTATTAAGAATTTTATTAAGAAGAAATTGAAGATTTTTTGATCTAATTCAGATTTTTTGGATTGTGCTGGACAGGGTACCAAAGGAAGAACATTAAAAGATATGTTACAAGCAGACAGTACTCCAGTTAGTTTGTTTTATACCAGCAAAGAAGTACTTATAAATGCATTTCTTTGTAGAGTAAGTGTTTTTATATCTCCGAAGGGCCATTCATAAGTTTAGATAATTTGAATATGCTATACCTCTTAAAAGACATTATAACTGTAGTTCTTTTGGTATAATCTGTCTAAGAAAATGTGACTGCTGACATTGCTTTTACGTTGAAATGACAAATTATAGATTAAGTATTAGGATTTGTGAACATTTGTATTCTGTAAAAACAAAGGATATTAATAATGGATTATATAAGCATACACTGAATTGTCCAAAACTGATTAGAAACAAACAAAACTTTTATTTTAATATTTTATTTTAGTATTTTGGATCATGAACCATGTTATTATAGGGGTGGGAATTTTAAAAATGCCCTGGAAAGCAGGGAGACCAGATTGCAAATCAGGTTAAATGCTGACAAATACCTATAATTTAATGAAGCTGTTAACATTAAGTGTTTTTTGAGGGTTAAGGGGTTAAGGAAAGTGAAAAAAGAATACATTTTTATATTTGTTTTAACAACACAATGACTGTAATTTTTGGACATGCATAGTCATGATGCTTGGTTGTTACAACATATTATTTTAGGCTGCTTCACTGATTTTATTTAAGTAATTTAATTAATTCATTGAACAATTGGCTTTTTACTCATGTGATTAAAGGCTATATAAATTTTTGATTTTCATTTGTATTCTGATGAAGTTCAGATTATGACACTGAACAAAAGAGCTAAATAAATGTTATCTCTGTGTTATATAGTCATGCTTGGGGGATTTTTGGATATCAAGTTTTCATTACTAGAAATAAAATTGTTTTTAAAACATTAAATTGCTATGCTACTTTAAGGAATGATGGAATCCTGCAGAGTTAATATAAATATTTGAAAGACTGACAATTAAAACCTTTGGTGTTGATATTAAATTAATGAGTTAAAAACAGTTGGGGAAAATCTCAAAAATAAGATGGTTGTCTTGAAATTAATGTGGAAATGGAAAGATAAAACAGATTTATCAGACCAGAGATCTATTTATTACAGAATAGTGACCATTAAGACATTAGGTTTAATGTTACAAAAAGTGTTTATAAAGATAGATTCAGAAACTGTTACCTAAAGAAATGCATGATGTAGTAAGAGAGGCAGGAGTTGACATTTTAATAAGCAAGTATAACTGAACATATATATATGTATAATGTGATAAGGTATTGCCTATGCTTATGATAATATATCTGACAGCATATGTTTAAGCCAATTAAGAAATCTGAGTTTAGAATAGAAATTTCATAAAACTGTTAAGTGGGTTGGAGAAGTTTATTCTGGTTCTTACTTACAACTATATTTTTCTGACTATTTGGGATAAAAGTTATACAAAGAAGAATATGTTACTATTGCTTACTCTTAGCATGTTGTTATGTGTATGCATGCATCATGTTTGTTTTGTGTCAGGAAAATGCTTTAACTGTTATAAATATGTTGGATTTTCCAACAGTGTTATCTTACACAGGAGGTTAATTGCATACTAAGGATTTGATAAAATATAAGACAATAGTGGCAGTGATACAAAAGGTATTACATGATTTAGCAGTAACTATTAATTCTGGGAAAAGTTACTGATGTAAAGTAAGGGTGGGGAAAGAAAATACAAGTGGCAGCACACAACTGATAGTTCAGAAAAGGAGGGGGCTCCAAAACGGACATTGTTCAAATGAAAGGCATCGTAGGAGATGAACGTTTTCCTGACAGTAGAATGTCTAAAGCTGTGAAAAAAGAATTTTTAGAGTTTGGGAGAGGCAGCCACAAGATGAAAAGAATGTGGTGGCTGCAGTAATGGCAAATAGTGGAGCTGTGTCTGCAGAAGGGATTACTGCACACGGCACAGTGAGAAGGCACACATAGCACAAATTAAGAACAGTAATTCCATAAAGAAAGAGGCATATGAGATGGGATAAAAATGTACTACTTGTTGAGTTTCTATGTTGCTGATGTCAGAATTTCAATACATTTAATAACTGAAACTTTTTGTGTGATTTCCTTTAAAACATTTGCTCTGGCTGAAAAGATTTTCAGACGACTGTGATAAAAAAAGATCTTTCTCCTAGGTTCATGGCTACTTACTAGGTTATTGACACAGCCTAGCCATGCATTCCCAAGATGTTTATTAGTCCTAGTATTTTAAGTGAAATCAAACCAGAACCCTTTCATTTCAAGCATAAATAACCCAGAGCCAGGCAGACATTTGCATGTTATCCCTTTCTATAACATAGTGTTAAACCAGGAGTGCACTTGTGGTTTCCCATCCATTTGTTCAAATTACATTTGAATAGAGTAAGATATAATTTGCTTTACGCAGAGAAGAAGGTGATTCCAGAGAAATAGTATTTTCTGGGAAACAAATCTATCCCTCCAACATGTTCTACTTAAGTTGCAAAAGAGAATAAGATCTGTTGAATGTGTGTTTCTGCCATTATTGGACATGCAGATGGGCAGTAGTTAAAAGAAAGAGTGAGGCCAGTAAAAGTAATATAAGCAAGGTAGAGATCACCCCCTCCGTAGTCTGAATTTACACTTCCCTTTTAGATAAGGCTAAAGTACATGATACTTGTTTGTCATTAAGGTACTTGAGCATTTGCATTCTTACATTTTCAGACTTAAATTTGGAAAGGTTTAGTAACAATTTCATAGTTAAAAGTAGGACTTAAAACTGAACGTGCTGAATATTCAGGGAGCCTTGGTATAAAACAAAATTATTCCCAGTTATAAAATGCTTTATTCTGTGCTTTTGACTTTTACACTTTTACTGACTATAACTCAGAATATACAGGATACTATTTGTCTCATTAACAAATTATAAAACAACTTCTTTCCTTACACTTTGACTGGGAAATGGGTTTCAGTAAATAGGAGTTAGTTAATGTGGCACTACACTTTGGCACACTAATGGAATGTAGGTCATGTGACATGAATAATCTTCAGAATAGTATTGTTGGCAGCTCTGTAGACAGTAGGAAATAGTGGCCTGGCTTGTGGTTATATTTGTGGTAATACCTCACTCAATGGAGTATTACAGATTTACATGGGCCCATGGCCAGCAAAATCAACAATATAACCATGATGCTGCAGAATAAAATATTGTAAAAATCTCCTTTTCCAGGACCTGATGCTCTTCCTGTCAGTACAGGAGGTTCCTTCCCCACACAGCCAATACTATCAGGAAATGGAAGTAGCGTGATCTATGATTTACTTTTCTTTGGAAAGTGGAAATGAGTGAGCAGCACTCATTTATTTTACTTGGCTACATGTGTGTGTGTGTGTGTGTGTGTGTGTGTGTGTGTGTGTGTGTGTGTGTGTGTGTGTGTGTGTGTGTGTGTGTGTAACACCCCTGTTAGGGAGCCCCGTATGGTTAAGTGAATTGCTCATTGTTCAGATCTCACAGTAAGTAGATAGAATCAAAATCTTATCTTAACTACAGGAGGTAGGAGCTTTAATCCTCCAGACCAACTGCCAAACCTCCACTAACTTCTTCTTTTTCATTGAGTATTACAAACAGTCAATGTAACTCATTAGAGTTTGAAAGTTTTTGTGGTTCACAAAATGCATGCTGATGCAAAACCTGTTGTTCTGTTAATTTCCTAAGTGCTTTAGAGTAGTCTGCTTTTATTTGTCTTCCGTTTTGCAGAACATTTCTAATGTTGTTACATAGTTATGCCCTGCCCTTGAACAAGTCACTTAACTAAACAGTGATATGAGGTAAATGGAAATTTGTGGTAGGCTCCTCAATGGTCCCCTGGACTGCAAGCCTAGTAACTACCTATGAACCAGAGAAGTTATGGTGTAAAGGAAGAAAAAAGATTGTAGCAAACAGGACCATTATCATATAGCCCATCTTTGGATATGATCCTTAGTTTCTTTGTTCTGTTGAATGTTGACAGTTTATTATTTAACTGTGAATAAAGTGGATGGTATAAAGACTGTCCCCAAGATTCATGAAGCTCAGCACAAGGACGATTTTAGCCTTGCACCAAGCGTCCTTCTTACAGATGGTGCAGCAGCATCATATGAATATTTATGAGGGTGTGCTGCCGCACCCTCAACGTGCACAGGAAACTTGTGCGAGTGCATGGATCGTGTTTAAGTGCTCTACAGAGGCTTAAACATGCCCCCACAGTTGCACAGCCTACAATGCTTACTATTAGAGCCCGCCTCTAATAGTAAGCAATTAATTCAGTGTCTGTGGATACTGAAATGTATGCTAAGCATACCAGATTGTTCACAAACACTAAAATAAAATCAAAGTAGTAAACACACAAGCATGTAGTGGAATGTTGAGCCCCGTCCCTAGAACTATCACAATTAGATTCCCTGTGTCCCTATTTTATATTTGTATTGCTTCATTATTGAAAGTGTAAGCAAAGTGCAGCATGTTTGCACATCGTTGGCCTCTGCTGTAGCTTACACATCAAAATCATCCAAATAGAAAATAACATTCAGAATCAAACTTAACGTCAATAGAGTAGTGGTTAGAGCAACCGCTTAACAAACAGGCATGCATGGTTCGAGTCCCACTATAGCACATATCATTTTCCATGTGGAATGTGTATATGAACATATTTATACATCCTTTTGCTGTATAACCTACATAATAACATGTAAATGTGAATTGTAGTACTGCATGAAATGTTTAACTAATGTCACTCAATCAAAGTGGTAGTGTCATAATGAATAAGGCACTAGTAAGCAGGTGTAAGCACAAATAAACAGTAGTAAACATGCATAAGTACCAGTAAGCAAGTCTAAGTGTGTTTGCCTGGGTGTAAGCAGTGCCCACACACATTAGGCATAGTAGAAGCTAACCAAATTTAACAAACTGTAACTGGAAGATAGCACAGCCTAACATCGCGCAAACATGCACACACCCGCTCACAACTGCTTAAACGTGCTTTAATCACTCTGTATCCAATGGCCCTTGTTCTGGCAGCAACAAAATAAATGGCCTCTGCAAAGGTCAAACCCAGGACCTTGCATACCACAGACAATGTGATTTACCACTAAGCCATGGCAGATATACATAAATCTGATGTTATCACAAACATATCATCCAGCACTGTCATGCAACAGCATAGGAAATGTATATAATTATGTAGATGTATGTGCATGTGTATGTACAGATATATAATACACACACATATATATATATATATATATATATATATATATATATATATATATATGTATGAAGAATGAGCATCATGACAATAAAGCATACAAAAAGAATGAGAAGGAAATCAACAGCAACTCCAGTATTATTTAGTGATGTCAGCTTATGTCATATCAAGCTGGGCAGGGGTGAGCAAATCACTGCTACTCACACCACAGGCAGGACACTACCAGTGAGAGCAACATTGTCAATCTGCTAAGTCGACTTTACAAACAATCACAGGGTAGTACCTGGTGGGACTACCCAAAAATTGCTAGGCGGTGTGGACTTCCGACCATTACACAAGAAAGGGCAGGTATGTTCAAGGACCAAATGGTGGGAGAGCCTGATGATACATGGGTTGGGACAACATACGTGTAGGGTCCCTAACGCTGGGGAGAGGGCAATGTGTGGAGGTGTGTCATTGCTGTGATAGCAACCGGAGAATGGATGGTTTGCATGTATGTCAAACTTGGGTGGGGTGGAGGAACCATGGGTATGAAATTATGGATCCAGGCATGTCAGTGTTGGATGGACTGGTTCTAATTTGACTGCCTCGTGGAGGTCAGCGAGTTCATTATAAGTATATATGCATACACACATGCATACATGCATATGTAGAAGTACATTCCCTGTAACACATGCATTCCTTTTGCAGACATAAATAACATGAAAGTGTCCCTACAAACCTCGACAGTAGATAGAATAATAGGTTGTGCATAAGAGGGAAGGGATGAATCTGCAAAAATGCAGAAGTGTGTACTTTGTCCGAAGTCAGTGCTGTTATCAAAAAATAAATTGTGAGGACTTTCTCATTATGAAATAGTGGAATCATTCCTGTGATCTGCCTGCTACGACAACACCAATCACTAAACTGGTCCTATTTGTAATATAATGTCACCGAACTCGTACATTACTAGCTCTCATTTGTAACGTGTGCGTTACCACATAGTCATAGTTATTCATTTATTGTAGTGTCTTGTTAATGGGAGTAATGATGTAATGAAGTATAGAATCTAATCTTGAAATAAAGACATGTGTGCCCCAGGTGGGACAACCCAAAAATTGTGAATAGTGTCCTATTGGTCACTCATTTCACCAATGTGTGTGGACCAAAAGTGTGGGATGCCTGAGGATAAGTGGAGTGAGTCAACCCATGGGATGGGTCTACAGGAGTAGGGAGTGGCCAATGTGTAGTGGTGTGGATACACCATGTATCCAACTGGAGAATGGATGACTGCTGTGTCAGTGAAGTGTTGGGGTGGGTGTTTGGGGAACTAGGATCCATGGGTATGTAGGTATATATGCAAATGAAGCAGCACAGCAAAAGTGTAGTGGTTTAAGCATAAATAAGCAGTACTAAGCATATATAAGCACCAGTAAGCGTGTTTAAGTGTGTTTGCGCAAGGGTATGCATTGCCTATACAGATTAAGTAAAGTAGAAGCTAACTGAGTATAAGAAACTGTAACCGTGGGTTACAGACATTTATATATATGATTGCAGACATATACATATATATATATATATATATATATATATATACATATATATATATATATATATATATATATATATATGTATATATATATATATATATATATATATATATATATATATATATATATATATATATACATGTATATATATGTGTGTGTGTGTGTGTGTGTGCGCATAGATATACACAGATATACAGCTATGATAGGAAACAGCACACAAGAATGACATATGTTCACAGGCTATGCCAATGGAAGTGAGGGGCCCAAGCAAGAAATATGTAACATGTAGCATGACCCCCCCCAGCTGGACAGAGGAAACATACACAAAATCCCACAAACAATGTAAATAGTCCACTGCTCCCCAGACCACAGGCACGATAGAACCGGGGGGGTACAGAGTGCACTGCTGAAATCTAATCTTGAAACACAGACAAAAATTGACATATAACCAAAGGAAGCTGATATGATGACCATTCTGGCTGGGGTGGGTACATACCCAGAATACAAGGGTGGGAAAGCCTGATGACCCATGGGTCGAGACAATGTACGACATGGGTCCCGTTAAGTGGAGTGGAGAGTGGGCAGCGTGTAGTGGTATGTTCAGGCCCGACCTGCACCCAGAGGAAGGATGGGTGCTGTAGAGGAGGTGCGGGTGGGGGAACTATGGGTAGTTAGTTATGGGTCTAGGTGTGCAGGTGTTGGCTGATGTGGGTCTATACGGACAACCCCAGGGATGTGAGCAAAAGTGTTCATTGGGCAGAGGCGTCGCCCAACGAGCAGCCACGCCCGCTACGAGTCCCACTGCAGCAAAATCTAATCTACATGACAAAGAACAGAATAACCAGATGTAGATGTATATATGTAGAGGAATGTGTGTGTATATCTACCCATAGCTACATGGAGAGATGCCTCTCCCTCTCCGTAGTACAAATGTATACATACAGAGACAGAATACATATACATACCCACATATAGTTATATACATAAGCAGACATCCATACACCCATATGTTGTTAGATATACATAGACAGCAATATATAAATATGTATATATATGCATACATTTATATATATATATATATATATATATATATATATATATATATATATATATATATATATGTGTATATATATATGTGTGTGTGTGTGTGTGTGTGTGTAAATATACACATGTAAATAGCTAGGATATGATACAGCAGTTACAAATTACATATGTTCACAGGCCGTGCAAATGGGGGTGAGGGGTCCAATCAACAAACGTGTAACACGTAGCATCAACCATCCCCACCTTGACAGGTGAAACATACAAACACACGATACAAGTAAACACACCACTGCTTCCCAGACCACAGGCAGGACACTACCAGTGGGAGACCTGCCAGGTCTAATCTTGAAACAAAGACATCAATGTCCCTTGTGGGACACCCCAAAAATTAATGATCATTGGAATCAGTCCCTGTAATGATTCATCCAACCAGGCTGTATACGTACACGGACCAGTAGGTTGTGCAAGCCTGATGACCCATGGGTCGACACAACGTATGACATGGGTCCTGACACATGGAGAGAGGGCAGTGTGTAGTCGTGTGGTTAGACCCCACCTGCACACACAGTAAGGATGAGTGCTGTAGAGGAGGGGCAGATGGGGGAACTATGGGTATGCAATTATGGGCCTATACGTGCAGGTGTTGGCTGGCACAGTTGTTTGAGGACCGCCCCAGGGATGTAAGTAATATTCTGAAATGGGCAGAGCTTACGCCCATACATCTCAACCCCTAAGAGCAAAACCACTGGACAGAACATAAACCGTTGGGGGAACAAATAGGCACAGAAAGCACATATTCCACTTACAACCTTAGAAAGCTGATAGAATAATAGGTTATGTATTAGCATGACTCTGCTGAAGGATGTGGGGTCCTAAACCCAATTACTTGTCTGTATTTAATGGTGTCATTTCCCAGGTATTTGCCAGACAGGTGCAGATTGTAAGAGGAACACACCAATAGTATGAAGCAAACTCTGAACAGGCCGCGGATTCTGTACAGTCGACCGGCATGCTTACGCCTAATGTGCAGCCATTCCCAACATGGGTCCCACCGCAGCACAGTCCAGTTTATATGGCTAAGTACGGTATAACCATATCTGTCGTTGCATAACCCACTACACAATACCTACAAAAACATGGTCGCAACACCCCACTGTAGGCATGTAAGCCGATGTAATAGGCATCACAAGGTATTATTGTAGTCCTCACCCCCACCCAGGGGTGTGAGTGTCTGATGCAAACGCCAAATGCAGTGCATTTGCAAGTGTGGGATGAAGCGGGTGTAAGCCTGTTTGGCCACCGGTATGTGAGTACCACACTGGTGAAGCAATGTAGAGACTGAGTGTAAGAAACTGTAACCGGAGGTTAGCATTGCTTAGCTCCGTGCAAACCTGCGCACACCCGGTCACAACTGCTTTAAAGTGCCTTAATCACTCTATACCCAACAGCTCATGTTCTGGCTAGCAACAAAATAAACAGCCTCTGCAAGTCTAGAACTCAGGACCCTGTACATCACAGTCACAGTAGTTAACCACTATGCCATGATAACAATACATATAAAGGAGGTATCAGCAAATTAATCCTCACCACAGGGGAATCAAATCAAACATGTGAACTGAATCTATGTACAGTGTAATGTTCTATAACCCGCCACAGACCATAAATATGTGGAGTACTGCAGTAAACATAGAGTTGAGGTGTCACTGTAATAAAGTTATGAAGTCCCCAGGACCCCATACAGTGTATGTACACATGAATCACATTTACCAGACACATATATAACCTGCACTGAATAAGACATAGCTTAGCCTTTTCGAAAGCAGCCAATTACGGAAAAGTGCGGGGATCCAGCCCTACTTAAACCGAAGAAGCGGGAATACATCTCATAACTAGTTGTAGCATCCTCCTGCAGGGAGAATGGCTGGAGTGGGCGAAGGCACTTGCTTCAGAGTGCAGCGCTGGGGCATCCAGGAGTCCAAATTCATGGTATGGCTCCTGGTAAAGCACCATGACAGGAGACTATTGCAGGGCTAGTACCAGGGCTTGCAGTACAAAATGTAGGCCTGGAACAGTCTCGCCCGTGACCTCACTAGTGTCACAGGTATCCCACGGACTGGTGAGCAAGTCAGGCACCACCATGCAGACCTGAAGTGGTGGAGGGGGGATGTCCTGGAACAGTGGATCCAGGAAGCAAGGCAGATGCAGAATGCCCCAGAACTGTGTAAGTATTCCTTCCACTATGTAGTTAATAATTGCCTAGCTTGTGTATACTATGGACAGGTATGGCTACATATCACTGTACTTCTCTGTCAGCTGCAGATGAGCATGCTGCGAACCAGCAAGCCTATGATGCTAGGCTGCAAAGGATGCATCGTGAGGCAGGTTAGTAAATAGCCTTCATGTACTGTCATAACAAATAAATGTAAGAGCCTCAGAAAGTGTACCAGTATACAGAATTGTGTAATATGCTGTGAATAAAGGTGTAACCCCTGCATTGCTTCTGTTTACTCTGCAGTCATATGTTGTTGTACTGTTGCAGTTATTAAATAGTACTGTTGTATTAAGCAGTGTTACCCACACTATGGTATGCAGATAAAATGTGTATGAAGTGCTGTATAACAATGTTGGAAGTGCAAACAGGTCAGTCATATTAGACTAAATACATTGCAAAGCCTCACAACAATTGCCCGATAGCATAGTGTACAGTGATCTTAACTGTAATACTTTTGTCACACACAGCAGGGCTTTGGATCCCAGGAGCGTCAGTAAGTTGTATACATAATCATTCCTCACAACTGCACACAGTTTGTTAGAATGTTCAGAGAGAAAGCTTTATGCATATATACACTTAACAACTGTACAGATTTTGCTAGAATGCTCAAATAGAAAGTAGCATGCATATTCATACCCCTCAACTGTTCCAATCTGCCCAGTATGTCCTGATAAATGGCCCACATCACCTGCCTTTTGCCCTGTCCCCCTGACAAATTATTGTGATGATCCAAGAAATGTAGGCAGCTGTTAATGACATATAACTGATAGTCAGACTTGTACAAAGTCAGAGAATGTACATGCAAACATACCTGTCATCCCAGCATGTCACCCAAAGTGTATGACAGCAGTCTCAAAACATGTTGCATTAACACCTGCATCTTGTCAAGCCTGTACGTAAGACACAGGTCCCATACATACGAATCTACAAACATACCATTGTACAATATAACACCATTGGGTAGTGTAATAATACATGTAAGGGACAGACCACTGCAGTGACTACTAATGTTGTGAAAGCTACAATGATTTATTAGTTGTTAACTGAACTCTCTCTCTCACCCCTACCATATGTGCAAAAATAACCGATTTACAGAACTCATTTGGTATGTCTACACTCCTAACCTTTGTTGGGACATATGTTCTATTGGTTTATAAATATTCACATCTGTTTCTATGCATGTGCCATATTAAAATTCTCCCATATTGGTGTCCTGTTGCCATCAATGAAGCCTGCATGTTGTTGTAATGGCCGCTGTTTACCCATATATGCATGTGTTCTGCCTGCTCTGCAACTATTTTATATCTGGTGCCCTGGGTAATGGGAATACCTATGCATGCTGTTATAACTAATCATGAATGCTGTTGACTATTACTAACCCATATCTGCCTTAAACGTGCTACAACATAGCTCGTATGGGGAAGGCCAGTCCCAGCGGACCCACCTGTCCCACCTCAGCTGGCCATGGCACCGGGCATCAGCACATCTGGGGCCCAGCCTGGGACCTCCTCATCCATTGGCCCTGCACCACCTTCAGGTAGAACTGCCACAGGGGATGGGGCTCGGCCCCCCCTGGAAGCGGGAGCGGACAGGAACCTGTCACCCATGGTAAGGTCTGGGCCATGATGCATAGGGAGCTCGACAGGGAGATTCGAGACTGCCTATGCCAGCTTGAGGGCCAAGTGGGACAACTAGAGGGTGAGCCTGCCCCTCCTAGACAGCCCCCAGCACAGCCACCTTCTGAGCTGTGAAGGTGCAGTGGTGACTGGCCATGGGTGGGGACCTCAGTCCCACTGTATCCATTTGTTCATAGTTTCATAGGTTCATAGGTGGGTACTAGGCTATCTGCCTGAAGGCATTCATAAGCCTAGCCAGAATGTGTTGGCTTTCGCCGTCCCCTTAGATTAGTTCCCTGTGCCTCTGCCCAGCAGAGCCACTGAAGTGATTCCCGAGGTAAACTTTCTGTTTCCCATCCACTCGTCAAGGTTTCTTTTGAAGGGTGTTAGCGAGGAGCTCTGCCTAATGTAGATTGGGATCTTGTTCTAAAGCATGGGAAGTCTCTGGGACAGGAATCTATCCCTCCAGTATGTCCTATTTATTGTTGTGGTAAGGTTTAGATCCCTAGAGCTTGTGGCTGGAGTGGATAAGGTTTTCTTTAGGTGGAGCATGTCCATCAATTCTGGGTTGGACATGGCCTAGTATGTCAGGCAGAGATCACCTCTGAGTAGGCGGTATGCAACCAAGTACAACTGGAGTTTCTTCAGTCAAGCTGCATAGGACATCTGTTTGAGGCCATTTATCCTCCTGGTGAGGTACTTCTGTGGTATTTCCAGCTGTTGCAGGTGTCTTGTAAGGTACATCCCAAATGGGGCATTATACTCTAAGATGGTTCTGATGAGTGATGAGTAGAAGGGCACAATGACCTCTTTTGATCTGGATGCAAACCCTTTTGTCATTAGGTGGGCCACGTAGAAGGATTTTCTAACCACTTTGGCAATGTGATTATCAAAGGTGAGATTAGTAACTACTTGGGTCCCCAGATCTCTTATTACGTCTTCCATATTTAGGGGACTGCCACCTTTGTGGTAGTTTGTGGGCACTTTGTTTTTTTTCCAAAGGGGATGACTATGCACTTTTTGGCATTTAGCTTGAGGCTATGATTTTGACACCAGGATTTTGTCTCAGTGAGACCCTTTTGGAGGATGTCTGTGTCAGCTGGAGAGTCAATTATAGCCCCTAGTTTACAGTCGTCTGCGAACTTGGTCAGCCATAGTCATCCTGTGCTTGCCTGTACCTCTGAGAAGTATATGCTGAACAGGAGGGGTCCCAGGACCGAGCCCTGGGGAACACCACTTGTAACTGGTTTGGAGACTGACCTAGCTTCTGCAACTGTCACCATGTGGGTTCTGTCCGTGAGCCAGTTGGCAACCCATCTTGTGATGTAGGGGTTTATGTTCAGGTTGGTAAGCTTGTCTATAATACCAGAATGGGGAATGGTGTTGAAGGCCTTAGCGAGGTCAAGGTAGGCTGTGTGTGCCACCTTTCCCTTGTCTATAGCCTTGGTAACTGTCTCAAAGAAGTCCACCAGGTTTAGGAGGCATGATCTGCCCTTAACAAAGCTAAACTGGGTAGGGTCCAGTGTTTGGAGGTTCCCAATGTCTCTGTTAATGAGTTCCATGATGATGCACTCCATAGCCTTGCAGATCAAGCTAGTCAGGCTTATAGGGTGATAGTTCCCTGGGTCTGTTGTGGATCCACCTTTGTGGAGTGGGATAACCATTGCTGTGTGCCACTCTATGGGTATGTAGCCTGTGGAGAGGCTGAGGTTGAACAGTGTGTTTAGGTGAGGGGTTAGTTCATCTTTGAGCTCATGTAGGATGCAGACTGGGACACTGTCCGGTCCCATTGATGCTGCGTTTTTGGCTTTGGAGAGGGCTGTTTTAACCTGAGTATCTGTGATTTCAGGGACTCTACATTCTTCTGGTATGGTTATGGGTCCTTTTGGGGGTGAGATGGGGGTGAAGTTTGCACTGAACCTGTCTGCCAGGATGTTGGCGATATCGGTCGGTTCAATGTATTTTGTGCCATTCTGCACTAACTCCGAGCAGATCTGAGCATTGCCCCTTAGATTCTTGACATAGCTAAAGAATGCCTTGTGGTTATCTTTGGAGTTCTTGGCAATTTTTCTTTCAAAGCTCACCTTGGATGATTTTATGAGGGATCATAGTTTCTTGCTGATACTCATCAGGGATGTCTTCCCTTCTTGGGATTTTACTCTTTTCTGTACTAGTTTCCTCCTTCTGTTGTATAGCTTGTTTATGGCAGGAGTCCACCAGACTGGTTTCCTTTTCCTGGAGGAGTGAGTCTTGGTTTTGCTTGGGATGGCACGATCCATGCACTCTTGTAGCTGCCCTGTGGGCTCATGGGCTTGTGACTTCCAAACACCCCTCCCCATTCAAGGTGTCCCCCCCACATGTGTCATATACCTCCCCTGTATGCATCTTGTTTGTCTTGTCTGTCATCCTACCCAACCTATCCTCCCTGATCATACCTACTCTCCTTCCCCAACATCCCACTCTCACTTAAACATAAAAGAAAAAAAGGGCAATCTGTTCCCGCAAAAAAAGCACGCCCCATACATACCTGTCCATTTTGCACATGTGTCCACTTGACACATGTAAACATTTCTAATTGGCATCACAACATACTATTGTTGTCCTCACCCCTCTCTCAGGGTTGTGAGTGTCCAAATGTACCACCAAATTTATTGCATATGCACAACCATTGCTGTAGAAGAAATGGACAGCTATGGACCTTCCCTACACCGTTCCTGCACATCCCTAGCTACCTTGCCTACTGTCTTTCCCTCTTTGTGCCCCTTTTTCACCACTTTCCTATCACCCCTTTTTTCTTTTTTTAAAGAAATTAGCGCAGAGGTAAGCGGGAGTAAGCACTTGTAAGCAGCAGTGAGCGGGTTTCAGCCTGTTTGCGTGGGGGTAAGCACTGCCTACACAGGTTAAGCAATCAAGAAGGTAATTGAGTGTAAGGAACTGTAACCAAAAGTAACCACTGCTTACAATCGCACAAACCCACGCACACCCGTGCACAACTGCTTAAAAGTGCCTTAATCACTCCGTATCCAATGGCCCTTGTTCTACCCAGCAACAAAATAAACGGCCACTGCAAAGTTTGAAACCAGGACCCCGCACACAACAGCCAATGTGATTTACCACTAAGCCATGGCAGATATACATACATCAGATGTTATCACAAACGTATCATCCAGCACAGTCATTCAACAGTATAGGAAATGTATTTCATTATGTAAATGTATGTGTGTGTGTTTATGTCCAGATATATATACATACATAGATATAGATATATAGATATATCAAGAACATACCATGTGACAACAAAGTATTAAAAAAGAATGAAAAGGGAAACACCAGCAACTCCTGTATTATGTAGTGGTCTTGTCCTATGTAATATCAAGACTCCCTCAGACAGATATGTGTCATTAATACATGCAAACATTTGTACATTTCCCAAATGCATTACTTTGAGCATTTTATTTACATTAACAAAACAGTTCCTATCCAATCATTATGTGAGAACAGTACTCTTGCAAGGTGCTGTGTGCAACATCATCATCATTAAAAAGTTAAATGGGGTAACCATAGAGGGACCGGTAGTGTCGTGTGTACAATGGGGTCATCTGCATCATATGTACCTGGAACCTTTAGGAGTCATGTGCATACCAGGATCGTGTGCCTGAGAGAGGGGTGAGGACAACAGTAGTATGTTGTGATGCAAATTAAAAATGTTACATGTGTCCAATGGACACGTGTGTGAAATGGACAGCTATGTATGGGGCAAAAGTTGTTCTGGGAACAGATTGGCCTTTTGTTTCCTTTTTCGTAAGGTGAGAGTGGGATGTTGGGGAAGGAGAGTAGGTATGCTCATGGAGGATAGGTTGGGTAGGATGACAGACAAGACAGACAAGACAGCAGACAGGGGTGGTATATGACACATGTGGTGGGGATACAACTTGGACGGGGAGGGATTTTTGGCAGTCACAAGCCCATGAGCCCCCAAATGGAAACAGTGGGATGGAGGTCCCCACCCATGGGCAGCCACCACTGCACCTTCACAGCCGCAAAGGTGGCTGTGCTGGGGGCTGTCTAGGAGGGGCAGGTACACCCTCTAAATGTGCCACTCTGCCCTCGAGCTGGCATAGCTGGCCTCGAAACCCCTTATTGAGCCCTCTACATACCATGGCCTGGACTGTACGATGGCTGACAAGTTCCTGTCTGGACCTACTCCCAGGGGGGGGGCAAGCCCCATCCTCAGTGGTGGTTCCACCAGAAGGTGGTGCAGAGCCAACAGAGGTGGAGGTCCAAGGCTGGGCCCCAGACATGCTGGTGCCCAGTGCCATGGCCTGCTGAAGTGGGACAGGTTCCGCCAGGACCTCCAATCCCATACAGCCTATGGTGTTGCAGTTTTAACACAGATAAGGCTTAGTAATAGTCAACAGCATTCAGGATTACTTATAACAGCATGCATAGATATTACCACCAACTCAAGACAACAGATGTCATACATTTGCAGAGGGAGCACAACACATACATATATACTGCATGACATCTGTCCAAAGCGTACATGACTTGTGACTGCAGCTATGAACAGTGGCCCATTATTGGCATGTCACTGTGATAACCTCAGACAGTGACTGTCGTACCACTGTTTCATGTGACATATGTCCAATCAGGGATGCAATGGCAGTAACTCTCATCACTGTCACCATGTACTGACTGCAATCATCAGACTATGCTTCTGCAGTTCACAGATGTGTGTTCTGTGAGTAACACAAGAAACAAATGGCTCCACACACTGACCAGTCCACCGATGACCCTACAGATGGGGGTTTTCTTGTCAATTATTAAAACATGCAGACTAGCCATTACCACACGCAACCTGTTAAATTGGCAGTAGTCTGAATGAAGCATAGCTACACTTACATGCTGTAGTCATGTCTGGCACATCACCCTCCTGTCTTTAGGCTATTTTCCACTGTGTATGTTGCTTGATGAATATCCAGATTTAATTTGTGATGCTGTTTACCAATCACCAGATCCAGGTTCCACTCACAGTGACTGTCATGGGCAAACACCAACATGATGTTCCTAGATATTGTACTGTGTTTCCATGCAATTGGCTATGGGAATGTCACCACAGCTGTTCCACATGCAGTCAGTTAGAGGAGGACTGCAATAGGTGCAGAGGCCATCACCTGATCATGACCATCACTTACAAAACACAAGCTGCTGCTGAGCAGGTGTACATCTCCACACCCACCAGAGAGTCTGTGGGAGGGACAGGCAGAGGCAAAATACATCAGAGAAGGGCTGGGAGACTAAAATCTAAGCATCTTCTGTCACACACCTACCAGCACAGGGGTTCAAACCTCTGACTGACTAGCCATTACTATTACAAGTGCATGCAATTACTCCATGTGCCACATAGCTGACATGTGGGTGTGCTGTAAGAACATATATGTGTGCCGGTGAGCGACATCTGCAACAGAGATAAAGTAGACATACATTAGGTGTAGCACACATGGCTGTCCACATGAATAGATGTCATCGACAACCACACTCTCTAAGGGACTCAGACACATTGGCACACTTTGGCAGGCTCACAAATACACTTTCTAACTACTTAGTTTGCTACACTACAGTAATGCACAGGTATTACATGCACCACAGGTGTTATCCTGAGGTTCAATGGGCTAGGGCATGCGAAAGTGTCTGATGTCAGTCAGTATGCCAATGGGAGTTATGCTGGGTGTGACTGTGGTTGCGAACAGCATACCCAACACGCAGACACAAGGTGCCAGTACTGACATGCATGTGTGCATTACTTCATGGGTGTGTAGTGGTTGGTTGTGTAAGATGGCTGTACAATGCTGGGTGAGGTGTAATTCTTGGCATCAGGCCACCTGACAATGGTCTGCAGTGTGGTTCAGGGGTGTAGTGTCTGCAATGTCCCACACAGATGGGTATTGTATTAACTGTCCTGTCATCCTGGTTACTATTGTGTGTGGCCATTGCTTTGCAATGCATGCCATGTCTGTGTTTGATAGTCGCTGACATGGAAATTGCCTGGGATGTGCACGTCCCACATTAATGTACAGTGACATGTTTAAGTGTACCTGGTTTGCCTGGCACATGTTATGTACACAGACTGTTATCATCAGATGTGCCAATCCTGGCCTGGTGTGGCAGGACCTACTAATAGACAGCAGGTTGACCTTGCACCTGCATTGATAGCATGATACAAGTATTCCCTTGTGTCAGTGGCATCTGTCCATACAGGGCATGTGTGGAAGGCATTGTATGTCCTTTGTGAATCACATTTGATGGCACCACATATATTGCAGGCGTCCAGTGGGGAACATAGTGAAGGTGCATTGTTCGCAATTATGTGCCTATTGTACTGGTGGACAGGCTGCCATGCCCTCTGCAGCTCACTGCAATCACACCATGCCTACTATCTATCAACAATGTGCAGGGTACTAGCAACATAGCGGGATTTTCTAGGCAAGTGTGTATGACACATGGGTTCAGACCATATTCTGGGTAATAGTAGGGTTGGTTATTTTGTTCACCAGGCCTTTTGCCAGATGTAGGGGTATGGCTTGCCAAACCATTCTCTTGGCTGATTGAAATCTGTAATCCTCGTGAGGTGGACATTGTGACATATAATATGGCCACCATATAAAAAAACTACAAAACCCACTCCTCAACATGTCCAGTGGTTAGACACTCACAGCCACCTCCACACAGGCTCTGACTGACAAACACACACATCTGCCATGTCTTGGAATAGAGCTCCTACCTAACTAGTTTATCACACTACAGCATTACACAGTGTATTTCACAAGGAATGACATCAGCAGGTTTACCAAAGTATGGCATTTCAAATTTCCTGCAAGTGAGTAGCTCCAAATGCATTGCTCACAAAACAGACAGTGAGACACACACAACACATCCACGTGTGGGTATAGAATCCATGACCAATATCTATATCACACTACTGCATGGAGATGTTATATGATGTACCACGAAGATTACTAAAGAACTTGTTCCCCAGAGGTGTATTTGACAAGGAATGACATCAGCAGGATTAACAAAGTAGGGCATTCTAAATGTCCTGCAAGTGAGTAGGTTATAATGTATTGCTCCCTACACAGACATTGAAACACACACAAAACATACATAACATCCATGGTTGTGGAGGGAACCCTGCCACAGTTCTAACTCACACTCCAGCATTACACAGTTACAGGATGCACTACAGAGATTACTGGATTACAGCAATCCCAGAGGTGTATTTCTAGGTGGGTGACATCAGCATTCTTGCCAGAGTTGAGTATATGAAATGTTAGGACTGTGCGTACTCTAAAAAGCATTGTTCTCTTCTCAGGCAGACAGAGAGACACACATACAGTTGGTAAGTTTGGGATTAGAGCAACTATCAAACTAGCTTATTACACTACAGCATTACACAGTTATAGGATGCACTACAGAGATTACTGGGTTACAACAGTCCCAGAGGTGTATTTCTAGGTGGGTGACATCAGCATCCTTGCCAAAGTTGAGTATGCAAATTGTAAGGAGTGTGCATACTCTAAAAAGCATTGTTCCTTTCTCAGGCATAGAACACCTACCAAACTATCTTATCACACTACAGCATTACACAGTTACAGGAAGCACTACAGAGATTACTGGGTTACAGCAGTCCCAGAGGTGTATTTCTAGGTGGGTGACATCAGCATCCTTGCCAAAGTTGAGTATGTGAATTGTAAGGAGTATGCGTACTCTAAAAAGCATTGTTCCCTTCTCAGGCAGACAGAGGCACACACACACACACACACACACACACACACACACACACACACACACACACTTGGCAAGTCTGGGATTAGAACACCTACCAACCCATCTTATCACACTACAGCATTACAAAGTTACAGGACACACTACAGAGATTACTGTGTTACAGGAGTCCCAGAGGTGTATTTCTAGGTGGGTGACATCAGCAGGATTGCCAAAGAAGGGCAATTTCAAGCGTACTGCTAGTTGTACATGTCTTTTAACTGCATGTACCCGCTGCTTACTGTCATGAAAACACATGTACACCCACTTAAAAGTGTCTTATTTAGTTCTAAATGACATTATCAACAGCCCTTGCAGGTCTTAAACCCTGGACCATGCACACCAAGGTCACTGGACTTACCACTAAGCTATCTGGGTTGTGTACATGTTTAATGCTTTTTATAATACACATTTTACTACAGGTATTCCACAGTACTGAAAACAAATGGGACAGTCACTTTGTGTACATATGTACAGTACCTTTGAATGTACTGTACTCTGTGAAACAACATAGACCAGTCTACATATCTACAACTGTTATAATTAAATACATATATGCACTTATGGGATGTGTACACACACAGACACACACACACACACACACACACACATATATATATATATATATATATATATATATATATATATATATATGCATATACACAGACACAGCTATAGCCATATATATAAACATGTCTGAACACCCTTTGTGACACAGAAGGGTTCCAAAGGAATTAACGTGTACACAAAACAGAGGCAACTCTTGCATTATAACATTTAAATCTTAATCAGTTCACCAGAGAAGGGATGGCTGTTGTGTATGTGGAGTTTGGGGTGGGGAATGATGGCTAAGGAAATATAACATGGGGATTGTGGAGTTTGGGTGGGAGAATGATGGGTATGCAAATACACCCCTGGGACCACTTCTGTGTCACTGCTCGACAGTGGCACAGGAAAATAATATACTCAACAGTAGTCATTCTTGATTGTCTATTCCTCTCTATTCCTAACTATGTAATAATTTGTAAGACTCCACTCACCACAGATGACTACCATGGTGTGCAGCATGTTAAAAGACATAGCACATGTGTATGCCTGGCTACAGGGTAGTGACACATACACAAACACACATACACTTGCCAGTATTGTGCTTATAAGTCTTGCCTATGTAAAGGTAGCTAGTAGAGTGGTATGCAGTTGGGGTATGTGCCACAGAACCCATACAATTACACTTATTCTGATTCTGCTTCTGAGCTGAGTGACATCACAGGACTAATTACTTGCAGTGGGGAGGGGAGAAAATGGTGGTTTAGCAGATGACAAGGATAAAGGCCAACGCAAAAGGTGGTTTCTCTTTGGAAAGCAGTAAAACCCACTGTCATAACAGGATGCAGACACAATTGCAAACATGCAACCACAATCAGCCATTTGTTGATACACATACAGTTGCCAGTGGTGGGATCAGAACTCCAGTTAAGATGTACATAGCTGTAAACCTGTGTGTTTAAAGTAGGAGTCCATTACAACCTGTATGCACAAACAAGACACGTCATCTGCAGGTAAGACATAGGTAGGCCTGAGAGCTATAGTTGTAGCACAACAAGCCCTGAACTGAAGTATGCCCATCTGTGGAATGGACAACTACTATCACTATACAGGGTTACAGTGGTCATTCTCATACACATAGAATCACAAGACTTGTTTGGATGCATTGACTCCAATTACACAAGGTGTCAGTGGGCATGCTCATACACTTAGTAGCACAGGGCCGTTTGGGATGCACTCGGACTACAACTATACAAGGTTATACTGGTCATGCTTATATACTTAGAAACAAAGGGCTTGTTTGGATGCACTGACTCAAATTACACAAGGTGGCAGTGGGTACACTCATACAGGGCTGTTTGGAATGCAGTCTGATTCTAACCACAGAAGGCCACAGTGTGCATGCTCATACACTTAGATGTACAGAACATGTTGTAATGGACTTCTATTGTAAACACACAGATTTACAGCTATGTACATCTTAACTGTCAGTATATATATATATATATATATATATATATATATATATATATATATATATATATATATATATACATCATACAGTTTTACTACCAGATACCTGTATGTGGCCCGTAAATTATATATCTGTGTCTGTGCTGTGTGATACACATGCATACATGTACATGAAGTACTGCCATATATATGTGAAGTATACACAATCATGCATGTGTGGAAGTGCCAGACAATTGGTTAACTGGGACACAAAGTATAGCATGTGTCACATACATTGCTGCCCT
>NC_056741.1:471594546-471597466 GCF_019279795.1 Protopterus annectens
CACCATGTCACCCAATCGTCTATCCAAAACATCTGAAAATGATGCTGAGCATTTGCAATTGTCTGGATGTTGTCAGGTAAAGAATGGACAGCAGCCCTCTGATGCCTCAGACCTTCTCTGTTGTGCAATTTAGCATGTGCCTGTGCCTCCATTACAGCCTGAAACATGCGTCTGGTGACACCAGCTGATGTGCTATGTCTTGCAGGGGAATGTTGGCCAGAAGTCCTCCTACGAGCAGCCCTGGGCACATGCCTGTGTGGGACATCACCAGTCAGTTGGCTGGGATCATGGTGTGCAGGCACACCTTCCATAGTCTCCACACATTCCTGTTCCATGCTACCACCCACCAACTGTCCTTCCTCTATGGCTACTGGTGATGGGATATGTGTAGGCATGAGAACTGTGTGCGGGAATGAAGGGGATACAGGTGGAATGACAACCAATGGCACAGACTCAGCCCCTGACAACCCTGCCTGTACCTCAATCATACTTTCATCATCACTGCTAAAGTCTGTGGGGACACTAACATCAGGTGGACCGCAGGAGGGCAATGCACTTACATCAACACCTATGAGGGGCAGACAAGAACTATATATTACAAGTTATACAGCACAGTACAGACTCACAGACACATAGTCAGACACACAGACAGGCACACAGACACACAGATGGACACAGACACACAGACATAAACAGACACACATGATATGGCACCCAAAGGCATGAAACATGCATGTGATGTGGCAGAAGGCATTCAGCTTAGACAATTATAGTGGTAGTTATCATACATCCCTGTGTTGCACACAACAGCATGCATGTGTTATAGCAAAAGGCATACACCTTACACAATTATAGTAGTAGTTAGCATACATCCCTGTGTTGCACGATTTGTGTTAGTAGGTCATGCCCCAAACCTGCAACACAATGCATGCACTATGCACTGTTGCACTGCACTGCCATGTTTTGTGCAACATACCCCACATTTTAACAGACCATCGCTGACCTGTGTATATCTGCCACTGATGCTTTGTGTTGTCCACTGCCCATATGTGTGACGAGGACATGAGCAGAAAGGTATGTTGAGTGAATACTATGTTTGCCTGAGCCCTAGCTTGAATATCTCCCCCACAGCAGTGCATGTCTGTTCAACATTATTCTGCTTACCCCTGAGCTGAATGCACAGACAATGTGCATGTGGTTGTACACACGTTTGACATGGCTGTCCCTACTTTGCAATGGTGCCACAGACCAGCACAGGTTAACAGTACACCAGCCTGATGTGTGGCATATGACCTTGCCAATCACATGTAGTATGACATGTCTTCTGCTGATGTGTTGAATGACATGCATACATGTTTAACACAATGGTGTCCTTTCAAATATACAGTGAGGTAATGGTGTCCCAATGCAGGGACGTGTTATACTAACATGGACCTTCAGCTGATGTAATGTTGTCAGTCCGCCCTATAGATATACAGTGACATACTGCACATTGAACTGATGTGCATAGCCATTGCAGGGCATCATGTGGCTTCACTATTGCTATACAGTGTGAGTTACAGACATAGTTCATAGCCATGACTGTGTTCAGATACAATACATATCTAATGTGGAATATGACCCACATCACTGAGGTGTATACACACTAAACCCTAATGTGGAATGTGTGACACAGGTCATGGAAGGGTATACAGATGACACCCCTGCACATCTGCAACCATATTTCTGATGCCTGGCAACTATGCCCAGACATGGCTAACCTAGCAGTACTCCATGTCCCACATGCCATCTGTGTACCTCACACACATGAGGAACAAACATGACAGTGATGTCTGACACCAGCAAGGTGAATGTACTGTATCTGTGGCCTGATGTGTTTGTATGCTATGTTGTGCAACACATGTATGTATTTGGATACTGTATAGGTGAAAGCTTTCATGTTGTGACACACTCAAGATTTTCAAGACATGTTATGTGGTGGTTTGATGTCATGCCTACACAAGCTGTGCACAGGCCTGTATGATGTTTAGTGTGTCACATCTGCAATATCGCCATTACACAAAGGCCATAGTTGTATTGTGTCGAGCCAATGTACAACAGGGTGTAGACACATGTACACCCCTTCTACTTTGTGTGTTGCTTCATGTCTCTGGCCATCCTCTATAGCCATGTGTAAACATGTTTTGTCCAATGGCTGTGATGGGCATCTATTCCACATGTCAGTGTTGTCCCATATGACATACACCCCTGGATGTCATATGCTCCACTGAGGACAGGGTTATGCAGACAAAGGGTGGTATGTTTGGGATGAGAGATATATTTTGCAGGATAGTTAACCAGTGTTGCAGTCAGCCCACAAAATGTCATGGAAATGTCAGATAGCACATGACATTGTGTGACAGTCATACCACCATACATTATGTGTACGTGTGTTAAATGGCCACATGGCAGATAGCATGCCATTAATATGATCTGTGCATTATTAAGACTAATAAATAATAACAATCTCACTTGCAACAGGCTGCTGTCACTGTGAAATGCCAGAGGTACATAAATAGGAGTGTCACAGCAGTAAGATCATTATCCACACCTGTGTGACAGCTACATGGTGCAATGTGCATGTTAGCACATAAGCCAGTACAATAGACTATACTATAGAGTGGCAAACTATAGTATGTGGCATGTGTGCATACATGCCTTGCATATGATGTTATGTTAAATATTGTACAGTAACACATGTAACTATATGAAATATAGTTGTGTTATATGCGCAGTAGTGACTTACCAGGCAACTCCCAGCTCAGTGATTGTGAGACACCCATCTCCACAATTCCAGCTACAGCTTGTGGATGGAGTTCTGCAGGTGTCCCCAGGTTGGCCAGTAGCTCCTCGGTACATGTGAGTGGGGAGCACCTGTTGC
>NC_056741.1:471597966-471690466 GCF_019279795.1 Protopterus annectens
AAAACCCGACACATAGTCAGACACACAGACAGGCACACAGACACACAGATGGACACAGACACACAGACATAAACAGACACACATGATATGGCACCCAAAGGCATGAAACATGCATGTGATGTGGCAGAAGGCATTCAGCTTAGACAATTATAGTGGTAGTTATCATACATCCCTGTGTTGCACACAACAGCATGCATGTGTTATAGCAAAAGGCATACACCTTACACAATTATAGTAGTAGTTAGCATACATCCCTGTGTTGCACGATTTGTGTTAGTAGGTCATGCCCCAAACCTGCAACACAATGCATGCACTATGCACTGTTGCACTGCACTGCCATGTTTTGTGCAACATACCCCACATTTTAACAGACCATCGCTGACCTGTGTATATCTGCCACTGATGCTTTGTGTTGTCCACTGCCCATATGTGTGAGGACATGAGCAGAAAGGTATGTTGAGTGAATACTATGTTTGCCTGAGCCCTAGCTTGAATATCTCCCCCACAGCAGTGCATGTCTGTTCAACATTATTCTGCTTACCCCTGAGCTGAATGCACAGACAATGTGCATGTGGTTGTACACACGTTTGACATGGCTGTCCCTACTTTGCAATGGTGCCACAGACCAGCACAGGTTAACAGTACACCAGCCTGATGTGTGGCATATGACCTTGCCAATCACATGTAGTATGACATGTCTTCTGCTGATGTGTTGAATGACATGCATACATGTTTAACACAATGGTGTCCTTTCAAATATACAGTGAGGTAATGGTGTCCCAATGCAGGGGCGCGTTATACTAACATGGACCTTCAGCTGATGTAATGTTGTCAGTCCGCCCTATAGATATACAGTGACATACTGCACATTGAACTGATGTGCATAGCCATTGCAGGGCATCATGTGGCTTCACTATTGCTATACAGTGTGAGTTACAGACATAGTTCATAGCCATGACTGTGTTCAGATACAATACATATCTAATGTGGAATATGACCCACATCACTGAGGTGTATACACACTAAACCCTAATGTGGAATGTGTGACACAGGTCATGGAAGGGTATACAGATGACACCCCTGCACATCTGCAACCATATTTCTGATGCCTGGCAACTATGCCCAGACATGGCTAACCTAGCAGTACTCCATGTCCCACATGCCATCTGTGTACCTCACACACATGAGGAACAAACATGACAGTGATGTCTGACACCAGCAAGGTGAATGTACTGTATCTGTGGCCTGATGTGTTTGTATGCTATGTTGTGCAACACATGTATGTATTTGGATACTGTATAGGTGAAAGCTTTCATGTTGTGACACACTCAAGATTTTCAAGACATGTTATGTGGTGGTTTGATGTCATGCCTACACAAGCTGTGCACAGGCCTGTATGATGTTTAGTGTGTCACATCTGCAATATCGCCATTACACAAAGGCCATAGTTGTATTGTGTCGAGCCAATGTACAACAGGGTGTAGACACATGTACACCCCTTCTACTTTGTGTGTTGCTTCATGTCTCTGGCCATCCTCTATAGCCATGTGTAAACATGTTTTGTCCAATGGCTGTGATGGGCATCTATTCCACATGTCAGTGTTGTCCCATATGACATACACCCCTGGATGTCATATGCTCCACTGAGGACAGGGTTATGCAGACAAAGGGTGGTATGTTTGGGATGAGAGATATATTTTGCAGGATAGTTAACCAGTGTTGCAGTCAGCCCACAAAATGTCATGGAGATGTCAGATAGCACATGACATTGTGTGACAGTCATACCACCATACATTATGTGTACGTGTGTTAAATGGCCACATGGCAGATAGCATGCCATTAATATGATCTGTGCATTATTAAGACTAATAAATAATAACAATCTCACTTGCAACAGGCTGCTGTCACTGTGAAATGCCAGAGGTACATAAATAGGAGTGTCACAGCAGTAAGATCATTATCCACACCTGTGTGACAGCTACATGGTGCAATGTGCATGTTAGCACATAAGCCAGTACAATAGACTATACTATAGAGTGGCAAACTATAGTATGTGGCATGTGTGCATACATGCCTTGCATATGATGTTATGTTAAATATTGTACAGTAACACATGTAACTATATGAAATATAGTTGTGTTATATGCGCAGTAGTGACTTACCAGGCAACTCCCAGCTCAGTGATTGTGAGACACCCATCTCCACAATTCCAGCTACAGCTTGTGGATGGAGTTCTGCAGGTGTCCCCAGGTTGGCCAGTAGCTCCTCGGTACATGTGAGTGGGGGCTGGGTGAGTGCCCCCCCCCCACCTGTTGCAGCTTGTTCCCTGGCGATTGCATTTGCATGCTGTTCCATCCATCTAATGAGGTCAGTGCACCTGCTAATAGGTGCAATTGTGTCCGCCAACATCATTTACCCTCCTGCAAAGTTCCTGCCATTGGGCATCCCACTACTGTGCATCCTGTGGCATATGGCTGAAGAGTGTTTCATGGTTGTCAAGGAGGTATGTAATGAGGACCTCATCCTCCAAGTGGGTGTATGGTGGGAGTCTGGCATGTGGCATACCTGGAAGACATAATGATGGAGACAGGTCACAGTAACTCACAGAGAAGTACAGAAGTACAGCTGCACATACATGTGTATCACATTTATTATGACTACAAATATGTCTTTGCAAATCTGCATGACACTAACACCACTGACATGTTTAACTCACACACATTTGACACTTACTGGTGATTTGATGTTATCACCATATATGTGTGTGTCAAGTGATGACATTGCTCATACTCCATGTGGATGTTTTCTTGATGTGGGTGTGTCTGTTTGCCTGTAATGGTGTCTTTACCTATCGGCACATGCCTGGATGTGTTCACATTAATGCAAGAGACCTTAATGCTGTGTATATGTCACATATATAGTCATACACAGCCTTAAGGGACATGACCTGTGATCCTGCAGATGTGCTCATGGAAAGTTTTACATGTATGTGTTTTGCCATATACATCTACATGACACTGTACAGCAGTATAGCATCCTGCCATGTATTATATGTGTTGCACATGTGAAACACATGGGACAATGGCTAGCTTAATGGTATTTGCAGGGTTGGATATCAACTATAGCATGTATGGTCATAGTGAACTAGTAGGCTATATGCCCTGGGCCATTTATGAGCCTAGGCTGAAAGGTTACCTAGCTGTAGCCAACAGACAGGTAACTTTCAGTGGCCAGTTCAAGCAGTGCCACAGAACTGATCCACAGGGTTACTGATATATTTGTCATGTGGTCATCACACCATGTCTCAAAGAGGGGCAATGTGCAGCTTTGCTAGACAGGGATGCATAGTATGACATGAGTATGTAAAGTGTATGGGACAGGGATCTGGCAGGCATGTTATGATCCTTGTACTAGAAAGGTGGCTGTCCTTGAAGTATGTGTTTATTTTAAATCAGGATGTGTGAGTGTAACATGTCCAACATCTCTGGGTTGGACATGGCTTTATTCAGGGTAGGCATCATGCTACATAGTGGAGCTAGGGTTTGGGAAGGCCGGTGTAGGCCATCTGAACATGGCCAATAACCCTTAAAGGAAACATGTGATCTATTATGGGTCACTTAAGTGTAGAGTATGGCTGAACAATGATCTCTATATTTATGGATGGCACCCTGTCATGATTAGGGATGCCACTTATGACTATCTGACTGGTGTGGTGAAGTGACTATCAAAGGAAAGACTACTGCCCAGCTGCATCCCATACACACACAGTTTCCATTATGTTGACTGCTGCCTAGGTGGTAGTTCATGGGTACAGGGTTTTTAACATAGGGGATGTCAATGCAATACTTAGCTGCCAGATTGTGGCCATATGTCACACACCAAACATCTGACCCACAAAGGCCCTTCTGTATGTTGCCCGCAGCACTCATTGAGCCAACTATTGCTCCTAGCTCATAGTCACTTGCAAACTTCAATAGGCAGATGCCTTCTGTGTTAGTCAGTGTGGTATAGATAACAAAGAGGGGGAGTACCAGGAATGAACCCAGTATTACTGTAGCTGGCACTGGTTTGATGTGCGTGTATTAGTCAGACACCTTCTGTAGTGTTGGTTCTGCCAGCAGTTCAGTTGCCAACCAATCCTGTGACATAGGAATATACACCTAGTTTACTGAGTGTAACTAGAACACAGTATGGGTGATGGTGTTCTAAGACCTGGCAAGGTCATGATATACTGTGTGAATCAACCTTACTGTCATCTACATCTGTACTGACTACATCAAATAAGTTGATCAAGGTTCATGGCTCTACAGACCAGACTCAGCAGGGTAGTAGTGCACTATTTCCCATTATCAGTGGTGACTCCCCCTTTGTAGGGTGTGATAACTGTTGCTGTGCATCATTCAGTGTGTACACAGCCTGACATGCAGCTATGACTGAACATGATGTGTATGTGGAGAGCAAATTGTTCTGACATTTGTGTAAAATACACCCTGGGATGTTGACAGGTCCCATGCAAGATGTATGTATGGCTTTAGAGAGTGCAGCTTGTACCTGCATAGTTGTTATTAAGGGTATACATGGATATGTAAATACGTGTACCTGTTGGGGGGGTGAGAGTAGCTTTAGGTTATCCAAGACCCTATCTGGAAGAGCAAGTGCTATTTCTGTAGGTGCAGTACTTCTCATGCCATAGTGCTGTGAAGCACGGCAAGTCTTGTTGCTGCCATTATGATTCATGACACAGCTATAGAATGCTCTGTGGTTGGCCTCATAATATGTGGCTGATTAGTTTCACAGTAGCTTTATGTGGTTTTATATGGTGTATCTGCATCTTACTGAGGCTGACCAGGGATCACCTCCACTCATGTGTGTTCACTCTTGCAACAGTTACTACCTTCCGTGGTACAGTTTAAGGCAGGGTACCACCTGTTTGCCTTCCTGTTTGTGTTTGGTTGAATCTTGGTTCTGTTTCAGTGGCACAATCACTGCACTTATATGAGTGCTTAAAGTGCATTTGTGTAGGATTCAGCATTTGCACATGCATTGTCCATCTGCATGGGTGCCATGACAGTCACCACTTCTCTCTTAAGAAGCATAACGTTGGCTTTGGAGACTGACTATGTGTAGCATACTGTTAGCCCTGTTTGTGTGACTATGATGATCCAGGTCATTGGGGTCAATGAAATCCAACATGCATTGAACACAGGAGTTGGTACATGAGGAGTCTTCCCAGTTTATAATGGGATAGTTGAGAGAAGCCATTATTATGGTTTTCTGTCTCAAACATAGTATTCCCCATTGCAGCACAATATGACAGTTGGGAATTCTGAGGCATGGTTGGTGATCTGTCACAAGGTGCAAATTAGATTCCACTTTGGCACAATGGTAGTTGTTCAGCGTAATGCATCTGAAGTTATGCAAGTGCAACTAGTGTGGGGGTATACATATCCTTCATGAATATGGATACACCTGTGGTAATGGCCAAGAGGTGAGGTATGTGTTATAACATGGTCATGCAGGGGTGCTCTCCGGAGCATTGAACCATATCACAGTCACTGCACAGATATGTTCGCTATGTTAAGGATTGACGTAAGTGAGTCCATAGTGAGTTTCTAAAATGTATCATTGAGTAGTGAGACCCACAGTTTATTGCTTGGCTGTCCCTGTTAGCAGTGGACTTTCACTTGAACTTTGCATGATGAAGGCCCTTGCCAGTATCCAGATTCCCAGGGGTGACAGGTACAGGCCCTGTCTGGCAAAGCATCATGGTCTGTCAACCATGTTATCGCAGGCAGAGAGATACTGGATACCCTTTGAATTACACCAGTACATTAGACAATTGTGGAATACAATCCTTTTGTCCCTGTACTGCAGTATCATTCTGGCCAATGGCAGAATGCTACCCAGGCCTTGGGACATACCCGCATGGGCTACAAGACCTGACAGTTCTTGCATGTGTGTTTCCATGAAGTCCAGGCTACTGCATCACAGGTCCTGCACAACAACATGGAATATGCCAGAGCCATGTGTATAGTTCAAAAGGTGGCCTGTGTGTATGGGTATGTGGCTAATCATGGCAGACAGGCAGCTGACAGTATGTTTGCCCTTGTATAGCTTGGTGTGTAACATAGTGCTGGAGTTTGCATTCACAAAGGAGTACTGTTGGGCATGTTTCTGGCCACGTGTTCTGAGGGGTGGCACAATTTGGCAAACTATGTCATACAGTTTGTGCATTATGTTATCTGTCTATTCCAGCTTGGGAGGTCTCTTGCTTGGCCAGATACATAGAAGCCTCTGGGAATGTGTGTTATTTCTGGTGGTATGTGTGGGTGTCCTTACTGTGTTCTGGTAAAGGTATGTGTTGGTTGTGGTGATGAGATGCATGTGTTAACCTACACCTCATGACTGTCCAGTCCAGTCATGGCTGCAGACTAGACTGCCTTTCACCTTACCCCTGTAGCTGCATCCCAGACAATGTGTGGGGTGTGGTGTTAGCTGGGTTTGGCAGTGTACATGGCATAGAGATTACATTCCCCCAGGATGGCCACATACACAAAGCTGACATTAGTAAACACCAGCAGCTGACTGGTGGACATACCTCTATGAGCATTCAGTACTAGAAGTACCAAGCATTGTATTTAGTTTACTTATTGCTTATGAAGATGTTTTATACAGTGATGTTCACATGTAAATATATGTGTTATGGACATGACAACACTGGTATTTACAGAAACATAGTAGCTACCTTTAGTAGCAATCCTCATCTGAGGAGCACATCACATCCTGATAGATGATTACAGATGATGCAAGTGTCAACAGGTCTGTATCCTTTTCTAGGTATATACTCACATATCCACCAGAACCATGAGGTCTATTGGGCACAGACACCCACTTCCCAAACAGAGTCAAGTATCAATAGACTCTGCTGCCACTATCAACATTATCAGGATATAATCAGATAGTGTAAGCCATCACCTATGAAGCAGCTATTACACATGGGCAGCAGTCTCCTACATCTTACACTCCTACTGCAGATGTTACACTGGAGTTAAAGATGATATGCAACTTGTTTCATTACCAGTACTGTGCACAACCTTACATACAGTATTTGCAAGCAGCTGTTAGGTTGGCAATGAGAGGTTAGGCTACACAAACCTGAATGTTCAACCACTGTGTCTCTGCTCTCAATATCCACTCTATGTAGGTGTGCACATAGCCATTTGGCCAGTCCTGTAACAAGGGTCACTACACATTTGCATAACATGTACACATGCACAGCTGTTATTGCTTTCAAATGATACTAGAGAGGTGGATATTACATGTCTTATGTGCATGGATAGTTACCTAGCTCTTCCAATTATCTTTGCTATCATGCTGCTAAACTGTCAGATGAATACAGTTCATATGTATCCTGTTATTGAGTATTGTAATTGCCAATAGACATAACTAATGTTTGCATAACATAACAGAAATGCTATGTAAAATGGACTATAGATCTGCCTAGAATACTGCACATTACACAGTTATTGGCACAATATCCCACAATGCAAATCATATTTGCACAGTAAGCCCACGTTTGACATGTTCATCTCACTAATACACCCATACATATGTCTACTGTTACAATATATCAACATATGCTATCCCCTGTTATAGCACATACTTGTTGGACCAACCCTGACACTGACAGTAGCTGGAAAAGAATTGGTGAATTCCAAGCCCATATATATCATCCTTTGTGGTGTATGAGGAGTTTGCCTTGTGACCTACAGCAGTACACACATAGAATACTACAAGCATTACTACTCCTCAACAATGCATCACTACAAGATAGCTATTTCCACTATATGCATTGATTACACTGTAATTATTGCAGAACAGGTACCACATATACAGACATACTAAATGTTATACATACCTTCTTGGTAACTGGAGGTGTTATTGACTGGTATTTTAATCTTTTTCGGTTTGTGTTTCAATCTTCTGTTGGGTATTTTGTACTGTTCTGCAGGTATACACAGATGGTTTGAATGTGTAACAAGGCATCCTTTTATAGATAGAGATCAGTAACATGTGCTATCCTGATCACCAGTTGGTGTTCCAAAATAGTTAATTACATGCACATCGGCTGTGCAGCCACTCCATTAGACAATACCATGGCAACAGTGGAGTATAACTGAGTACTCCACTTGGGTGTTGTCCCTTTGCCTTACTTGTGAGGAAGACAGCCTGGAAGTGTTGTCTGAAATCTATTGCAGCAGCTGTATGGAGACAAACACAAATATACTGTGTGCAATGCCTAGAAGATTTGGTCTAAATGTGAGTACTGCTGTTATATATCTGAACATTGCTACTTGTGCAGGGTTTGTCTGTACCTAATACTTCTGCATATGTTTCAGTCTGGCCAGGATGTTTGACCAGCTCAAGGCTGTATGGCTATGCATATTATGTTAGGGGGTTTACAGTGTGCTCACCAGACATCTTTAGTTTGGTGTTAATGTGTATCATACTGTGCTGATAATCAGTAATTGGTAACACTTCCTGGTGTAATTGCTTTTCAACCCTCTGAAACAGGATTAGTTCAACAAACCCTGTAACATCAGCAGCTATTCAATTGTATAACAGCAACTATTTCACATAGGGCCATGTTAGTGCGTCTCTGTCCAGGTATGTCAAGGTTTCAACAGATGTCCTACAGTGGGTGAGTAATTGGTTATGGTATGACAGTATGTATTGTTGTAATTAGTTTGGGTGTGGAGGAGAAGTTGGTGGGTGTACATAGCAGATGCAGGTGTGTAGGAACTGCTTTTATACATATTCTATATGTGTGTGGGTGTTCTTTCCCTATGTGAACGCCTATCCCTTAGTGGACTATTACTATGGTAATTGCAGGCTGATTCATTAAGGCACTGTTAAATGCTTCCTGTATAGCATGCAGGTAATGTTAATCCTTGAATCCTTTTGGCAATACATCAGAATGTAATAAATTTTTGCTAAATGAAAGATGTCTGTGTATTTCTGTCATGGATATTTGCAGTCATTATAGTTGTGTTGGTGACTAACCCTATTTGGATCATGTCCATAGAACATATTTGTAATAGTGTATTGGCATATACACTTCATATGTTATGCTCATATTGTTTGGGGGGGTGGCAGAATGTGTGATTGCTATAGTCCATGTTATACTCAGATCTGAACTCTTCAGATGCTGTATACACACATGTATGTATATATATATATATATATATATATATATATATATATATATATATATATATATATATATATGTAGATATATATGTATATAGATATAGATCTATAATATATATTATTGCATACATTTATATGTACCTCCATAGATGTGTAGATGTTTTAACCTATCTATATATCTACATATATGTATATCTCTATATATCAACATGTATCTATGCATCTCTCTCTCTCTCTCTATATATATATATATAGATATATATATATATATATATATATATATATATATATATATATATAATATATAGCATGCACCTTTCATTGGGTACATAGCGGTTTGTCCTATTTCCACACAATCCTCTCTTTTGTGTTTTAACCTGTCTGAATACACAACTGGCATAAGTACATCTCAGGTAGCTTACTAGTAGGTTACTCTGAGGATGGCGTACATGTTTGCGGGTTCTAATCCTGGAAGTGGTTATTATTTTACCTCTCAGAGCAGGCACTAGTTGGGAAAGTGTTATTAACGCACATTTAAGCAGTTGTAAGCAAGTTTGCTTGATGGTAAGCAAAGGTTACACCTGTGAAGCGCTTATCCGTTTAACCGTGTTTAAGCATCGCTTACCGTCATGCAAACCTGCCTAAAACCACTTACAACTGCTTAAAACCTTAATCAACCTGCATCCAACAGCCCTTATTCTGGCCCTCAAAATAAATTAACAGCCCTTGCACCCGGGATCCTGAACACCACAGTCACTGACTTTACCACTAAGGCATCTGAGATATGTACAAATGTTATGGTGTTTAGAACATATATTTTACTACGGGCATTCCTCACTACTAAAAACAAATGTGACAGTCAGTTGGTGTACATATGTATATTACTTGTTAATGTTCATAGGTTTGTGGAATTAAGTGTTGCAAAGTGACCTGACAGGGTGTATTATGGATGAGAATGGTTCTTGTTTTGTGTCCTTTATTTATTGTCCTCATACTCCATGTACACTCCTCCAGTTCACTTACTGAACATCCAACACAGGCACTCCTCGATGCATAATTTCATTACCCATCATTCCTCCCCCACCCCAATCTCCACATACACAACAACCATCCCTTCTATGATGAATTATTAATAGTTAGAATACCAGAGCTGCATGTGTTTTGTGTACACTTCAATTCCTTTGGATTGCTTCTGTGTCACGAAGTGTGTTCATAGATGTTTATATATATGGTTATAGATTTAACTGTATATATCTATATATACATATATATATATATATATATATATATATATATATATATATATATATATACATATATGGGTCTAGGACACATGCTCGACTAGCATATGTCCAAATCACAAAACATCAAACACACATACACGAAAGCACTTAACATCGAAAAGCGCTTCCGTGAATGTGTAGTTAAAAAAAAAAATCAACATTTCTGCAGGGGGGCTTCGCCCCCTGCACCCCCCTACTTTATTATTCTCACTCCAAGATCACACTACAGTGGGGAAAAGGGAATTTTCCCTTACCCGCACTGTAGTCCAATCTACGAAACAGACACACATACATGGAAGCGCTTGTCGATGTTAAGCGCTTTTGTGTTTGATGTTTTGTGATTAGGACATATGCTAGTCGAGCATGTGTCCGGATCCCATATATATATATATATATATATATATATATATATATATGTGCAGACATCACTGATATGTGTATATATATATATATATATATATATATATATATATATATTTAGTATTAATTTTTAACAGTTATACATATGTAGACTTGTATATGTTGATTCACAAACTACAGTACATTACAATGTACTGTACATATGTACACAAAGTGACTGTCCCATTTGTGGTCTGTACTGTGGAATGCCTATAGTAAAAGGTGTAGTCTAAATACCATGAGCCAAGTATACAGCTCAGATGGCTTAGTGTTAAGTCCCATGACTATGGTGTGCATGGCCCAGAGTTCAAGACCTGAGATGTTTTAAAAAAGTTTTTTATTCCAGAATAAGGCTCATTTAATCAGTTTTAAGCATGTTTAAAAGTGTTTGCGCGACATTAAAGCAGCATTTAAACATGGTTACACAACATTTAAAAAATGTATAACCTGTGCGTGCAAACACGGGCACATCTGCTAACTACTCAGGATATATACATTTCAGTGAAGTAATATCTCACTATGTGCTTACATAGCATTACACTCTCTGCTGACTTTATACTCTGGCACACATGGGTTTATATGGGTGTTTCAAATGTTTATTATACTGAAGAATGCTACCTGAATATGCAAGCTGTAGTTAAAGTATACTTTTTAACATGAAAAACATCTCTGACCCTATTAGGATTTGAACCACGAATGCACAGATACTATGCGAATGCTGTAACCATTACACTATTGACGTTAACGTTGCTTCTGCCTATTTCCTATTTAGATGATTTCTATGTGTAAGCTAGGCTAAGCAAAGGGCAGAGACGCCCAAACCCACTGAGCTTCACTTACTCTTGAAATTAAAACATAACAAATGAAATGAGAGACTATAAATTAAATTCCTAACTTCATTAGGCATAGCCCCTCACTGACATACTTCAAGAGAAACCTTGATGTGTGAATGGATAACAGAATATACATCCCTGGGATCATGTGTTCCAGAACCATGCAGCCAGGGGGGGAGGGGGAGCCCCTCCAGTTTTATAGCTGCAAGACCTGTTGGGGAAATTGAATAGTGTTGATTTTTCACGTTAACATGTCCTTTTTAGATCACTAAGTGCCCCTATCACCTTCCGCCACCCCAGTCTTCAACAGCTTCCGACAACTCTGCCTGGAATCACTTCATTGGCTATGCTTGACAGAGGCTCAGTTACTTCATCAATGGTGCATAGAAAGTCAACACACTGTAGCTATGCTTCTAAATGCCCTTGGGCAGATAGCCTACTACCTATCTGTGAACCTCTAAAGTGCAGGCCATCTCAGAAATACTATGTGAATAAACAGAGCTTTCAGATCACAATATACATTGAAAAATCACCATGTAGTCAGAAAACAGTTAAGTACAGCAAGAACATACAGAACATTGATACTTAATCACTCCAAAAGCCTATCTTGGAAGCTGGAAGACTTGTATCAGTTTAAGGCTTTCTATTGCTTACCAGTAGGTTACCTACAGGAAAGATGAGAAACAAGCACAGATGGGAAACACGCATGCAACAATATGATACCGGCTTGCATGTGTCAGCCTTAGGTTTTTGAATACTGGCCAAGGCTATTGGCGCCCCCATGGTGCCTTTTTTAGGCAAGTCTCACAGGTGAATCCTACCTCCATAAACAGCACAATAGCAAAATCAATGAGAGTTATGCTACTAAACTCGAGGAGCTGCAATCACAAAATGCACGCACTCACAGCACTCCTAAGTATGGACAACATCAACATCTGTGCCATAACTGAAACCTGTTTTAAGGCTCCTGAGAGCACACCAGCACTACCAGACTACAACCCATACCACACATTTCGGCCACAAAACATGGACTGACACAGACATGGAGGGGGTCTATCCATATTCATCAGGAATACCTATACCTCCAAGTTAGTGGTGCAGCATGATACCTCTGAGATCATCCATGTGCAGCTAACATCAGCCACAACTGCAATGCAAACTGTGGCCTGCTACAGATCATCCTCCATGACCCAGGACCACCACTCCACCTACCTGGAGACAGTGGAAAACATGACAGCCCTACCAAACACCCTGGTATTGGTCGATTTCAACTACCCTACCATTAACTGGGAAACATACTCGAGTATTCACTTCCAGGCCCAGCACTTCCTGGAATTTATCACCTCAAATGCCCTGTATCAGATGGTAAACTCCCTAACCAGAGGTGGAAGCATGCTAGAAGTGGTAATCACCAACATGGGCGACAGGTGCACCACAGCAGAGGTAAACCAGTCACTGGTTAGATCTGACCATGAACTATTCACTGATGGTTTCCACACCCAGCCATCTCCCCACCCAAGATAACCACAGTGAAAACCTTTCCTACAGCTAACTTCACACTACTAAAGACAGAGGTGGGAGGTTTTACAGCCCCCACGGAAAGGGAAAACACTGCTCAAGATACAGAAAGATTTGCAAATGCACTCTATAAGCACCTACAAGGATGGATGGATGGATCGTGCCATCACTGATAAACCAAGACTCGCTCCTCCAAGACAAGGACACCAGTCTGGTGGACCCCTGCAATAAACAGGCTATACAACAGAAGTCGGACAGTAGTCCAGAAAAACAGCAAATCCCAAGAAGGGCAGACATCTGTGACCAGTATTAGTAAGAAACTTAGGTCCCTCATGAAATCATCCAAGGCTAACTTCAACAGGAAAATAGGCAAGGATTTGAAAGATAACTACAAAGCCTTCTTTGGCTATGTCAAGGATCTATGTGGTAACACACACATTTGCACTGTGCTGGCGCAATATAGCACAAAATATACTGAACCTACTAATATCACCAAAATTCTTGCAGATACAGTCAATGCAAACTTCACCCCCCAAAGAGCCCACAACAATACCCGTAAAGTACATTATCCCAGACATCAGAGACACACAGGTGGAAATAGCCCTCTCAAAACACAGTGTTAGTGAAGGCAGATGGTGTCCTAGACTGCATCTTCCAAGCACTACAAGATGAACTAACCCCCATCTAATTAAGCTTTTCAACCTCAGCCTCTACATAGGCTACATGCCCATACAATGGCGCATAGCAACGGTTATTCCACTCCACCAAGGTGGAAACACAACTGACCATGGTAACTACCACTCCATAAGCCTGACTAGCCTGGTCTGCAAAGCTATGGAGCGCATCCTCATGGCACTCATTAACAAAGACATTGGTAGCCTCCAAACACTTGACCCAACCCAGGTCAGCTTGGTTGAGTGCAGATCATGCCTACTGAACCTGTTTGACGTCTTACAGTCACCAAGGCATTAAATGAGGGGAGAAGTGGTTCACACATACTACCTGGATCTCGCCAAGGCTTTTGATACCATTCCCCACTCAGGTATTATTGATAAACTCACCAGCCTGTACATGAACCCATGCATCACAGGATGGGTTGCCAATAGGCTTACACACAGAACCCACATGGTAGGACTAGCAGCCTCCAGGTCCAACTCTTAACCAGTCACAACTGGTGTCCCACATGGCTCAGTCCTGCGACCCCTACTGTTTGGCATATACTTCTCAGAGGTACAGGCAAACACAGGTGGACTACGGCAGACCATGGAAACTGGGAGCCATAATTGACAGTCCAGCTGACACAGACATTCTTCAAAGGGCCTCACAGAGACTGATACAGGGTGTCAAAGTCATGGCCTCAAGCTAAGTCCCACAAACTGCATGGTCATTCCATTTGGGAAAGAGTAAACACCCACATATTAACACATAAGTGGCAGCCACCTTAATACAGTTGAGGTAATAGGGGATCTGGGGACTAAGGTAGATAGTGATCTCTCCTTTAACAATCATATCTCCAAAGTAGTTAGGACATCCTTCTATGTAGGCCATCTGATTACTAAAGGGTTTGCATCTAGACATACTGAGGTTATAGTGCCCCTTTACTCATCACTCATCAGTCCCATAGAATATGATAACCCATTTGGTATGTACGTCAGAAGACACTTCTGACAGCTGGAAGGTCCCAAACGTACATCGCCAAGAGGATTACTGGCCTCAAATATATGTCCTATGCAGCCAGACTGAATAAACTCCTGCTTTACTCAGTGGCATCTTGTTTACTCAGAGATGATCTCTGCTGGCCAACAAAGCCATGTCCAACTCAGGCTTAATGGATATGCTCCACCTATGGGAATCCATGTCAAAGTGAGGCACATGCTGTAGTGAGCTAATCCTTGCCACAGCAATAACTAGAACATGCTGGAGGGACAGATTCCTGTCACAGAAACTCCCCCCATGCTTTGGAACAACATCCCTAATTACATTACACAGAGCCCGTCACTAACACTCTTCAAGAGAAACCTTGAAGAGTGGATGGAGAACAGTAGATACACCCAGGGATTCCGCCATTGGCTCTGCTCCACAGATGGACAGTTAATTAATCAATGGGGTGGCAAAAGCTGGCACATTTTGGCTAGGCTTATGAATGCCCTTGGGCAGTTAGCCAAGTACCTACCTATGAACCTATGAACCAATGCATACAGTATCAGCACTTGCTGATAGCTTGATTTACTGTTCAGGTGTTGACCTACCTTGTGCCAATAGCAGTTGTGTGTGCAATAGTTGAGGGCTGCCTATGTTGGATGCACACAGTAGACTGCCTATACATGACAATTTACAGGTAGTCTTGTGTGTGTGCCATCCATTTTTATTGTGTGTGCAGGTGGAGAAAGGTGACAGTCCCTAGGTGCCTACACTGTCAGTGTGTGTGCTATATGTTCCCTCCTTGCCAAGGCATGGGCATACTGGGTATGCCTCCGTCTGCCTACTGGGGCTGGCTCAGGGTGTTCATGGTCTGAGAACCTCTGTGCCTGTGGGGCCCTTGGCAGTGGTGGTGGGCTGTGAGGGCCTTCACCATTCTGTCCCTCCTGTAGCTGTTTCCACAGGATCATATTGTGTAGCATGGCACATACTTTGAAGATGTGGGCACACGTGCCTGGAGAGTACTGCAAGACTCCACCATATATGTCCAAGCAACGGAACCATGATTTAAGCATCCAAAACACATGCTCTATGATGATTCTGGTTTGTGCGTGTGCCTCATTATGGCATTCTTGCATGTGTGTGTGTGCATTTCTGATGGGAGTCCATCATCCATGGTTCCAGTGCATAGCCAGCATCCCCAGCCAGATGGCCATTTGGGATGTCCCCCCTGGCAAATACCTGATACAGCTGTGAGGCATGCCAGATGTGGGAGTCATGATGGCTTCCAGGGCTGCCAGCACACACATCCATGATAATGCCCTGGGAATTGCACATGACCTGGCAGTTGATGGAGGGGTATCCCTTGCGGTTTATGTAGTGCCTACCCTGCTCACCGGTTGGTGACTTGATGTGTATGTGCGTGCAGTCTAGTGCACCCAGTACCTCCGGGTATTCTACCACACGGTGGAAGAGACACATATTGCTGGCCATCTCCTCCTGCATTCGAGGGGAGTATATGTGCTCATTGGCATGTGGTAACATGGCATCCAGGAACTGGTGAAGTACCCTGGATGCTGATGCCTGTGAGGTCCCCATGATATCCCCAGTTGGTCTTTGGAAGGTACCTGTGGTTAGTATTCTCAGGCTTACACAAACCTTCATATCCACTGGGATGGAGGTCACTTCCGTTTGTTCTGGCTCTGAGGCATGGCCAGCACAGCTCCACAAGTTGCTGTAGGGTGTCCCTGTCCACCCTGTAATGCTCTACTGTCTCCAGATCATGTAGCCCCTGGTAGGTTACCCTGGGTCTGAACACTCTTCTCCTTCTCTGGTGCCTGAGGTGGTTGTCAGTATCATCCTCCACACCACCTTCAGTCTCCAACACATGCTGGTGGATCAAACCTATGGCAGCCCATAACATGTACATATTAAAAGTTCCCCATATGTATACACCAATGATGCAGAGTGTATGGGAATACACAAGTGTGTGTGAGGTGCTTTCACACTTTATACTATTGTGCTATGGATACTGATATCATTGGCTGTGTATGAGCAATTCCAGCTGCAGAGTATCTTAATTATGGGTTTTACAGTGAGTACTGCAAGTGTGGGGCCTGTAGTGTGGAGTTATGCTTGCCTGCCTTGATTAATCTGTTGCCCTTTAATTCACTTTTAAACCTGGATCCCCTCCCATTGTCAGGCATGCATCCACCTGCCAACTTTCTTGTTTTGTACTTTCCCTACCTAGTTATGTGTTGCAATATGTGTTTTGTAGCTGATATAATGCAATTCTGCTTTGTTCTGCTGTGACACTTTCCTGTTTTCTTTGCAGTACAGCACCTCCCCTTTCTTGTTCTGTAAGTAGCTGCTTGCAGCCTTGTTAGCTGTTGTCAATGGCCGACTGCAGGTTCCTAGGTGTTAATTAGTCATTTATACTCCAATTTCCCTGCTGCAGCATTTCCTTATTTTTTTCCTATATCCTTCCTGTTTCAGCTTCAGTGCGTACCACACAAACCCATTTACCGAGTTCAAGCACGTTTTAATCTCCGTTCACATGTATACTCAGTTACCTTGTGTGCTCTCAGCTAAGCAAAGCTATAGCCAGTTCAACACACCCCTTTCCTGCAGCTTTGCTTAGCTATGGGAAAACTGGATTAGCAATGCTCCAATCTGCTTACAGCAAAGGTGACACACCCCTCTCTTGATGTCATTTTTATCTCAAGGGCACACCTTGGTGTTATAATACTACTCTGTGAGTTGCATCCTTACACCAGTGGTGAATCTGTGATTCACTATTACTCCGCTCATTTGCATGGCATTGCCTACTAATTCCTAGCAACCGTGCAAAACACTGTCACAGCCCCTTAGCAACCCTTGCACCATGGTGTGGTATAACATGCCTGCCATTGACTAGTATGGGGAAATCATGATATGTGTTACATTGTAGTTTTATTCTATATTTTTCTATTTTCCTTGCGATCCCGTTTGTGCGCCACTGCCCTGTGCTTAAACTTCGCGGTAGTGCGGAAAAAAATTAAATGTTCTTTTTATATTTTGTACATGCAATGGCTATATATTTAGCCATTGGCATATATTAACAATATAATACATGTGTTTGGTCAGCTGTCATGGCTCCGATTTTATGTTTTCAAAAATGTAAACTGTTTTTTATGGTTTGCATTTCTGCATGCTTACACTACACCTGCACCACTTCCTAGATCACTAAATACCTTCATTTGCATGCTACTCTGCTGAAAATAGGGTAATTAGCATACAGGGGCTGGGAGCTGTGCGGGTGTAGCGTATGCAGGTAGTGCACATGAAAACAGCTCGTACCTGGATCGTTTGCCTGCCATATTTGGTGTTGGAACGCCAACGCTATGCCTGCACCTGGTGCAAGCTTCATGAATACTGGGTTATGACTTTAATATTAATATGCTACTTATGAATATATTTTAATTTAGCATGTTTTTGCAGGCACGTAAATACATTTTAATTTAGCATGTTGTTTGCAGGCACATAGGTGTGTAATTCACTGTATTTGGGCTACAACTGTTTGTCTGGCACTTAGCACAGATGAGTAAAGCAGCTGTAAAAGAGCTGTTTCCTGTAGTATGCGGTTGATTGTCTCACCTTTCATTTGTCTTCTGTGTGAATCTGAGTTACTTCACCAAACAGTACTTCTGGGCTGCTATTGAAAAGGGACACTAGTGCCCAGTGGGCTGTCCCAGGTTGGTAGCAAATGTATTACATATTTGCCTTTTGAATTCCTGCTGCCTTCACATAGCTGTTACTTAGTACTTCACTATATGCTATTTGAGTAGGAATCTCAGCATGTCTCTTGCAGTTTACTGGCTTACCAGATACATTTTCACTAAATGTGAATTTCAAGGGAAGAGAACTTTACTGATACTCATGCTAACCCTGTTTTCAATCTAAGAGTTCTTTGTTTTATTTAGAAAATGTCCGCCAATGTTTTTCTGTAAAATCTGAAATAAAAGTTGTAAATGAAATCCGACACACTAAAGGGGCATCCACAAATGAACAACTACCAATTACCAAAATAAATTGTGTGTGGTGATGTCCGAGAGAATAAGTCCAGAATCAAAAACGTACCATATATGTATGTTACATTTTTTACCTCTATATCTTTAATGGGAAATAAATGAAATTTATATAACAAGTTTTGATTGGATTAAATATTTGAATAAGTATTTAAATTTGTGAGTGGGGTATATTCTCCCAATTAGTTTTGACAAATTCTTGGGCTGTAGCAAGACAAAAGTGGTTGACTTGATTTGATGTTTTAAATGTTTTGTGATTAAATTATCGGTCCTGTATGGCTCTTTTTTGATTCTGGTTTTATTCTCTTAGATCTCATCACACAAGAAAATAGCATGTACACTGACAGATTTGAAAAGTGTTTATGGTAATTGGAGATAGACAGCCAAGTAATGGGATATTGGTATGGCTGGTGGGTACCTCACTGATTACCCTGTATTGGGCCCCATTTGTTCAAAATTTGGATTTCTTGACTCTAGACGTGTATGCTGCAACAATACAGCATTATTAGCCATTCAAGTAGGTCAGACCTGTACTAGGTGATGTCTGACGGGATACTTACTCCTGGTAACAAAGAAAACATAAGGACGTCAAAAATGATATGTAGGTGGCCTACAAGCATGAAGCCCTATCCCCCCCAAAAATAGTGTGTTATGTGCACTGATATTTATGATTTTTATTTGACTTTTTGTATGACTTGTCAGTTGTTTAACAAAAACTGTTGTAGAATTTATATTATGTTTAATTGTTTTGCTTTACTTATTGCATTAAAGAATGGATTAATTCAGGACTGTGTGTGTGTGTGTGTGTGTGTGTGTGTGTGTGTGTGTGTGTGTGTGTGTGTGTGTGTGTGTGTGTGTGTGTGTGGATTGCGTAATATAGTCTAAACTTGTTGCATTTTAGTAGTCTAAACATGTTCCTTTTTGTAATATGTTTTTGCAGTACCTTATTTACAGCTTTCAACTACTGCCAAATGGTTGACATTTGTCAGTTCAGTCAACATTATTCTGAGAGTTGATCGAAACTATCTGATCTTCAGTATCCGTTATGTAGTCAGTGCTGCATATTACTGTGATACAGTCCTCTCTACAAGATTGGATTATAAAGGATTTCTGAATTTAGTTAAAACCTGTTACTCTGGTAGTTAGAGAAAAAGTCTAAAAGTTCCTGTATGTGCATGTGTGTTTCTCTGTGTTCATAGGTAAGTTCAAGGCAAGCTGCCCTTGCGGTCCATTTTAAGCCCAGCCAATTTCATTTTTTTTTGCTTAAAATAACCTATTCCATTTGGTTAGAGATTGGCCTTACACATCCCATGGTTGATAATTACATATTACATATTACTGCTAATGAAAATAACTGAGATCATACCACAGATACTTTTTGGGGACCCATGCATAGGATAAAGCTGCCTTTGTCTATTAGTAGCAGAGGGGGCAGCCCTGGGGTAAATTTACTGTTTCCCATCCATAAATCCAGGTTTTTGCTTGAATATGAACAGGGATGAACTTTGTTTTATGTGGATGGGGATTCTGTTCCAGAGCCGAGATATCCTGTCCCTCCAAACCATTCTGTTGATGTTCCAGAAGAGGTTTAGATCCCTAGACACAAAATTTCTAATTTCATTTGACTTACTGATGTGCAATAAATCCATCGGTATTGGGTTGGAGGATGTACTGTATTCCAGACACAGGTTACCTTTTACCAATCTGTAGGACACCAATTGTAGTGACAGGGCTTTGAATCGGTCGATGTAGAACATGTTGTTTAGGTCTTGTATCCTTTTAGTAGGGTATCTCTGTTGGTGTTCTACTTGTTGTATGTGTTTGGACAGATATATGTCAAAGGGGGGTATTATATTCAATGACTAGGCTAATGAAGGCTGAGTAAAGGGGGACAATGGCATCCCAAGATCTAGACATAATGACTTTGCTTGTAAGCAGTGCAATATAGAAGGACTTTCTTACAACAATTGACAGATGTTGGTGAAAAGTTAGACCACTGTCTACATAAGTTCACAAATCCTGTACAACTGGGTCAACTGATGACTTCCCAAAGGATACAATAATGCATTGTGTGGCATTTAGTTTCAGTCCATGATTTTGGCACCAGTTATTTATTTTGGATAACCCTTCCTGCTGGATGGCTAAGTCATTTGGGGATTCAATGAGTGTTCCTAGCTTGCAGTCATCTGCAAACTTAGTTAGCTATTGGCTTTTACTTCAGAAAAGTAGATGCAAAACAGGAGAGTTCCCAGCACAGAAACCTGGGGGACTCCACTAGTGACTGGTCTCTCAGTGGAGATAAGTTTCCCTATTTTGATTTCCTGCATCCCATTTGGAGCCATTTTGCAATCTAGCAGGTAACATAGTGATTTATTCCCACTTTATTTAGCTTTACTACTAGGCCTGAGTGGGGAATTTTGTCAAGCTTTGGCCAGGTTGAGGTAAGTGATGTGTACCGTTTTGCCTTCATACATTGCTTTGGTAACTCTTTTAAAAAAAATCCACCAAGTTGAGTAACCAGGACCTGCCCTTGACAAATCCAAACTGAGAGGGGTCCAGTGTTTGGATGTTCCCTATGTTCTGAGAGGGGTCCAGTGTTTGGCTGCTTCCTATATTCTGATTCAGTAATTCCGTGATTCTTTCCATGGCTTTGTATATGAGACTGGTCAGATTTATGGATCTGTAATTGCCTGGCTCTATGAAACATCCTCCCTTATGCAGGGGAATGACTGCAGCTGGTCTCCATTTGCTTGGTGAGATTGAACAGTCTTGTTAGGGATGTGGCTGAATCATGCTTTGTATCTAAGATGCATCCATGGATATTGTCAGAACTGACTGATGCAGTATTTTTAGCTTTTCATAGCACTTTTAGGGCTGGGTCTTGTGTGTTAGCTGGATGTGAGCCAGATTCAGGTATATCTTGAGGGACAGATGAAAGTGACTTTTGTAATAAGTGTTTTTTTGCAAGGGAACAGGCCTTCCTGCACCCCCCAGCATGGAGGAATTACTTTCACCACACCTCTATGCCAAGCCTAAAATTGCACTGTACTGAAGGAAAGGTAAAAATTCCCCCAAACCACATTATTCAGTGACCTCAGATAAATACCGTACTTCTACAAACTCTTGTTTTAAATAAATTTCATTCAGTCAGTATAAATCAAATCAAATACTACTGAACAGAGTGCAGTTTGACTTTCTGAATCTGGCCCTTAGTTTTCTATCTTTATAACTGCTATTGCTAGAATTAGTTTTATTTCTGTTAGAAACTATTTAAAGAAGCACTGTACAAAGTGAATTCCTTGCAGTTTTACTTATGTTTATTGCCTGTCTCCATTTCATGTTGAATACAGTGTGCATAAACAATACATAAATTTACATAACAGAATACAAATTACTAAATTAAACACCAAACAGAAAAAAAAACATTATTTTCAGCATCAGGCAGGACAGAGAAGGAGAAGTAAGCATAAAATAAATGTATGCTGTCCCCTGGGCTGCACTGACTATCATCCCAGAGAATTTCATTTTAAAGCATAGGATTGTGTGTACAGTACAAAATAATCCCCTACTATATTAATGCAGTTCATCATGACTGCAGATAATATTCAGTACTGGCAAATACTTGTGTATTCCTAAAATAAAGAAATGCCCAATCATTTTTCATATTCATCTTGACTCTCCCATTTAGTGTCAGTCACCCTGCATAGACAGTGCAGATCACTCACACTTATTGTTTGGGACTGCAGGATTTTCTTTATGGAATGAAATCATGCCACATCTTCTTGGCTGCAGCTTTGAAGTTAAGCAAAGCATTCATTTATTGCATTATTTTTTGGGGTTTGAAACAAATGGCCACAACATAGCATTTTAAGACTGTGGTACAAACTTTTCACCATAACATGCAACAGTTCCCACCTCATTGCTGCTACAACAACCATTGTACAGTTTAGTCTTCAATTAGTATTTCATATAGAATATAAAATCACCTTTCAGGACTATATTGTAGACTGAAAATGCTAGCCATATGGTGACAATATCTAAGATGAGAATTCTGAAAGTATGGCTTTGAATTGGTGGCATTTTCAAAAAAAAAAACAAAATGTCTCATTCATACCCATTCAGTAAGTAAAAAATCTACTGCTAGGTCAACAACAGGCACGCAAGACTGGAACATCAAGCCCAAAGTATGTGAAGAGCAAAAATGTATCAGAGATAAAGATCTGACTATATCCAAATACCTTCATAATATAAAAGGAGTTCTATTTGTATCCAAACACCTTCATAATACAAAATAAGTTCTTTAAAATGAGTAATCCAAACTAAAGAGTTTAGGCTAAGTAGGACCAAGGTAATAAAGAAGCTTGTAAACTATTAAATAAACATTCTCACAGCTCCAGTTGGCTGGTAGATGAGGCAGTACCCCCTGTTTGCTCCTGTACCTATGACATATTTGAAGGAGTTAAATGTTTCACCTATTGCCTGGGACAAATGCAGTGGACAGTAATAAAGCATTGCAACCACACCACCAATCCTGCCCAAATGCAATCCCTACATAATAGGTAAAAACACACAAGATGGGACTGGAAACGATCAGAGCAGACTGCAGTTAATAAGAAAAACTGTTTTATTGTTAGCGCTTTCGGCTCGGTCACTACCAAGCCTTCTTCAGACAAAACAGTATGAGCAAGTCAGTTAAGATTTAAATAAAAAGTTGGCATAATGCTGCATATATCACTACTTTGCTGTCACAATTAAATTTAGATTTAAGAAAATATTTTTTGTCATTGATGGTACAGACATTACTGACAAATATATGTTTACATTGTGAACAGCAACCACATTTGAACATACCTCTGATGTTAGAATGTGTTAAACAAATGTTATGCTTTTTTTCTAATATGTTTTTTAAATTCAGACCTCTCCTATAAGTTAACTTAGGTTTGTCACCTAAGGCATCCAAGAGATGTTCATTACTTTTAATTAGGGTCCAGTTTTTAAATAAAATATCCTTGATATAATTAAAATCAAGGGAATAAGTATGCAAGAAGCTTGTGTGGTATAAGCTTCTGTTATGAAGGTTAGTGGACACTGAATTACATTCCAACGTATTGTTGTCACAAAAATTGTTTTCAAGTAAAACTTCACTGTCCACATTGACATCCAAACATTGGTGAGAGCTTAATAATGGTGTAAAATATCCAGATGCATTATGCCAACTTTGCAACGCGTTTTACATAGGTAAAACGGAAAGGAAGTTCAGGCAGCGAGTATATGAACACTCTTACGCTATTAACAAAAGGGACCCTAATAATGCTTTAGCAAAACATATTGCACAACATCCTGCTCATTCATTTAAGTTTATCATCTTGCAACAAAGACCCTTGGATATTAGAGGAGGTCCTTGGCAATTGAAGCTTGAGTTAGATGAACTGAAATGACAAATTATTACAAATGCTCATTCATTTCCAGGTCTAAACGAAACCTTGTCCATCAAATGTGTTTTGAAATTATTATCACTGAATAGGTAGAACAAATATTTAGAATAATATTTAAAGCTACATTCAAAACTGTATTCATACATTATATATCATTGTTTTTTCTGTAGACTAAATGAATTAATTATTTATTACTTTTTTCATACTTGATAATATTATACTTGGGTCATTTTGTAAATATATTTTATAGGTAGGCTAGCATTCTAGACTAGTACCATTTCATTATTTTGATTATCAGTTCCATTTTTAAATGTTTTACATAATCTATTGTACATATACATTATCTTTACACATTATATCTATGTTTGTAGAGTGGTAGTGAAATTATACATTCTAAAGTTCTAATTTTAAAACTCATTACAATATTTATATATTATTTGGGTATTGCTCTTTTAAGCATTAATTGAGAGTTAATTAAGCTTTTTATTTAAATCTTAACTGACTTGCTCATACTGTTTTGTCTGAAGAAGGCTTGGTAGTGACCGAGCCGAAAGCGCTAACAATAAAACAGTTTTTCTTATTAACTGCAGTCTGCTCTGATTGTTTCCAGTCCCATCTTGTGTGTTTTTACCAGTTGAGCATTTCGGAGTTGTTTTGTGCCCTACATAATAGAGAAGCCAGGGGTATGATTATGACAAAAGGATGAAAATGTGTGCTGGAGTTTGTTTCCTTTTATCCTCTTAGCTGTCCATGCATAACTGGTACCCTGATTTGTGCTCCATCTTTTGTTTCGTGAAACTGTCATCAAACCAGATTTCCATTATGAATGCCAAGTCATAGTCTTGTAACAGGTTGGAAATAACCAGTTTGTTATAGGTCAAAGTAACACTACTATACAGCACTCAGGTGTGGACCATGGGAAAGCAACTCCACTCCATCTGCCTGCAAGTGTTTCTACATAGCATAGGTACTGTATATCCAGAAGTATGACAATTCATAGAACAGCAAGCACTTCATTCCGTGGTGATTCAAAGATACCAGAACTGACAGCCCACCAATCTGCCAGAGGTCCTGTAGACCAAGTGGACTCCCACTATGTTTTTTTAAGACTAAGATGTCTCTGATAGACAACTGAAAATGTGGCTGGGGAGATACCTACATCCAAAAGGAAGACAAGCAAGAAGCAGGCTTCTGTTATAAACCAAAATAAATAAAACAGCATTCACATCTCTTTTTTCTAATTTCTCCAAATATTTTTGGGTTTCTAATACCATGATGGGAATGGACCACATTCCTAAGTCAAAGTATGATTAAAGTTCATGAAATTAGTATTGCTTCAATCTTTGATGTCAGCCAAAAGTGCTCTTTGCAGCACCCACATTGTGCCCAGTAATGACTCCTGCAATTTGTGTGGGGTTACATGGATTGGTAACATATCTAAATATGATTGTAAATTATTTTTTTATAAGACCCGTTGCTCCTACTACTATTGGAACTGTTTGAGTATCTTTCTTCCACATTGCTCTTATTTCTGCCTGTAGATCCTGGTATTTTATGACTTTGTGTCTTTCTGTATGCAAGACACTGTAGTTACTGGGTGTGGCAATTTCAATGATCAATGCTACTTTTGTCTTCTTTTCTTGGACCACTATACTTGGTTTTCTAGCATCTGTCATTTGAACTGTTAGTAATGGATGATCCCATGTGATATAAACATCATCATTTTTTGTGATGCTTTGTGGCTCATGTTTCCAGTGTTTTTCAGCCACTTCGATACCATAATGTTTGCACAATCCCTAGTGCAACAGTCTCGCCACATTATTATGCCTTTCAGTATACAGTCCTTCTGCTAAATTAAGCAGAGAAGTCATCTTACACTAATGGCAGAAGGACTGTATACTGAAAGGCATAATAATGTGGCAAGACTGTTGCACTGGGGATTGTGCAAACATATCCTAGCAATTAGTAAATAAAACTGTAATAGTAGATCTTAAGAAAAAAATAAAGGCAGACCTGAATGTGCCAAAAACAAAAGAAAGAATGTAAGGTGAAGGACCAGATGAGAAGGCAAGAAATATGGAAAAAACATAAATATAGTTGCAAGTATAGAAAACTTCTGGAAGAGCTTCATGTTGATCAAGAACGAACGGAGATCTCTCAGTGCAGTGTATCTGCTGACTTATGAAATGAATAGAAGAACAGCACTATAAGCAAACTAAACTAATGTATCACAATCAATTAGTAAATACAACTGTAATAGCAGATCTTAAGAAAAAAAAATAAAGGCAGATCAGTGCAAAAAAAATAAATAAATCAGTTCAATAAGAAAAAATGAACAAATCCTTTAAATGCACAATAATAAATATAATAAAAACAAGTAATCAGAAGTAAAAAACAGAGATAGTGTGCCCAAACAGAATTTCAACAGTAAAACAAACACAAGCACCACTCAAGAGACCACTCCAAACAACAGACTATAAAACCCACCACAATTTATTAAAGAAAAAAGTATAACATTAATGCTTAAATATTTTACCGCATTTCATCTAAACACTAAGAGACTTCTTCAGATGACTACATAAAATTAAATTCTTGCATTTAAATACTTGGCAAAGCCAAATCAACCAATTGTGTCACTCAATCAATTAATATAAAATCAATTGTCACAACAATAAAATCTAAGAATACAAATCTTTAAGCATTAAAAAGAAAATACAGAAAATAAATTTAAACAATAAAATGAGTATGTATACAAATGTTAAAAATGCATAGGTATACATAATAATTACTTATCCAAAAATGGTTAAAAAAAATAGATAAAATCTAGTGGCCAAATATGTTAAAACAGCTCCAAGAAATGTTAAGCGATAAAGTAATAAAAACACAATAATAAAATAAAGATCAGTAAAAATAAAAGTATAAAAAAAGTTTTTATTTACCTCTGATCGAACCTCAAAAAATATGATTACCAGTAGAATATTTTCCTACAACCTTCAATGAAAACAACCATTTCTATTTAAAAATTATAAATTGGCAGCTCTCATTTTTAATAGGGTGGCAATAATATTTTCATTTAGACCAGGAGGTCTTCCTGCATCAAGGGTGAATTGCCAGAATAATTCCCTATATTCTAACCGTGTCTCCCACGGTCCCCCTCTGGCATCCACTTGTATATTCTCTAGAACAAAAGATAAAAATCTGGCTTCCTTACACTTCATAGTATGTTTATATAGAGCATTCTTTTCATTTAAAGTCCTGATATTGTAATGTTGTTGTTTGTCTTTCGGCTTTTTCCCGGTAAGGGGTCACCACAGCGGAATTCCGGTCTGCTAATGATTGGCAGTAGATTTTTACGAAACTCCGAGATGCCAGCTCAACACCTAACCTTCAACGAAGGCACTCCCATTTACGCACGCATGTCTTTCGAACACTACCCAACTGCGGGGAGGACATGCAGACTCCACGCAGAAGGCACTCCCACGCCAAGCTGAGAATTGAACAGGAGAACCTCTTGCTGTGAGGTAACAACACTACTGCCATACCACCGCGGCAAAGTCCTGATATCGTAATAATGTTCATAAATACATTTTTTAAATTTTCACTCTATTTTCCCTATACAGAATGCTCCACAGGTGTCAGAGATAGCCAAGTATACTATCACTGCAGTATTATAATTATTAAACGTCCCTCCAATGATTTCTCTACCCCTACTCTCAAGCCGCATTGTCTCCTTGTTCATAATGCACATGTCCCACATCTAAAAGTACCCTTTCTTTTCATATTACTTCCTGTTCTGGGTAATTTTTCTGATTAAAATAACTCCTTTAGATTCCTTCCCTTCCTATATATAATTTTCAAAGGTTCATTACCTAGGACAGTAAAATCAATTAAATCCATAAACCTATCCCATTCATTTTTAATAATGCCCTTAACCAACAATATATTGCCATTGTACTCCATGGTAAGGGCCATATTGAACTAACCAGCCTTTTGTGCAGGATTACCATTTTTACCAATTAAGGCGCTATTCCCCAACAAAGGGAAATATTTTTCATTCCTAAATTGCTCTTTCTCAGTCCTAATTTCCTTTAATAGCTAGGAAGGATAACCACTCTCAGTGAACAGTTCTTCCAAAAAAATCACATTCATGCTCAAAATCCTTACTAGTAGAAGTCATCCTGCTCACCCTAATAAACTGTTCTCTAACTATACTTTTTTTCTGTTGAAAAGGATGTGCACTATCAAAGTTCAAATATGAGTTAGGGAATGTTTCCTTCTGAAAAGGTAACTGTAATTCTAAGTTAGTAATATAAATCACATTAATTTTTATTAATATTAAGATATTCTGACATGGTGTGGTGTATATATCAAATATTCAGATACAAGTAAATGAATTATTTTGTAATAATGTTTAACTTTCATTTAGAGTACAGGTTTACTTTAAGGGAAGCTGTGCTTTTATGATAGCGATTTTTGGCACCTAAAAATGGGGTATTTAAATGGGTTGTAGTGTTTAAATGTTGTTCTGATGAATTCCACACTTTAGTGAATGAAAGCGCTTAACATTCTTGTGTTTCATACATTAAAGAAGTTTTTTATCGATCGGTCTGTTGGTGTCTTCCTGTGGAGTCTGAGGCAGTCAGCGATCAACTTGTTGTTGCTTTCTGGTTCTTATTTGTAGGCTGAATGCTTTATTTTTCTGCAGTTGTTAGCCATGGACTCTTTGGGAGATGTTTCCCCTTTACATTCGCCGATTTGTTGAGAGGATGTATATAGACTTCAGTCGGAAGTCTGTACCTTAAGAGGTGAAGTAACTAAACTCATAGAAATGTTTATACAGCCTGGTGTAAACACAGCTGGTAGAATGCAAATGCAAAGTTCCATTAATTTGTTATCCGGAAATCAACAGATACCTGACCTTTCCAATGGTCAGGGTATGGGATTCAGTGGAGATACTGTGATAGAGAAAAGTAGACTAGTGCAGTAGCAAAGTTCCGGTAATATGTTAACCGGAATTCAACAGACACCTGATATTCCCAATGGTCAGGGTCCGGGCTTCAGTGGAGGTACTGTGATAGATATTAAGGCCTTGCAGGCTCATTTGGAGGCAGGGAACAGCAGCAAAATAACTGAAAATGATTTCACTTTAGATTTTTTGTTGTACAATTGGGAGGATGAATCAAAGCATGCAGGAGCCAAGCCAAAAATAGCTCTACCGACTCAGACATATTTGAATATGGCAGGCGATGTCACAAAGACAGGAATGGCTGAAAAAAGGTCCTGTTGGATGGAGCTCTAGTCCTAGAGCCAGTCTTAATGTTAAAAACAATATGGGGCAGGGCGGAACTTATTTAACTATTTTTTTTCAAACCATTTGTGACTTTGGTAATGTGAATCAGGGACAGGATACTGATTTGCATAATGATGTTGCACCTACTGGAACTTTGAAAGATTTTATATATTCTCTGGGTAAAAAGTTAAAATGATTAATGGTTTGAAATTAGTTAATGCATATCTTAACAAGTGTTTAATGTTAAACATTGTTCCTATGGGGTTACGTTTTTTCAAAAACCCTATGGGTGTTATTGTTACAGAACAAACACGTCATGAAGCTAATCAATTATTTAATCAGTTAGGATTTGATTTTATGAAATTGTTGATAAAAATGAATGATGAGAGGTGCTTTGCATTTTAATGAATGAAGTTGAAAAGCTTAACCATACTATTGTTAATGATTTATTGTTTTCACAGTGGGAGAAATTATATGTTAAGCAATTTAACATTGCGAATAAGAAGGCAACAAAAATTCATGGTAAAAAAGTAGGAAGATTGTTAGAGATGTAGAGCAGTATAAAAATGATGCAGCGTACCCTTGGAAGGAAGTTAAGTATGGAAATAGTAAATATAAGAGGGGGTACTATAACAAGAAGGGATATGATGATAGGGAAGTAACATACAATATGGCTAATGAACATTTTGAGGGTGGCAGACTAAATTTTCAGAGAGGTTGGAAACAGGAACAACATTCAAAGTGGAAAAAAGATGGAAAATGGAGACAGAACAAGTTTTATGCCATACAAGGATATCACAAGGACCAGTTTTGGAGGGAGAATGTGAAATAGTAGCAGTTTGTGACGATGGAAATAGTATTGTTTCTGGTAATATAGTCACTGATGGGATAGTTAACAGTTTTAATAATTTTAAAATTTACAACTACACCAGTCTGGTACTAGGAACAGTACATTTTAATTTATTATCTAGAGGAATGAAATACATCCCCACTACGTGCTTCCATTTAGTTGACTGTTTAAGTGAGATCAGACTCTTCCTTAGAAAAATCAATTTAGCTATTATGTTTAAGGATAAGGTTCAGATTTCAGACAAACATTCTCTTAGTAGCAAAAGCACACTTAAAAAGAAAAATGTTTATATTCCATCTATGCATCCTAGTGTGGCAGTATTTCAGAAGTTGGTTACGAAAGATATATATATATATATATATATATATATATATATATATATATATATATATATATATATATATATATATATAAACTTCAGAATAATATTAGGGCCAGAAACACCAGATGTAATCTATCTAGTGATGAGTTATAAATTCTTAAGGACCTTAAGGTAGATTTGAACATGAAACCGGACAAAGTTGGGGGGGGGGGGTTATCTATGATGCTATGGAATATACCACGAAAATGTATGAGATTCTTCAGTTGTCTGGTAATTATGAGACAGTGTCAATTAATTAAATTCACATAGCGTATAAACGCATAGATATGTATATAGAGGACTTTCTAATAGACAATAGAATCACTATTGACACATATAATTTTTAGAAGGTTGAATTTCCTACATTGGTCACCATCATAGGTATACCCAAGATTCATAAAAGCATCACCAACCCCCCCCCCCCCAATTAGTCCTATTATATCAGGTAGCCATTCTAAAACATTTCCTATAGGAGTAGCAATTGACACTTGGTTAAAACATATCTATGAAAAAATTCCCCATATGGCCAAAGACTCATGAGAGTGTTTGGAAGGTCTTACCCCCAATTTATGGAAAGAAGGGTTAATTTATACAACTATTGACTTTGTAGACCGCTTTTCATGTATCCCTAAGCAGGAGGGCTTGGAGAGGTTTTGTAATAGTATAAGAAAATATGGCAATTTAGAGTGGGAGACTGTCTGTCTTATTCTGGAGTGTATGCCGATTGTGCTGGACCACAACTATATCTACTTTGAAGGTGAATACTATGGGCTGACCAGGGGAGCCGCTTGTGCCCTCATGTTTGCCAACTTAGTCATGCTGGATTGGGAAGACACTATCATCTTCAGCTGTGGATTTTTCAAGCACATCAGACATCACTCCAGATTTTTGGATAACATCTTCATCCTATGGGGTGATTCACCTGAATGCCTAAATTACTTTATGGAATATCTAAACAACAGTAGTAAGTTTTTGAAATTTACCCATACAAGCAATAGAGAGGGGATAGCTTACTTGGATACCTACATTTCTAATGGAGTTAATGGATTCAAGTCACGAATATATAAGAAAAGTACCTTCTCAAATAGTTATCTTGAATATTCTAGCAATCACCCTAGAAAATTAATGCAAAATATTTTCAAGGGACAATGTATAAGAGCAGCTCGGACTTCCACCTATATGGATATGATAGATGAGTTGGAATTCATTACATGTTTATTTAGGGAAAGGGGATATCCAAAACATATGATGGAAGATGTTAAGAAGTATGTAGTTGAAGAATGGGGTAATAAATATCCCCCCTTTTATGTACAAAAAATAGGGGGGGTGACGCTGTTGTTAAGGTTAACAAAGGCAATGTTGATATTATCAGAGAGTTTGCATACTTCAATATACTCCCTATGTGAATAAGGTTAAAAGTATATTGACTAATAATTGGAATATCCTGATGGCTGACAATGAGATTAAGGATATTATAGGTGACAAGCCCACTTTTGTGTTTAAGATGGGCTGTAATATTAAGAAGTACTTGGAACAGAGTAGTGTTGGAAGGGGGGTAGACACAAGAACTAAACACACACAAAATGTGGTTGTTGTAATCAATGTCATGCCATATTGGAAGAAGATGGAATTATTTTGAATAATGTAAATAAAATTAAAATTAAATTCAGGCAAGGTAATTGTAATTCTAAGTTAGTAATATATATGGCTAAGTGCATGGCATGCTCATGTTACTATATAGGAAAAACTCAAAAAAAGAATTTATGACCATCTATATAGCATCAGAAGAATGGATAGTAACAACGCTTTATATAGGCATATCGAAAATGTGGGGATGGCCATGCATTTAAGTTTGCCATTTTGGAACATATAAAGATGGACCCTTGGGGGGTGGATTATAAAGCTACCTTAGGTTACAAAGAGGTTTGGTGACAATTGTTAACGGATGCTTCTACTTTGCCTGGTTTAATGATCATATATCCATCAAACCAATTTTACTCAAATAGAATTGAATAATGTATGGAAGGTGTACATTATGTGTTGTATCAAATTCATAACATATTTTTATTAACTAATTAATGTTTTATTAATTATTTTTTTATTAATTATTTTTTTAATTTCATATTAATCAATTGTTTCACATTCATTTTTTATTAATATTAAGATATTCTGACGTGGTGTGGTATATATATCAAATATTCAGATACAAGTAAATGAATTATTTTGTAATAATGTTTAACATTCATTTAGAGTACAGGTTCACTTTAAGGGAAGCTGTGTTTTTATGATAGTGATTTTTGGTGCCTAAAAATGGGGTATTTAAATTAGTTGTAGTGTTTAAATGCTGTTCTGATGAAGTCCACACTTTAGTGGATAAAAGCACTCAACATTCTTGTGTTTTATACATTAAAAAAGTGTTTTATCAATCCGTCTGTTGGTGTCTTCCTGTGGAGTCTGAGGCAGTCAGCGTTCAACTTGTTGTTGCTTTCTAGTTCTTATTTGTAGGCTGAACACTGTATTTTCCTTCTGAAATATCATGGATTTAACCCCAAAGTCAGTTTTCTCAATGGTAACATCAAGAAAATTCATCTTATCATACATAACAGTACCAGTAAACTGTAAAAAATTCTGCTGTACTTTCTAAAAACTCAAAAAAATTCATTGTCTATTTTCAGTGTCTACCCAAAATATAGATATATCATCCAGGATCCTTTTATAGAGGGACCAACATGACTTAAATCTAGAATCCAAAATATATTTTTTCTCACACCAGGCCAGGACAATATTCATGTAGATGGGGGCAGAATTTGCCCTCATTGCTACACCCTTGGTCTGATGGAAGAATTCCACATCAAAATATATGAAATTGTTTTTAACATGAGTTCCATCAACTGCAACACCACATGAAAATCATTAAACTTAGTATTCCCTTTATCAACCAAAGTTGGCTCTAACCACTCTAAACCTATCTCATGTGGGATCACTGAGAAGAGATCTTTTATATCCACAGTAACAAAAACAACGTGCTCAAAGGATTGGCTGGTGTGAATACCCATTAAAAAATCCCATGACTCCTTAAGAATCTCATTCTCAGTTCCCCATAATGCTTTTAGTTTATTGTCCAAATACTTAGCCAACCTGGCCATTTTAGACTGCTCAACTGCAACAATCTGCCTCAGTGGGGGATCACAATTGGTATTTATAGACTTTAGGGACACCAAAAATAGTAGGTATCCTAGGCTTGTTATTCATCAAATAATTGTAAATGTTCAAATCAATTAACCCCTCAATAAGTAAATCACCCAGTGCTAAATCAATTTTTTGGTATGCAACATTAATTTCATTTTTAGACACTCTGGTATAACTATTTGTATCCCGTAATATGTCAAACATCTTTGCTTCATAAATAAAAGTGCCCATAAGTACCATTCCACCACCTTTATCGGGTTTCATCACCCTAATATTTTTTATTTGACTTAAGGTCCTGCAAAATTTTCCACTTATTCCTCTTAAGGTTAAAACTATATTTATTATTAGGAATTTTCATTCAAATTCCCTTCTCCACTAACAATTCAAACATTTTTAATTGTGGATGGAGGGGTGGGTTATATTCACTTCTACGCCTAATAGTATCCATGTCCCTAGCCCTATTAGGTCCCTGCACCATTAAATCCAAATTGACCTTTCTCACAAACATCTTGAGGTCTAAAATGAGTTTAGTCAGGTCATATTTTTTATTTGGGGTAAATTTAAACCCCCTTCAAAAAAAGGTTAAAGTGGTCAGGGGTTAATTCAACATTGTTATAATTAAAAATATTATCAACATCTCCCTTCTCCCTGAATTCTCCTTTGCTTGCCCCCTTGAAAATAAGTCTGATTGTAATGGGGGGATTTTGGTTAATAATTTTATTTTATTTATTTTACATTTGTTGACTGGGCTAGTCTAGCTGGATATGTGTCCATTTTCAGTAGAGGCCTGGGGAGAAAAGCTCCAAATTGTTAATACATTGTTTTAAAAAGTAAGTCAAAAAATAGTGACAGTTATAAAATTCCAACAGCAGTAATGTAAAAGTTTTTTTTTTTTTGAGAGATTACTTATGAAGTAGGTCTAAACGATAAGCTATGTGAAGAGAAGAATACAATACTGTTGACAAAATCACTTACTGTGCAATTTGCTTAGCATAATATTCATACAAAAATGTAATTTAAAGACATATTGTAAGGAAGGAAAACAAAATGTGAGGGAGGTGAGGGAAAGAATGAAAGGTGTCAGAGATAGATTAGATGTAGTTTAGGATATGATCATTTTATAGGGGAGGTAGAAGAGTTACTGATAATAAAGGGAAACAGGGATAGTCTTAGGAAAGAGAGGGAGAGACTTCAGGGATAAGTAGTAGGTGAGGGTAGTATTTCAAACTAAGCGTAAAGTTGAGCTAAAATGTCCCCTACAGAGATATTGAATGAAGTTAGATTGGAGGTGATTCTCTCCAATCTGCAGAAGGGTGGGTATTCCAAAGGGTCCATGGTATTTTCATACCTATCATCATTTCCTACATTTTTAGCAAAATGTACTTCAAAATTTTCCTTCGGTACATTATCAGAGAGTTCCCTAGTCCTTTTATAATTCTTAGGCTTTGTGTAGTATCTTTTTTCTTTATATTCCCAAACATCTCTATCTAGTTTCTTAATTTTTCTTTTGATAATCACTGAACACATCTCATCAACGTTATACATAATTTTCAAATATTTCTGTTTCTCTACATCAATAGTAAACATAAGGTTATTGGTAATTTGTTTGTTAAGTTGTTCAATGCAAAGGTGCAAACCAGTCATACAACATTCATTTTGCTTAATTACTATTCTTACAATATCTAAACCACACCTATTAAAAATTTCAAGCAATTCATTGTACAAGTCAGACCCCACAACAATATTATAGGGGTATTTAAATACCCTTAACCCCTTAGGGACAATTCCCCTATTGAGGCATTCTTCAAGTAGTCATTGTCAATACTCAATGACTTGTACTTCGCTAACAAGTCATAAAGTTTATTTAAACTGTTGTTATAGGTATCTGGCTCTACCACAATACCATTCTGCACATCCTTAGCTTCACAATTAAAATTATGCTTTTCCATTAACCAAGCATAAAAGTCTTTTCTAGGTCGTAGACCTGTATTCAAATCAGAACAGTCACCTTGCAGAGTCTCAGTTCTCCTTTCACCAACAACTGCCTGCTGTCTTGTATTGTCCTTATTTGAAGATGAAAAAATACTCTGAGTTCCAGTTTCATGACTTAACATAACATAGTTGATCTGGCTTCGCTGAATATTTAAATGCAAGAATTTAATTTTCTGTAGTCATCTGAAGAAGTCTGTTAGTGTTTAGAAGAAAATGTGGTAAAATAGATAAGCATTAATGTTATACTTTTTTGCTTTAATAAATTGTGGTGGGTTTTAAAGCCTGTCGTTTGGAGTGGTCTCTCGAGTGGTGCTTGTTTTACTGTAATAATAAAAACAAGAGTGAATCTACTGATGCAAAACAAAAAAACTGGTAGAATCTAACACAGTGAAAGAGAGAAGGGGATTTGGAAAAAGGCTCATTGTAGTAGCCAAGTACTGTGACAATGAGAAAATGTGATTCATAGACAGCTATGGCCACAAGGTAAAAGACATCATTGTCAGCACATTATCATGTCTTTGAATTGCACTCTAGCTAACATTAGTGCTGTCAGATCTGACAGGGGTACTGTTCTCGCTAGCAGCGCATTCATCACATTGGTAAAAGCCCACCCTTACGCACACACACACACACACACACACACACACACACACACACACACACACACACACACACACACACCCATTCATGAGGTGTTAGCACATCTTGGAAAGAGCACATAGCTAATGAGCACTTTCTTAAACTGATGTATTGCCATGTAGCTCTGCCTGTGAGACTGCCATCTATGTTGAAACTCCTAATAGTGTAAACAGCAACACTAGGGTAGTCTACAAATTGAAAAGACTTGTAAGGGGAAAATAGCCATGTTAAGGCTTCCCCCACATGCTAAGCCTTTCTAAATCCCAGCCATGATCCAATAAAACTTCAATATGATACACAGTGATGTAAAGTAAGGAAACTGCTGAAACTGTAAAAATAAACAATACTGAGTGTGAAGATTGGGGGAAGATGGGTGAAGTCTGCCAGCCTGGTCAAATAGAATTTGATACATAATTCTATCATTTGTAAATATAAATGTAAAATACAGCCTTGTTTCTTAAATGAAAGAAAAAACTGAAAAAATGTGAACTTCAAGAGTCTTGCAACATTACCATGTGCTGTAAAGAAAACTAAGCCAAGCATTTCACGTATGTTCTTTTGAAGTTAAAATTATGTTTTGTATACCCTTTTGATCTAGATAGTGATGCCGAAGTGGCTGGCTGAACACATTCTTTATATTGTCTTAACTTAAGGAATAATTGCTAGAGTGTACATGTGAGATGTCTTTTATTGTTGTAGTTTCCTGAGCAGGTGATAGATTGTAAAATAATGTAGCCTTTTTGCCTGGGAACTCCAGACTAAGTGTCAAAATGATGTAATGTGTATAGTGGGAAAACCTAAGTGTCAAAATGATGTAATCTGGGAGGGCCTAGCAAAGATGTTTGTTAGTGAGTTTATTGTTCAGAGAGAGACTGTAAGCATTTTGATCTCGATATCCAACTTATCAGCACTCTGCCTGTTGTCTTATATAAGTAGTATCTTAGAAGTATGTTTTCTTGTAGAAATAGCTAGGACTATAAAGATTAGACAAGTGTTTTTCTGTTATACCAGAACTTCCCTACTGTATTGTTTTAAGTTTATGTGATCTCTGAACTATTAGATATCACTGTGGTGTATAAGTATTGTCTTGTGTTTTTAATTATTTATTATTAAATAGTTTAAAACCTTTTACCTGTGGCTGGTTTGTGTAGAGATAAGTAAGCTCTAGAGTACATTGCATGCTTATAAGTCATCCTGTAATAAGCCCTTCCAATAAGCATTAGACTGATTAGTCACATTACTAACTGGATAATAATATTACACAGTAAAAATTGGACACCCTTTTAAGGTCCTTTGAGCAGCTGATAAGTATTAACTGGTGGTGGCAGAAATTACTACCATATAGTCTGGGTAAAGAGGCACAGCTAGAGAATCTGTGTCAGCCTTTCCCAGGAGTGTCTGTGAAGTTGTATAAATACTTATCTCAAAGTGTGTGTGGTGTGTCAGCTACCTGGGTAGGGACACGAAGCACTGGTGGGACAGAGAGGGTACTGGAGGTTAGCTTGCCAGCTAGGCTGAGATCTGGACCCGACAGCTTTGCCAGTGGTGAGTCTTATTGGAGACCAGGAGAGCAAGGGAGCAACCAGCCCCAGACTGACTGTGATCTCTGTGTGCACTTAAGGGAAATTGTACTTTACTGTGTGTATTTGTTATCTTTTCCTCTTATATGAGACGCCCTCCCTGGGGTTAATGGTGAGAATTGAGGTTCCTTGATTGCTGGGCCAGGGCACGGTCATCACACTGAGCACAAAGGTAACAACAGAAAATAGGTATAGAACCAGACATTGGAATGTGAAACTCAAATCAGTTAAATTAAGCAATTAATAAATGAGGTAAAATATAGATAAAACTCTGATAATGTAGTATAATTTAACAAACAGAAACATTAGCAGAATTAAGTAATGCTGCAACACTGAGAGTTGATCTAAAATAATTAAAGGGAAGAAAAACTTTGTTGAATGTTCCCGCTGACCATAAGGAAGATCCTGTGTAGTTCAGTAAAGGCCTGTTTGGGATGGGAAGTAAAATTAAATCAGTTGAGTAAAGAAAAATACATGATAAAACAGGAACCTACTGGATTTGAATAATATTCACAAATGTTCATAAAAGATCAAGTGCACAGGAACAAATTGGATGTTATCATAGGAACAGTAGGACAAACCACTATTGCTAAAATCCAAGTAACTGTAGGTGTACAAATGATGAAGTAATGAGCTTAAAAATAAACTCCATGTGTGTAAGTAGGAGAGAATAGTACAGATTTTCTGAATTAAGTAGTGAAGTTAAAGCCAGTCCTGATGAAACCTAAAAAGCAGTCATTTCAAAGCAGCAAACAAAAATAAGCAGCATGAACAGGGAACCAAGAGAGCTGGGTCCAAAGCACAGAAGGTGGTGTGAACAGCATGGTTTTACAGACACTGAAAGAAAGAACATTATTTATTTATTTACTTATTTATCTATATCTATTTATTCATTTATGTATTTATTCATTAATTAATTTGTTAACCTAGCAAGATGCAACTAAAGTCCACATCAAGCAGCAAATAGTGCTGGGTCCAAGGCAGCAGGAGGTTGTGTGAACAGCATGGTCTTACAGACACTGAAAGAAAGAACATTCTTTATTTATTTATTTATTTATTTATTTATTTATTCATCCGTTCATTCATTCATTCATTCATTCATCTATTTTTTCATTTATAAATTTATCTATTCATTCGTTAACCTTGCAAGATGCAACTAAAGTCCACATCAAGCAACAAATAGTGCTGGGTCCAAGGCAGAAAGGCAGCATCAGAGAGACAAGTTGTTATTAATGACGCCTGAAGATAAAGAAGAAGAAAAAAAGCAAGCGATAAAGGAAAATTCAGACAGTACAGCAGGACATCAAGCTAAAATTAGTTATTAATGTTAGTGCCAGCAGCTGGAAGCTGCAGTGTCCATATGTGCAATTGTTAAAGTCTTGAATCTCTTATGTTATGAGTGGAGTGAAACAACAATAGCAGCTGACCATCTGTAGATGCAAGATACTGACGAATACTGAGATACTGGAATTTTGGAATTCAGGACAGGATTAGCCCAGAAGATAACATAACAGGCAAACATTTCTGCACAAAAGCAGAAATAAATTCTACTTGAAAAGCTTCAAGCAGAAACATTAAGCAGGATTACTACTTGGACTTAGGAAAACTAAAAAAAGAATAGATGCTCCAAAGGGAAAGTACAAGAAACAGTACGCTGACAAACAAAGAAGGTAAAAGTAGTGGTAAAACAGTGCCTCAATAGATAAACAACTGTCCCACAGTGCTAGGTAGGTGGCTGCCACAAAAAGTGCATGGCTTGCTGTATATAATAGTACATCTTTGTAATTGCAGTATGGTACTTGGGAGACTGCATAGTGCAGTTATTACTGTTTGCCCATGGCTGTGAGGTCACTGGATATGAAGGAATATTATTCCTGTAAACACCACTAACTCCTCAGCCCTTATTTATATTTTGTTTATAAGATGGGTTGAAGGATGGATGTCAGTTGGTGACTAAGTCAACACTGTAAGCAATTTATTTAGGTACTGTCTACTTCAGAAAGGAATATTTTAATTTATAGTGCTTTAGCCAATCAAATGGTAAGAAAAAGGCCCATTGTCACATCATTAATAACAATATTTGAATTATTGGCTGTCCCTCCTATATCCAATTGGCTCATTTGCTCCTCCACTAGGGCAAGAACCTGTTGGCTCATTTGTTCTCCTGTGGAGGCAAGAGCTGAGTGTTAGGGTCTTGCAGACTATCCTATCCTGACCCCTTTGGCAGCATGCAAGTTCTGGTATGCCTGCTTCCACATGTGCACAATCTCCTGACCATGTGACACACCTCTTGAATCCCATGGTATGGTAGACTCTTTATGTTGCAGTGATATACCTGCATCACTACAAGTGCTGCCAATTCAGCAAACCAAATGTGCTCCCTCCCCACAGAATGGGCAAGCTAGCTTTGACCTCTCACCCCTGTCCTTCTCAACCCAGTCCATACAACAGTTGTGCCACTAGTACACTTGTCACCAAGGTGGCTGCAGGGTTTAATTCCTCTGAGCCACAGGACTGGCTGAATTCCTGAAACTCTTCAGATGAAAAATGCATTGTTTGTGGATACATCTTTATTAAGAATTCTGTTGCAAAAGAAGGGAAGGCAAAGAGTCTGAGAAAATAAAATGTAACAACCGAAACATAACTTCTCATATGATCAGATATTGATCTATGGGATTCCATTCCTTTCTCAATCAGAGATGTTCAAAAGTACTTAGTCTTCAGACAACAGCTCAAGGAACACCTCTTCAACCAAGCAAAGTGCAGCTGCACTCACTCAGGTCAGTACCCTGCAGCTCTCTCTCACAATCCTCTTTATCCCCATTTCATCCTTCTTTATCTCATCTAGTCATCCCCTTACTTACGCACTCTCATTTATCCTACTCCCCTCTTCTCATTGCCTCTCTCTCACTTCTTCTCCTTTCTACTCCTCTTCCCTCTGCGAGCTTCTCTCACCTTATTTTTCTGTCTTCTCTCCATGGTATCCTTTCTTGCAATTATTTTAACTTTCCTCTTCTAATGTCTTCATACCACTTTATATAATGATATGCTGCTATTCCTGCAGCATAATCCATCTCAGTCATTATGGCTACATCTTATCCATAAAGCTCTGCTAAGTGAAATTCTCTTTATCCATCCATGTTTTGACATTGTTAACTGCTTCTCAAACTAAAAGTTGTGAAATATTATTGTATCTGTAAACATCTATATATATATATATATATATATATATATAAAAATATATATATATATATATATATATATATATATATATATATATATATATGTATATATTTTAGCATATCCTTGTATCTATCAGTTCACCCAAGCTGTGCCTGCAAATGGTCCACTGAGATCAGTGCACTACCACGATAAACAAATATAAATAAATATTTTTTTTTTCTATTTGTAAGACTATATTTAGTGCTGTCTTATTTTTTATTCCATTTTTGCTTCCTATTTTGTGCACTCATACCTCTCGACTGTACAGATTTTTGCAGAATGTCCAGATTTTTGCCTCATAGTTTTGGTCTGTTTTTTCATACAATTGTGTTTTCTTCTGGCAAATTAGTAGCAAATCATTAAAGATTGAACTTAAACAATAATGACAGACATTTGAGTTTCAGACTCCATACCCATCAGGAAATTCATACTAATGTAAGACCTGTTATTCTAACAATTTTCTAAGTTTGTAAGTGTAATATTTATAAATTGTCCCTATTTTTGGGCATTTGTCCCACTTTTATGCATGGCTTTGTCCAGATTTCCTGCTTTAAGAGGTTAAGAGGTATGATCAGTTTGCTTACTTCTTCATTAAGTCTATCAAAATTTGCTGACTAAGTCACAGTTCTTGCAATGTACTCTGTGAAATGCTGTAGTAGAAAATGTCCGTGTTATACTGATATTGAACCATGCATTTATTTAACTGGATAACTAACTGATCCAAATAATTATTTTTATTCTTGACCCAACAGTAATCACAGTGAGTGTTAAATATACTCCCAAGAGACAACAGTTGATGCAAGTCAAACGGTATACTTTTCTCATCTATTATGATTGACTAGCCTCTAAATGAATTTGCTGCTGACTCTTCCAAAATCAAGAAATTAGTAATCATTGAGATGGCAATACAGATGACAGGTTTTAAAGATAAAAAAGTAAAGAAATTATGGCTGCAAAATTTCACCCTGACGTGCATTAGAGAATGCTACTGTTATAGAAACTTAAAGTGAAACTGTCTAACCAAGTTTGTTTGAAAATAAAACATCTGGCTGAATTAGGCTGTCTCTGCTACAAAACTGAAAATTAAAAATATCCAAGAAGTGTTAGTTGTTTTGCATCTTCTGAGTCTCCTGATTAATTAATTAAGCCCTGAAGAATGATTGCAATTGTTGCTTCTAACACTCATAAAAATGTTTCTAGAACAAATGCACTCTTTGATATGATGGGGAGTTCCTTAAAAAGCTTTGCAAGTACATCACAGTTAATGCTATTACTGTTGACTCATTAAGTTTTAGATATAAAGTATTTTATTTATTTATTATTATTTTTTTAACATTTGTTTACCAGGATAGTCAGAGTGGACAACTAGTGCCCGTTTTCAGCGGAGTCCTAAGGAGAAAAGCTCCACAAAGTTACAGAGTAGTAACTAAAAAAAAAAACATGATATAGTACTTAACAAAGTTTAACAACAGTGTAAGATAAAATGTTATAGTAAGGTTAACAGTTAAACAAAAACAAAGTTGTAGAAGAAGTATATGATCACAGTGCATTTTACAGAGTGAGCATAAATACAGCATATGTACAACTGACTTCACAGTAAGCCCACATTTGAAAGATATTTACACTCTATACAATTAGCATAGGTAGAGCACAATGTCAGTGAAACAGCCTACAGTGGGATGAGGGTTCAGGGTGGATCATTGCAGTTACATATGTCATCATAAATGTGTGATTTAAGAAGGTTTTTGAATGTGGTAGTGTGGTTTTTGTATTCCAATGATTCACTAAAATTCAAATCAGCAGAAGATTCGTAATCCATCCCAAGATTGTGCAACCTTGAGTAGATTATATTAACTAAGGGACACTGGGGAAAAGACCCTTCTTGTGGAGTGATCCATTATCCAGAGTTCTGCATTTACGATTGTGGTTTATTATTTTTAGCGAAATGAGATATTACTGAAGAACATCTCCTTAAACATATTCCATTTCATATAAACTCAGTTAAGCATGTTCTGCTTTACTGCAAAAAAAATTACTAAAAAAATGAAAGAAAAAAAATATATGGTATCAAGAGGCCTGTAGTTAAAATGTATGAGAAACTGATCAACTGAAACCCTGTCAAAACATACTATTCAAATTTGCACTCTGCAGATACAAAACAGAAATTTCAAAATACAGCCATTTTTGCAGGTGTTCTCCAATTCAAATCCTGTCAAACAATTTTAATCAAGACTAGAAATTCAAAATATAACCAGTTTTCCAGGTGGTCAAGCCTTCTCATAACCCCAAATTTGTATATATTAACTCCAAGTTCACTAAACCTTGGGGGTAAATGGTAGAACGTCCTTACCCACAGTTGGGCAATCTCATAACTAGCAAAACAACTGCAGCTGACAAACTGTGAGTTGACCAGTAAAAATGGTAGTGTTGCATCATCTTAAAACTCAATAATAACAGTGGAGTTGGTATCAGTTTTTAGACTGAGACATTTCTTTTACTTTTGGAGAGAGAAAAAAATTGCAAACCTTAGAATTATGCACCAGTGAAAATATTTTGCTATCATTTCTGCGAAATCCCACATTGAGGAATATTACAAATCCTTCCTTCTGATAAGAGTTAAATAAAACTGTCATCTACTTGAACAGGTGGTAGCTCAGGTGGTTGCTGAGAATCCCATGGCAGTTATTTAGAAAATAGTATTAATTTATTATTTATTAAAACAAACCAATTATTTGACAACTTAATCACAGGTTTACATAACCATTAATGTAACTAAAAAAATGCAAACACATGGTTTTCCTTTATACATTTACCGCATATGATGCATACCTGCCATTCCTTATTCACATATTTGTCTTTCTTTTCCCACTTCCATTAGTAATAATAATAATAATAATAATAATAATACCTTCCTTACCAAATATTCTGAACTGATTAATTTCCTTGTAAGGTAAATAAACATTATATATTCACATATATATATATATATATATATATATATATATATATATATATATATATATATACCATTTATTTTACTGTAATTATCCTTCTTCATATCTTTTTATTGTGCAACACCTGCATTTTTCTTTCTTTTCTTAAAGGAGCAATGTTTTATTGAAAACAGCATTGCACACATCAACAACAATAAAAGATCATACAATGATAATATAAATACTTATTTCCCATCCACAAACAAAAGTCAGGAACAAGACTCTAAAGATCAAATGTTGTTTTTCTTTCGGCTTTTCCCAGTTAGGGGTCGCCACAGTGGAACTCTGGTCCACTAATGATTGGCAGTCGATTTTTATGGTTCCGAGGTGCCAGCCCAATGCCCAACCTTTAATGAAGGCACGCCCATTCATGCATGTCTTTCGAACGCCACTTGACTGCGGGTAGGACATGCAGACTCCACACAGAAGGCGCTCCAGCCGAGAATGATTATAATAATTCACAATTCTGTGTTCAGATCATTATTAGTAAACTAATCAGTTATTCAGTTAACAATAAGTCCATTTTTGTAACAGCGTCATCTTATTATTTCAGTCTGACAAACCCATTTCTCCTTCATACAGTTAATTCTTTCTCCTCTATCTCTGATATATCTGGAAGGTCTATCTTTTTTCATGCTGCAATAATGACCTTTTTTCCCTACCAACAACAGCATATTCAACATATTTGCTTGTTTCCTTTAGTCAAACCTTATTACAATAATTCCTGTTCAATGATTATCTTACCAGAACAAATTCTATCAAAATGCCTTTGAATTTCCAAGTTAAAGCTGGATTGCCCCAGAATATATGTCTCCAGTCCCCCAGATCCCCCAAGTCAAATCTCAACATAATAGAGAGGGCACTGTAAAAATCCTTGAAAACCTAGGGACATGTAAAAATGTATTTCTTTCTTTATTGCTTTATTTATTTTACAGTTGTTTACCAGGATGGTCCGACTGGGACAGTGTCCATTTTCAGCAGAGGCCCAGGGAGAAAAGCTCCAGTCTAATCTTACATATAAATAATCACAATGAGTTATAAATAGAAAGTATAAACAAAATTGACAGAAAATGAGTGCTAACACATTTACAGGATAAAAATGCAAAAACAAAAATAAATACATAGTATCATCTAGAACAAGACTTTAAACCCTTGAATATAGACAAATATATGGTTGAATTTATATATGTGGAGGAACATAAAATTAGTTAAGAAATTAAAATACTTAAAGAGACGCTACAAACACAGAAATGATAGTGCCTAGTTTTTGTGGCATATGTAGGGATAAGAAGAATTTTAAACCAAGCATCAGAAGAGCATTGAATATTAAGTTCTCGCTATCAGGCCAGTTTAAATTTATTAGTGTGATGTGATCTGAGATTTATAAAGATCTGATATATTTTTTAAATAATATCCTTGTTTGCCACAGGAGATTCTCTGCCATTGAGCCAACACTGCAAACACAGGGAAGGGAGCCTATTTTCATAGTGGTTTCCTAATCAAAGTTTGAAATTATGTCACATCATCTTGGCTGCCCTGAAAATCCTTTGAAAATCGTCTCAGGTCATAGGTTAATCCCATCTATATTCTGATCTGTCTCCCAAATCGCAAAGGTACATCCTTATTCCAATGTCATGCCAACCCCCTATGTATGAAAACCCAGATTCTATCCATTCTTAGTGGTAGCAGCTTGAGAAACCAGTTTAGTGCTTTAGACTCCTGAAATACCCAGTAAATTAATCTTTGGCACTCAAGTACAATTCTGCTAACTCCAATTGTTAAATGAATCTTCCTATCTACAAGTTTTTCATAAAACTTAATTGAGTCTCTCTGATTGCCCAAGCAACACTTCCCCATTATAGAGGAGAGAAAGCACCAGCCAGTAAAGTAGTAATGCTGCATAATACAAAGTGAGAGAGGCCTAAGCCTCCTTGACAGGGAGATAACACAAGTATATCCCAATGTATACTTGACTTACTGCCTCCCCACAAGAAATTTGTGACAAGCATGTTCATGGTATATAAAATCGAGGGGAGAAGAAAACAGCTTATCTCTTCCGTTTCCTGCAGAAGATCAATGATCTTCCATCTTCTAAAGTTCTCCTTAGCCTTAGTCAGGATGGAATTATAAGAATCAGGAGTTGTCCTCTGTACGGTGTCAGAGAGTTGTATGCCCAAATGTGGATTTTGTTATTCTTTCCCAGGAATGGGTATTCTCTTCTAAGAGAGACTGATAGAGTATAATTCACGTTAACCATGTTGGTCCTTCCATAATTAATATTGTAACCTGCTAGCTTAATGTAAATATTTAGCACATATAAAACCCAAGGAGGTCTCTGTCAGAAAGGGTCAGATATAGTAAAATGACATCCATGTATAAAGAAAGTTTCATGTGATGAGCTCCAATATGACAATCCATAATGTATGAATTCCTAATTCTAATGACCAAAGGCTGTATATATACTGCAAACAGAACATGGAATACTGGACATCCTTGCCTACTTCCTCTTGTTAAATGAAAACTGGTAGAAAGTTTACCACCTATTTTAATTTGTGCTGAGGACTAGAGATAAATAATTTTAATCATTGGCAGGAATTCCATAGGGAATCCCATCCTTTTCATAACATGAAAAAAAATACTGTGTGACAATGTCAATTTTGTTGTCATTGTCTAAAGGAGTTAAAACTAATGGGGTTGCCAAGATGTCAATAAACTCCATGTCTTAAGTAAATTATCAAAAGTAGATAGCCTGCAGAATTCCAGTTTGACCATAATGGATAAGATTAAGTAAAGGTCTGGTGAGCCTTGCTGCCCATATTGCCATAAAAAATTTATAATCATGGTTTTGAATCAAAATTGGATGATATGAACTGGGATTCTTAGAGTCCTTACCTGACTTCAAAATAAGATAAATAATTTCTTGTTTCCAAAAGGAGGGACCTCCTGATGTTGCGTGACCCTATTAGCTAACTGAACAAACTGATTGATAAATCAGTTTTCACCAGATAGGTATACTTCCTTGGGAATTTGTCTGGACCAGGTGTCTTACCCCTATGTTGTTTAGAGAGGTATATAAAACCAAGGGAGAAGAAACTAACCTATCTATTTTGTTAAGAGGAGACCTAAAAAGGCTTCTTTTTGACCCAGTGTCATATGTAGCAGCTCTATTGAATTAAAGTAATTCTCAGTTTGGTATCTTAGGGATTTCTGTATATGTTATTAGTAGAAAAGTAGAAAGTTGACTTCAGTGGTTACCCCGTCCCATTAAGGAGTTACCGTTAAGAGTGAGATAAGTATCATAGAAGGTTGCAGTCTGAAACATAAAAATATCCCTTCTACATAAAGTCAAGTTTGCCCTATAGTGTGTAGGAAAAATTGTGCTGGTAAACCGTCTGTCGAATTATTAAGGGACTATGGTCTAAGACTACTGGTAAAAAAATGAAAGTGATCCAGCACATAATAGTTCACTTTGGTAATTACAGTTTATCAATCCATGCCTTTGGCAAAACTGACAGACAACTAAAGGAATGTATTCACAAACATGTCAGTAATATTAAACTGAAAGACATGAAAAGTCCACTTTCCAAACATTTTTCAAACATATTCTAGAGAATGTATGTCATCATTTTCAGTTTATGGTTCTACAAGTGTTGCAAGAGAATATTCAAGGGGGTTTGTACTTCTAGAAAGGGTCTGAATATTAAAAAAATTGATAGAAAGATATTTTTCAACTAGAACTAATCGTTATAAATTAGGGGCATACAAATGTGGTAGATGACCCCAGTGCCTTCTGATAGCAGAAGGTGAAGCGGTGACTGTAGAAGCACGTAGAAAATGTATAGCTGTGACTAGTCATTCCTCATGTGAATCTATGGGTCTGGTATATTTAGCTAAGTGTGGATCCTGTCCCACTGTTTATACTGGTAAAATGGAGAGAAAGCTGAAAAGACAAATATATGAGCACACTAGGGGCAGTCATAATGTTAATAACACCCTGTATGTGCGATGAATGAGAAAGAAAAATTTTGGAGTGAGTTGGATGAAGTGGTGGTGAGTGTAACCAAGGGTGGGAGACTAGTGATTGGAGCGGACCTCAATGGGCATGTTGGTGAAGTGAACAGAGGGGATGAGGAAGTGATGGGTAGGTATGGTGTTAAGGAGAGGAATGCAGAAGGTCAGTTGATTGTGGATTTTGCGAAAAGGATGGACATGGCTGTGGTGAATATGTATTTTAAGAAGAGGGAGGAGCATAGGGTGACGTACAGAGTGGAGGAAGATGCACACAGGTGGATTATATCCTATGTAGGAGGGCCAGTCTGAAGGAGATTGGAGACTGTAAAGTGATGACAGGGGAAAGAGTAGTTAAGCAGCATGAATGGTGGTCTGTAGGATGATGTTGGTGATCAAGAAGAGGAGGAGGAGTGTGAAAGCAGTGCCAAGGATTAAATGGTGGCAGTTAAAAAAGGGTGATTGTGAGGTGGAGTTCAGGGAAGAGTTAAGACAGGCACTAGAAGGCAGTGACGAGTTTCCAAATAGCTGGGTAACTACAGCAGAGCTAGTAAGGGAGACTGCTAGAAAGGTGCTTTTTGTGACATTTGGGCAGAGAAAGGAGGACAAGGAGACCTGGTGGTGGAATGAGGAAGTACAGGAGAGTATGCAGAGGAAGAGGCTGATGAAGAAGAAGTGGGATTGTCAAAAAGATGAAGAAAGTAGACATGAGTATAAGGAGATGAGACGCATGGCAAAGAGAGAGGTGGTGAAGGCTATGGATAAGGCATTTGGAGAGTTGTATGAGAGATTGGACACTAAAGAGGGAGAAAAGGACCTGTACCGATTGGCTAGACAGAGGGACAGAGCTGGGAAAGATGTGCAGCAGGTAAGGGTGATAAAGGATAGTGAGGGAAACCTACTCACAAGTGAGGAGAGTGTGTGGAGTAGATGGAAAGAGTACTTTGAAGGGCTGATGAATGAAGAGAATGAGAGAGAGAGAAGGTTTGATGATGTGGGGATAATGAATCAGGAAGTGAAACAGATTAGCAAGGAGGAAGTAAGGACAGCTCTGAAGAGGATGAAGAATAGAAAGGCTGTTGGCCCAGATGACATATCAGTGGAAGCATGGAGGTGCTTGGGTAAAATGGCAGTGGAATTTTTAACCAGATTGTTTAATGAAATTTTGGAAAGTCAGAGGATGCCTGAGGAGTGGAGAAAAATGTTTTGGTACCTATCTTTAAGAATAAGGGTGATGTGCAGAGCTGCAGTAACTACAGAGGGATAAAACTGATCAGTCACAGCTTGAAGTTATGGGAAAGAGTAGTGGAAGCTAGGTTAAGAAGGGAGGTGATGATTAGTGATCAGCAGTATGGTTTCATGCCAGGAAAGAGCACTACAGATGCAATATTTGCTCTGAGAGTGTTGTTTGAGAACTACAGAGAAGGTCAGAAGAAGTTGCATTGTGTCTTTGTGGACTTAGAGAAAGCATATGACAGGGTGCTTAGAGAGGAGTTGTGGTATTGTATGAGGAAGTCGGGAGAGGCAGAGAAGTATGTAAGAGTGGTACAGGATATGTATGAGGGTAGTGTGACATTGGTGAGGACTGCAGTGGGAGTGACAGATACATTTAAGGTGGAGGTGGGATTACATTAAGGATCAGTTCTGAGCCCTTTCTTATTTGCAGTGGTGATGGACAGGTTGACAGATGAGATCAGACAGGAGGCCCCGTGGACTATGATGTTTGCAGATGACATTGTGATATGTAGTGAGAGTAGGGACCAGGGTGAGGAGACCCTGGAGAGGTGTACATATGCTTTAGAAAGGAGAGGAATGAAGGTCAGTGGGGCTAAAACAGAATATATGTGTGTAAATGTGAGGGAGGGTAGAGGAATGGTGAGGATGCAGCGAGTTGAGTTGGAAAAGGAGGATAAGTTTAAGTACTTGGGATCAATGTTTCAGAGTAATGGTGAGTGTGGAAGAGAGGTGAAGAAGAGAGTACAGGCAGGGTAGAATGGGTGGAGAAGAGTGTCAGGAGTGATTTGTGACAGACGGGTACCAGTAAGAGTGAAAGGGAAGGTCTACAAGAGGGTAGTGAGACCAACTATGTTATATGGGTTGGAGACAGTGGCACTGATGAAAAGGCAGGAGTCAGAGCTGGATGTGGCAGAGTTAAAGATGTTAAGATTTGCACTGGGTGTGACTAGGATGGACAGGATTAGGAATCAGTATATTAGAGGGTCAGCTCAGGTTGGACAGTTTGGAGACAAAGCAAGAGAGGCGAGATTGCGTTGGTTTGGACATGTGCTGAGGTGGGATGCTGGCTATATTGGGAAAAGGATGCTAAGGATGGAGCTGCCAGGTAAGAGGAAAATAGGAAGGCCTAAGATAAGGTTAATGGATGTGGTGAGAGCAGACATGCAGGCAGTTGGTGTGAAAGAGCATGATGCAGAGGACAGGAAGAAATGGAAACAGATGATCCGCTATGGCAACCCCTAACAGGAACAGCCGAAAGAAGATGATGATGATGATGATAACCACACTTTGTTTTGTGACCAGGCTAATTTTTTCTTTTTATGTGTTAGAAGAAATTTCCTGTGATGTGAGAGGTGGTCAGTGGGAGACACTAATTGAGTACTGTGAATTATATTGGCAGGTTATCCTTGAAGCTTACAAGGACCCTGGATTAAATGACAATGTTTCCCTTTTACCTGTCCTGAAGTTAAGGCAGCAAGATTGTAAAGTGTAAATTGTGCAATATTTATATGTTTGTAAAAAAAAATTTTACAATTTTAATAAAATTATTACAAATTTTAGACAGTAATATTTAGGGTAATAAGGTTTATGGTTACAGTTTTATTCATGTTTTTAAATGCGAAAAGTTGACAGTTTACTTCAGTGCTCTATTTGCATGGAGCCTAATATGCTTCTATTTGTTCTGTCTCTTTAAATGTTTCTTAAGTTGTTAATGGATTTTGAGTTTATTAATTATTCAATTTGATTGTAGATATAAATAGGGGTATTTCCCATGTTCATTTCTGATAAAGTGTTTTGACAAAAACGTACATAATAAACTAGTGGCGTTAAATACCCAAAGTGCCTGCCTTTTATTTGTTTGGGATTATTTGTGGCTGTACATCTACTGGAGTTGGTTGAATCCTCGGTCTTGGAGTGTTCTGAATGTTTTAGTAACTGAGGGTGCCCCTATCTGATTCACGTTTATTCAAGGGGTGATATTGTTATGCAAACTGAACAATGTGAAATGAAATGGATAGCTGAGCTACAGGATTACAAACCTCCTAGCTAAATGCTAATCTACCACTCAAGCCCACCTGAAGGGGCGGAGGTTACGTAGAAGGATCTGATTTGCTGCTTGAAAGGGAGTTTCATGAGGGAGATAGTTGATTTGCCACAGACTTTCTATAAATATTTGAACCAAGTTTTTAATGGCAGATCTGAAGAAGGGTTCAGTGGAAACCCAAAAGCACTTATCCTGTTTTTATTTTCTTTTAATAAAGTTGGATTTTATGCTGAACAGCCTGGTGACTGCATTGGTCTTTTACATGTTATTATTTGTTTTACTCTTTTGTAGTTCTTTAACCGCCATTCCATATTGCTTTGGATTTTTGTATATATAGATATAGATAGATAGATATATCTGTGTGTGTATAAAAAATGTATGTAGGATGTATAATACGATATGTGTGATGCAGTACAGTGTGAGTACATCTACAAAGAAATATGCAATAGATATTTTTGTAAGTAGTCACACATGCACTGATTTAAGGATGTGCATGCATGTGTGTGTGTGTGTGTGTGTGTGTGTGTGTGTGTGTGTGTGTGTGTGTGTGTGTGTGTGTGTGTGTGTGTGTGTGTGTGTGCGTGTGTGTGTGTGTAGCACACACACATATACAGATGCACATAAATATGGACACACAGGCAGGCATGTGTATGCATGTGTATTATGTAATTGTCATCATCCTAATAAACCTTCTTTCTCCTACTTTCTACATGTCCCAAATCTTTTTCACCATAGTAGTTATAAGGCACAACTGCAATGGTTGTTCCACTCCAAGATTTGTAGGTTTAGTATGTTTTCATGCTATCTTAATACTACAAAAGTGATGCAAATATAATTATCCCCTGCCCTTTTCTTTTGAGAAGCAATAAAACATTCACTTTCTGATTCCTAGTCATTTAGAGAACAGTAACATCTTACAACACTGTGAGTTATGCAATATGGGTGTATACAATTCATTATTTATAATAAAGTTAACATAGTAGAGTTAAGCATTATTAATGCATACATTCTAGTAAATGTTATTTAATGTTTTACTTATTCCTGTTACACATTGGTATGCTACCCTCTGGGACTGAATGACAAGAAGTTAGGTTTGATGCATGCTACCCTCTGGGATTAAATGACAAGGAAGTTAGGTTGGATGCATGCTACCCTTTGGGACTAAATGACAAGGAGAATTGTAAAGTGATTTTAAGAAGAAAAAGAATAGAAGTGTATAAATGTGAATTGAAATTTCATTCAGTCTGAAGAAGGCTCATTAGAGATGAAAGTGCTTACTGGAAGTTGGAATAAAGTTTTTGTGTTTTAAAGTCATTCTAAGCCAATTTTTTTTATTATTTGTTGTTATACAGTTTATCTTTCTGTTTTTTATATAACACATTGTCTATGTGTTACATATGTAGTCTTTGTCAATGTCTTTATGTCAGTATTTTTTTTCTTTGCATTGCAAAGTGCATTTATTACTTGTTATTATATTTGCCAATGTAGCCGGAGTCATGGCTGAAAAGGGTCCTGGGACCTGTTCACTTTCCTGGTTAACAAAGTATAAATATATACGAAATACAAAAAAGGGGGGTTGAACATGACAGAAATAAGTATAGAACTAGTAAATCATATTTAAATTCTGCATCATTCATGAGATAGAAAAAAAAACTTCCCACTAAAGGTATTGGGAAGTAGCAGACAGACTTACTATGGAATCTGTTCGAGTACTACTTGTCACCTGTACATGATACAGCAAGGATCATTTACTGCAGTGAGAGTTTTTGCACCTCAGGATGAGAGTATGGGGAAAGGTCTGTCAATTTTTTTTAGAACTACAAATGAATCTCTTTACAAAAGCCTGCTATTTACCTACTTTCTTTTGCTGGAATTAGCTAACAGCTATTTATAGCATAGAGCAAGCTCTGACTGACACATAAATGAGAGTCAGTCAGGGAAACATAGAAGTAGCTCTGTTACACAAAGTGTGCTAGATGACAGTGCTTCACAGTCCTGCCATTCTATTTTAATTGCTTGAGAAAACAACACCACTTCCTTATGTCTAGCATGACTCATTTAAACAGGACTTGAAATGTATTCTGGGAAGAAGGAATGAAAGCAAGAAAATAAGATCACATTACCAAGGCAGGCCCCACCATACACCATTTAGTGGGAAACACATTAAAATTGTAAAAGAAGCAATTGCAGTGATTTTGAGGGATTAAAATAGCCCATGAACAAAGATACAATGAAAAAACATGTTTTTTTGGTTCTAAGGTTGAGTTTTCCTTTAAGAAATGTTTAAGTAGCAATATGTTCTCAGTTTTCATGCTTTATGTTAAGTTTCCATTACCTTAGGGTGTCTGAAACAGCATACTTCAGACAATGGCTCAGCATACTAATGTCCCTGAAACAGTCCTTCAGAGAACGATATGGAAATGTGAAATGAAAAAGAGAAACACCAGGAAACTGTAACAGTTGAGCCACTACAATACCCACATTTAATGCATTCCATTATATTTGTACCTGTAATGCCATTTTTTATTCTAACAATATTGTTCTTTTCTATTTTAACCACAAACATTGTGCCCTTAGCACTAACTTTCATACTGATTACTAAGCCTCATCTATCAACCCCCCCCCCCAAAAAAAAAGGTGATGTTATTTGGTAGCCCTGACTAACTGCCATTGCCTAGCCAAGTATTTACATTCCTGGACTACTGATTAAACAAGTTCCTTATCATAAACAAAATGTGCTCATGTGAGATAAGCTGTCTTATAAAACTTTAAGTGTTAGGTTTAAGCTTACCTCAGCAGTAGACACATTTGGATGTGGGAAGTATTCCAAATGCTGTTTCTCTTCAAAAATGTGGCTTATAACACATTTCATGTAAACACAATGCTGAAATGTATTGTCAGAAGTTCTCACTCCTCTCCATTACATTTTTCGATAAGAAATTGACTTAACTCTTGTTGAAAATAAGGCCTGATGTATACACAAAGCCCAAGTAATTGCCCTCAATGCAGAAGCTTAATGCTGGATATCACCTTGCACAGCCATTGCTAGAGACTTCGATTCTGACTGAGTTGAGGTTCAGACCTTTGGTGAATATTCTAATCTCACAAAAAATGGTAAGTTTCAGTTTTTTGGCTTTAAACAGAATTGTCACTGAGGCAGCTAAGAATGGTAAATAAGTTATTACATATTTCCTATCCTGTTAAAAAAATGTTTAGGGTAAATGATGGCACAGATAAGCAAATGCATCAGTCTAGTTATTTTACCATTACAGTTGTACATGTTCTCATGGCCATGGTGAACCACTATGCAAGTGTAAACATTTTCTATATAATTTTTCCTCTATACCTGACAACTCTCAGGTTCCTCACAATCAGACATGCTCCTTCATTCTCTGGAATAGACTTCCCATACACATCAAACAGAGTACCTCACTGACCCTCTTAAAGCGCAACCTTAACAAGTGGATGGGAAACCACAAATTTGTACCAGAGGTTCAACCTGTGTACCTCACTGACAGGGGTAACAGGTGCTGACTGAGGTTTCTTTTTGGGGATAAATGCTTGGCTAGGCTTGTAAGAGCTCCAGGGCCATTAGCCTAGTAACCTCCTATGATCCTGTGATTTCCATTACTTGGGGATTCACATCCTTTTGGTATCTGTATGAAAGGGTCTATCATTCTGGAAGCATGGTAGTGCTTTATACCTTTGTTGCCATCTCAGCAATGTGTAATTGGTGATTTGCACCATACTGAAGGCTCATGATGCCTTCTACATATGGGCGCCTTCTCCTGCACATCCTTTATGAAGGTTATCACATCAGTTACTTGGTAAGTGTAATGCCCTCGCATAGACCTCATGCCTGCATCCCAGGCCTTCTTTCAAGGGGACCTCTGTAGTACATGGTAATCTCTACCTCCTCTCCCCAAGATGGGCACATCTGCCTCAGCACCATCAAGTAAGCATCTGAGCCAGTAATCAATCCTGGGTTCCCTTGGGCTATAGACAAGTTCTTATTATTCTATTCTGTGTCAACAGGCATATGAAAATAAAAAGTTAATTTCTCTTCTTCAGGTGCAAGTGTAGATGGCACTGAATCTAGATATATGAAAAATTTCAATATTTCTTCTAAATATTCTTTTCCCTGTGAATTCTAATACTGTTTCAGTTTTAACATGAAGGCAAGGACAGTAGAAAGGATGATGTCATTCAGTATATAGTACTTTCCCAGCTTTAGTCACTCTTTTATTTGGATTACAAGATGCTTGTTGATTTGTAGATAATGAATGTGAGACTAAGTAGGACTCATAAAATGGCTTATAAGTGACTTCTGATTTTTATATCAGCTTTGTCTTTTTGTTTCCTTGATACTGGTGCAGGAAGTTTCTATTGTTTACAAGGGAGTATCTGAAACACTTTAAGGTACAATTTCAGAATCTTTGACTGAATGGTAGGGATAAACATCAAGGGAATAAAATCTTTCTGTCACAAAAGGATAACTGATAAATTAGTTTTAAGTCCCTCTTTTCATGTCACACAAGGACCCTCCTATCTGTCTTGTAAATTTTTACTGACACCTGTCTGCTCTTGCATTTCATTAGACGTTTATGGTTGGGGCATAATAGACATGGTATCTGGGAGAGATCATAGCACAGTTTCTTTCAAAGAACAGAGCACAAAACAGAGCTATTCCTCAGCTCATCCCAGGAACTTCAAATCTCTGGTAATAAGCACCATGCCGCTGTTAAACTATGTTAGCAGTAAGAGTTATAGAAAGGGTACCTTTTATGTCTCAGTTGACAGTATTTTACCAAAGGTTATTTCAGATACCAAAGACATATGATGGAACAAAAGGCCAATTTTAGACCTTATCCCCTTTACCACACAACTGAAGGTTCAAAAATTTAATTTCAAGGATCTTGCTAGTGACTTAGAATCTGAAATATTATTGGCTTCTTCTTAACTTTCAACCCTTGCAGGAGTTTGTTTTAAGATTCAAGGAGGGAATATAGCTCTCCTGTCTGTGGTCCTACTATTTAATTTTGTCAAGTCCACAAAACAATCACAGGATATGAGCCAAAGAAGTTACCGATACCAAGGGTCTACCATGAATAGTTTTATTAACAAAGAACACTGAGCTCTTTCGTCAAAAAAATATGTAAAGACTTCTTCAGAGTGTGAAAGTTAGTTACAAAAACAAACACATATATAACACCATATTAAGTCACATGATACACAAACACCCTGCTTGTTTTACCACTTGGTATTAATAAATACCCTTTTTTTCTTTTAAAAGAAAACATACCATAAAAAACATTCATTATAAACTTTAAAGACATACAAAACAAAATTAAGAACATATAATACAAAAATAAACAAAGCAAAAACATTTTTTTAAACCTGATAGGCTTTCAATTTTAAAACACTAGCAATAAAAACCTGATCATTCAACCCAGGTAATTTACATGCATTAAGCTTGAGCTGCCAGAGCAATGTTTCCAAAATGTCCTCCCAAGGGCCACCTCTAGGGTTAACTGCAACACAGTCCAATCCAAAGAATTTAAAAAAATGGTCACTATAAACAGAAATATACTTTGCTAGGGAATTATTCAAGTTATTTTTCCTAATATTGAACATATGTTCGTATATACATTCTTTTCTCTTAGTTTTTCCTATGTAATAGTAGGGGCATTTTTGACACTTAGCTAGGTAAATAACCCCAATAGAATTGCAATTACATGGGAAAGAGCACCTAATAAATCTACCATTAATAAAAATTTTGTCACTAACTAAAATGTGCCTACTCTGAGCACATCCTCCACACTTGGTGGTACCTGTTTTTTTTATTAGAAACAATTTTCCAGAGACTGTCACCATTTTTAACACATTTTTAAAAATGTTGCCCTTTTTATAAACTACTAAAGGTTTATTACCAAGTTTCTCTGTTGCCCCTTGAAACAAATTAAATACTTCCCAATTTTTATCTAAAATCTTTCTTATACTAACGTCCTCAACATAAAATTGAATAATCAAACTCAACGTAAAATCCTTCTCACAGCCTCTATTTTTTTTTTATCTACATCACTAATACTCTGAACATTTGATCTAACCATCAGGATTAAAGAACCATTCTCCCTTTCCAACTCAATACTAGTTCTACTTGAAATTATTAAATCATCAGGGTAACCTCAATTCACAAACATACTATGTAGGATGTCACACTCATCAGCAAAAACTGCATTATCAGATATCATTTTTGCCAGTCTTATGAGTTGCCCCCCCCCCACAATCCCTTTTTTTTATAATATGGATGACAACTTTGATAGTGTAGTAAGCTGTTACAATAGGTGGGTTTCCAATATATAGTAGTTTCTATTGACTTATTATAAGAGTCTTTAGAAACAGTAACATCCAAATAATTAATGGAATTGACATCCATATTGTAAGTAAATTTCAAGAAAGAAGTAGTACTGTTGAGGTAGGCAATAAAGGGGGGAATATCATCACTACTGCCTTCCCAGGCAATATCATCCAGGTATCTAGTATAAACTTTCCATGGAAAAACCTGGAACTTATCAAACAAAAAGTATTTTTCCCACTGAAGTAACACAATATTCGCAAAAACAGGGGCACAAGCGGCCCCCATTTCTACCTCCCTAATCTGGTGGAAATAATGCCCATTGATAAAAACAAAATTATTGTCCAATACAGCCTCCATGAGAACATTTAAAGCATAAATTTCATCTGCATCAAACGTCTTAGACTCTACCAGGAAATTGTTGAACCACCTTAACCCCACATCATGCGGTATGGTGTTATATAATTCTAGTACGTCAATAGTAAGAAAAATCAAAGAATCTAAAAATTGAATATCCTTAATCTTTAACAAAAAATCATAGGAGTCTTTGCATAGATAATCCACATCCCTAACCATTTTTTTCAATTTGAGGTCGATGAATTTAGAAAGGAGGTGAATTTTAGAGCAACTAGCATTAACTATGGGTCTCATAGGTGGATTTTTCATATCTTTGTGCATCTTTGGAATTCCAAAGATGGAAGGAACCAAGAGGAATTTAACCTGCAGGAGCTCATAGGTAATATAATCAATCTGTCCCTGATCAAACAAATCTTTAAGTAATCAATTTTCCTGTAGGATAAATGAATATAACTCAACGAGGTCTCTTCATAAAAATCCACATTGAACAAGTAACTAAACATACGGTTAGTGTAATCTCCCTTGTCCATGATTACGACCCCACCTCCTTATCAGGTTTCATTGTCCTCACCTTTTTGTTGTTAATGAATTTGCATAGCAATTTCATTTCAACACTAGTTAAATTAGAAAGACTATAACATTTACTTTCTCTCAATAATGTCCTAAAATCTTGTTCAACAAGCTTCTCAGACAACAATAGTAGCAGTGATAATGCTGGATTTATCACACTACTTCTACGCATAATATTAAAACATTCATTGTTATTGTGCTGTTCAAAAATTAGCTTAAAATTAAGCTTTCTCACAAAGAGCTTCACAGCAATTATCAAATGTTCAATTTTGGCCACATTTGTAGGTACAAAGGAAAATCCTTTACTCAGTAAATTGGCATATTAAGTCCCAAATAAAAAGTTAGTGAAATTATACAAACAAAAGTCACCTTTAGTGTTGTAATTTATACAAGGAAGGTTGGCCTCCTCAGGGTAATGCATGTACAAACTATTAGAATTTATTGACTCTTCTGCTGGCGATAAGTCCTGTTGTTCCTCTACTGGCCTGTAGAGTTGGTCTGTTGAGGCATCCAATGATGCTGGCCTTTGTGTTATTGAAAGTTCTTGCTCGAATTCTCTCGAAGCATCTCACTTCTCCATTTTTTGGATAGGCATGATTTTTTGTGTTTGTTTTGTTTTTAGGTTTGTTGTTTTGTTTAGTTTTGTATTATATGTTCTTAATTTTCTTTTGTATGTCTTTAAAGGTTATAAGATTATAATGAATGTTTTTTATGGTATGTTTTCTTTTAAAAGGAACAAAAAGAGTATTTATTAATACCAAATGGTAAAACAAGCAGGGTGTGTGTGTATCACGTGACTTAATATGATGTTATATATGTGTTTGTTTTTGTAACTAACCTTTACACTCTGAAAAAATCTTTCCATATTTTTTGATGAATGCACTCAGTGTTCTTTGTTAATAAAGCTATTCATGGTAGACCCTTGGTATCAGCAACATCTTTGGCTCGTATCCTTGTGATTGTTTTTGTGGACTGGATTTGTCGAGTTTTGGTGCTCTCGGTTCTTAATTTTGTCAAGTGTTTTACAAGGTGCTTAACCCCAGGCATATCATCTTTCAGACAAGGAGGTGTGCACATTTACTCACATCTAGACTAATAGCTAGATGGCTGTCTCTTTCAGACTCATTTTGTGCAGCTGGTGGACAGACTGGTGGCAATCATCTTCTTACTGCAGACCCTAACATGGACTGTAAATTTCAAGAAACCAGAACACATTTCTTCAGAATTTTTTTCCTGACTCAAAAGAAAATTAAATAATGCTCTTGTTTCAGTGGTTGTCAACTCTGTTCATTTACTCTGGTAGGAGTTTCCTGAAATTACCCAGTCATATCTCAAGCCACATTCTCATACTGCCAAAAACCAGGTTGCATGTGAGGAAGTTGTAACATTATTCTCAAGATCTTTGTGAAAAGTTATTGGATCAGTTTGAACTTTATTTCCCTCAGACCCCAACTTTGGAGAAGGTGATCAGATCCTAGGAATTTCTTCTTTCATCGACAGCAGAGGATGCCTCAGATGAGGAACATATTTCATAAATTTGTTAGAAAATATAGACCTGTACAAGTGAGGATACATACCACCCTGACAGAAATTGTAGTGATATTTCTAGATTTCTGGCATTGAAAGTATTTGAAAGTACAGCTCAATGATCCTGTTGTACATAAACAAGCAAGTTTAGGGAATGGCATTGACAATGAAACACAAACTGCAGGCAGTTTATCTGACTGGCAAAGACAATTTGCAGGCAAACTTTCTCATCCAAATGGTGATTTCGAATATGAGTAACAGCTACCTCATCAGATCATCCTAGAACTCACTGGAATGTGGTTGAAGTCTGTCCAGGATCTGATCACTTTTTCAGAGAATGTTTAGTTAATCAACTTTTCAACCAAATCTCACAGAGCCCTATCACGACCTTGGGAAAACAATCTGCTTTTTAGAATTCCCCTTATTCTGTTCATTCAATGAGTTCTACATCACTGAGCAAAAAAGAAAAAAAAAAACGTTTTTTATGTTTTTGATAGCTCCATTTTGATCGAGAAATGCTTTATTTTTTAGTCTGAAGCAGAAAGACTTGTGCTATGTATATGTTTATCAACTCAATAACTTCTAGTGTTAGGATAAGACTTATTATACACCAGTGGCTTCTCTCTGTCTTACACTTAAATAATAGAAATTTGATTTTCAGAATTTTTCCATAGACCTTTAATGAAACAAGATCTTCAACTAGAAAATGTATTTTTCAGATGCAGATGATCTTAATGACATATGCACCACAGTTATACGTGTTCTAAACTATCTTTTTGAAGAACTTCTAAAGATATTAACAGAACCTAGGGTTCTGTGCTGAGATGTCTCCTATTCAGCATCTACTTTTCTGAAGTTAAAGCCATTACCTAAGCTGACTAAGTTTGCAGTGGACTGCAAGCTAGGAGCAGTCATTGAATACCAAATGACTTAGCCATCCTCCAAGATATTTTTTCCCAAATAAATAACTGGACTGAAACTAAGTGCCAAAATGCATTATTGTATCCTTTAGGAAGTCATACATCCCAGAGAACTACAACAGTAGCAATCAGCTTCTAAGAGCGAACTCTGTTGTTTGGGATTTGGAAACCTGACCTGTGACCAGCATGTGTCCATTGCTGTAAGAAAGTCATTCTATATTGCACAGCTTATAAACACAGGGATTGTATCTAGAACTAGGGAAGTCATTATTCACCTTTACTCAATCCTCGTCAGGGCAATCATCGAATATAATGTTCACTTTGCCTTGTATCTGTCTAGACACATGCAACAACTAGAATACTCACAGAGATAGCTTACTAAAAAGATTCAAGGCCTAAACATGACATCCCAAATGGACCAACTAAAAGCCCTGTCACTGTACTTGGTATCCTACAGAGTGTTAAGAGGTGACCTGTGTCTGGCATACAAGCATCCTCTGTCCTAATACTGATGGATTGCATGTCAGCAAGTCAAGTGGCATCAGAAATATTCGGTCAAGGGATTTAAACTTCCTGTACAACATAAACAGAACTTTTGGAAAGGAATATTTAATTATCAGCCATGAGATTGATAATGCCAATCTAAAACCAAATGAGATAGGTTAATTTGAGCATGAAAAGGGAAACTGGTTACACCTAAAATGGCCCACAAGAGCAGCTAGCCTAGAACTTATCTATGAACCTACTGCGTTTTATGTTTAAATAGTCCAAGACTTACAACTCATTCTTATTAGCATACTTTCCATTGGATCAGCTTTTATATTCTAGGCTTTTACACCATTTTTAGAAAGACATTAAATCTTGGCCCACCAATGAGAACTACTGCTCTTCAATGGAATTTCAGTTGTCTTTCTTTTTTTAACACCTTTATTGAATGATCACTTGTGAGATAGGCAAAATTACATTTATATAAAGGTGATCAAACCAGATTAACACATTCACATTTGCAAACATTATACATCACATATATTATTCTATACAATATAATCAGTCCAACATTACATACATTGTTCAATTCTTGCTGTCTGTTAAACCTCATTCCTCCTCCAAAATATTATCGTTTCCTCAATTCCCATTTTTGCTATGTAAATTACTCCTACCCTTTTCTAAAGATTCCACTTCCAGTACCTTTATCACTGTTACAATTATTCAATACTTCAAATACAGTTGGTTTAGACTTTGATTTCCATTTCCTAGTAATTGCTTTTTTGGCAGCCACCAGAATTAAACTTAGCAAGGCCTTACTATCTAGGCAGCTCATATTCTGTATCCCAACTCAAAAAATAATTTCCATAGTTACCCTCATTTCTCGCCCAGTGGGCTGACAGAGTACTCTATAGGGAATTTTTAAAGTCTGCCAACTCATTACATTCCAAAAACACGTGTACCCAATTACCTTTTTCTTCCTTATTATGCCTGAAATATTTTAGATCTACCTGAGGAAAAAATCTGTGCAGTCTGCTTGGGGTATAAAAGTACCTATGCATATACTTGCAGGCAAAAATCCTAAATCTACACTTTGTTGAATATTTGGGAGTCATAAACCTGTCCTCCCTCTGTTTCTTTGTGAATTGCTTATCTAATCTCTCTTCCCGGTCTTTCCTGGCCTCTGATTGATTTCTGGAATTTCAGTTTTGTTATAGAATCCTTTCAACTAGTGTGCCCAGTTCCTTTACAATTCCTAGTATAGAAAATAGTCCTTTTATTAATTGGTACTTTATAAAAGAGTGTTTCATTGCTGCCAGCTGTTATGTGCTGTGAACTTTGTATACCATGTCTTAGAGAGACATTAAATCTTGGCCCACCAATGAAAACTACTGTTGTTCAATGGAATTTCAGTTGTCTTTCTTTTTTTAAACACCTTTATTGAATTATCACTTGTGAGACAGACAAACTTACATTTATATAAAAGTGATCAAACCAGACTAACACATTCACATTTACAAACATTATAAATCACATATAGTGTTCTATACAATATAACCAAGCCAACATTACATAAATTGTTCAGTTCTTGCTGTCTGTTAAAACTAATTCCTCCTCCAAAACATTATTTTTCCTCAATTTTGATTTTTACTATGTAATTTACTCCTACCCTTTTCTACAGATCAAACTTCCAGTACCTTTATCTCTGTTACAATTATTCAATACTTCAAATACAGTTGGTTTAGACTTTGACTTCCATTTTCTAGTAATTGCTTTTATGGGAGCCACCAGAATTAAACTTAGCAAGGTCTTACTACTATATGTCTAGGCAACTCATATCCTGTATCCCAGCTCAAAAATAATTTCCTTAGTTACACTCATTTATTGCCCAGTGTTGCTGACAGAGTACTCTGTAGGGAATTTATAAAGCCTGCCAACTCATTACTCCCCCAAAACACATGTTGCTAGGTACCTCTTTCTTCCCTATTACACCTTCAGCATTTTCCATCTGCCTGAGGAAAAATTATTTGGAGTCTGTACTTATATAAACACTTCCAGGTAAAAATCCCAAATCTTCTAGACTTTGTTGCATATTTGGGAGTCATACACATGTCCTCTCACTGTTTCTTCATGAATTGCTTATCTAATCTCTATTTCCAGTCTTTCCTGCCCTCCTCTGATTGATTCCTGGAATTTCTGCTTTTGTATACAATCTTTTGAACTAGTGTGCTCAGTTCCTTTAAAATTCTTAGTATAGAAAATAGTCCTTTTATTAACTGTTATTTTATAAAAGAGTGTTTCATTGTTGTCAGCTCTTAGGTGTTGTTAACTTTTTATCATTTTTCATATTGACAGAAAGGCTGTTGATACCAGTTTTTATTTAACTTTATATCATTTTTCATATTGACAGAAAGGCTCTTGAAACCAGTTTTTAATTCACACCTAAGATCATGTCAAGCACTGATCTGAGCTAAAATAAAAAAAATGAACCAAAATAAAATATATTAGCCATTCTCTTTCTATATTCATTATATGATTGCAAGAGAATGATGTTTCCTTAACATGGGTCTCAGAAGGAGTTCCAAGATGGCTGCACACTGACCAGCAGATTTATTTCAGCCTTCCCAACATGAAAAAAGAAAAACTCTGACAGTTTTAATAAATTCATTTCCGGGCTTGTAAGTGCATTCCCTAGATGCCAGCAAAGAAGAAACTTAGAGCGACTGAAAGAAAATCAATCAGAAGGGGTGATGAGAAAATATTGACTGGGGAAAATCATCCAGCTGTTGAGTAAAAAACAGTTCAAGCTCAAGGTTTGTTACAAGATATGGCTTTCACTAATCTAGAGGAAAAATAAATCAGATGTACTCAGGGCGTATTAAAATAAATGAAACATTGAAGGAGTGTGTAGACTAAAATAACAAAAGGCTAGAAAAAAATTTAATAAGCTTAAAACAGCTATTCAGATGAACTGATAAAGCTGCAAAAATCAGATGCTGAAATGAAAAAAAGGCTGGCTGAGTCTGAAACTACGCAAGAAGACCTTTTTCAAAAAATATTAAAGTTAGAGGACAGAGTATATAGGGGAAAACAGAGATTTTATGCTGCACCAGAGAAACTGGAAGGAACAGACTGTATTCATTCTATAAAAGCATGAATAAGCAACTGGGCTGGTATTCCACAGTGGGATTTGTTAATTGAAAGAGCACATCATGTGTATGCTCCAAATCTGGTCATGCTAAAGCAGAAAAGACTTGTGTTAGTAAAGACGCAATTATACCAGCAGAAAGAGTTGATCCTGACAAATGACAGAAGGGCAAAATATTAAAAACTGGAGCTAGTAGAGTGTTTGTGGAAAATGATTACTCAGTGTATACCAGGCAGAAGCTAAGCAAATTTAACTCAGCAATCAGAGAATGTTGAGAGGCAGGTTTGAGATTCAAGCTGCCTTATCCAGCTGTCTTCTGACTTTTTTTATGCAGCACAGACTAAAGAAGAAATACAAAAGTTTACCCAACAAAAAATAGCCATCAAACAGAAGGTGACTCTGCTTCTCATTCTTTGGACAATAAAGCTCATAGGTAAACTTTGCCAGTGAAACATTTTCCAATGTTACAAAATTAAATGCTTGAGAGACAGAAAAACACAGGGAGTTGAGTAGAAGAATAAAGAGTACCTTGGACTTGAACCACAGACTGGGGTTGAGAGACAGAGATGAGCAGGAAGAAGGCCAGCAACACTGAAATTAGTGACTAAATGTAGATTATAAAGCATCATGCATATTTGTGAAATACAGCTTTACAAGAAAAAGTGGAAAGACTGGACATTTGTTGACTTTGGTAAACTTGTGGGAGACTGAAAAACCTATGCCCAACGTCATGTAATTAATGTTTGAAAGGGCACTAAAAAGAAAGAAAAAAATAACTGTGACTAAAACACTTTTGTTCTTGACAGTATTTGTATAAAACATTTCATGACATAAATTGCATATTATATAGTAAAGCCTTTCCAGTTATTGTTGTATATGATAAAGATACTAAAGTAAGCAAGTACCATTTTTGTTCTCTTTTTTTTAATTTTAAGCAATGTAGGCATTATAACATAAAAAGAGAAATAAGTCTGGACAAAAGCACGTTTATTGAAAGTTAATGTGCTGCAATCTTTGGTTATTGAGGTGGAGAAGGAGTGTATACATGTACAGATTATGATATATGTAGAGTTGATATGTTTTCTCTTACTTTTGCATAGGTGAATGTCTGGATTAAGACCCTTGGCTTAATCTAATACCATTTTTGTGTAAATAAGTAAATAAAAGAACACTAAATGTAATTAAAAGTTTTCCTTTAGAAAATAAATGCTCACTGTGAGTTGTGAAGTCTGCAGATGAGGGCAGCTATACACTTTGTTCTTATGTTTCCATACAAACAAGATAGTTACAGGGGAAGCAATAAAAACACTGAAGACTGATAAAAAGCAAACTAGTGAATACACACAAATTGCAAAAGTTTAAAAGGACAATGTGCCATATAAAACACTACATTCACTTGTTTATCAAAAATACACTAAAACTACAACTGTAAGTATCCAGCCACACATTTAAATACTGTAAAGAAATAAATATATTTTTACCTATATGTATGACATATACAAAGCTTATGAAAAACCCAACCAATAATAAATCCCTGCAATTTGTCTTAATTACATGAATCACATGACTAGGTATACTTATTTACATTATTGCACCATTGTATTCATTATCTAATGAAGTTTTACTGAGCTTAAGATGAAAGTGCTTATCATTAAAGTCAAAGTTTTCTTGGAGCCTTCACAGTGTGTGATTTCCTTGTGTGTATTGGCAGGCAATAAAAGTCAGCGCACTTTTTAAGGCTAAAAGTTAATGTTTTCTGAAAGTATACAAGCTGTTTTTCACATCTGAGAGAGGAATAAATATAACACAAGACAGCTATCAGTGTAAGTAGGATCACAGGCTGTAACATGTGCTTTAACAAGGATAACCTTAATTTTAGGCTAGGTAATGCTTGTGGGTGCAGATGTCAGTTTGGAATTGTTCCTATCAGGAGCGTTAACTTCTTTATTTGAAGATGTACATAGTTTTGTGTGTTTCTTTTAAGTTACTAGGTTATGGGGGTGTCTGAGGATGGGTTTTTTGAGGGTTTTCATTTAAACAAAAAGTATTGTAAAATGAGACATGGGCTCAAATGGGGTGACACAAAACAACTCTATCAACCTGCCAAACATTAGTGGGTGTATGTACACAAAAGCAGGAAATAAACATTTAAAAAAGCTGTCATATATAATAGGTAGGAATAATAACTTCTTAACATGATGGCTACACTATCAATATTATTTTGGAAAAGTGAATGGATTCACGGGTATAGACAAAAAGGTAAGAGTACTGAATTATATTAAGAAATGCAGACTACAAATAGCAATGTACAGGAGTCACATTTAAAAAGAATTGAGCATGTGAATTTGATAAAGGAAGGATTTCAGGATGGATATTCTTCAGAGTATGAGGAACAAAGGAAAAGGGGAGAACTTATAATAATTGCTAGAGGAGCTCCAACAATGATAGAAGAAGGGAAAAAAGATAATAATTGTAAATTTGCGGTAGTAAGGGGCTACTGGTAAGGAGGATGGCTATGCTGGCATGCATTTATATCCCACCTAAAACTGCTATTATGGACCTTAAGAAATTTTTGGGAGAAATAGCCATCTCTTAGCAGGGAATATTACTTATAGAGGGGACAGAAACTTGATATGCAACAGTGAGGATGTATCTAGGGGACCTAGAAGGGAAAATATAACAAAAGAGGATATATTTCTGAAGAAACTTATGAAAATATTTTGTATGGAAAATGTGAACTTAGTAGTAGGAACTTGGAGAAAATGTACATATTATTCCCCAGGGTGCAATAACTGGGCTAGACTAGACAGAAGTTATATTTCACAGGAACATGTGCATTTGATTGAAAGCGTCAACATACATCCAATAAGTATTTCAGATCATGCACCAAAAACAAGTAAGATAAGCATGCAGGGTAATGAAGTAAAAATGAGATACTGGCCCTTCTCCACCCACCTGTTAAAAAGAGAGGAATTTGAGGAATAGGTAGTGAAAATTATTCAAGAATTATTAGGGAAGATAGAAATTTCTTTAGAAGTTATAGATAGTGAGTGGGATAAAATGAAGGTGAAGTTTAAAATTAGGGTAGAAATAAAAGAAAAAGAAATATGGATGAGAATTAACTGGAATTATTTAGAGGAGCTGACAAAAGTTAAAGTATTGCAGAATAAGAAGAATCTCTCAGAACAAGACGAGGTGCGACTGCAAAGTGCTAAAGATAAAATAAAGGAGTATCTAGATAATATACATGAGTTTATAAAGATTGCTGTTAAAGCAATTGTTTTTTGATAATAATTACTCCAGTGCACAAAAACAACAACATAGGCAACAGAAAGCTGAAAGGGTCGTTGCCAAACTTAGAGAGCCTATAACAATGAAAAATAACCAGAAGTCCTATAGAAATATTAGAGATGTTTCAGAACGTTTATGAAAATTTGTATAAAGCAGAGCAATGTGGAAATCAAAATTGAGCACAAGTAAAAATATTTATGGAAGACTTAAGTATGCCAAGGTTAGAGGTAGATGAGGCTCAACAATTAAGTTAAGATAGGAGGAAATGTGATAAAAATGGTGACATATACTCAATCTGCAGGAAAATCTCTGGTAATGGATGGTATTCCTGTGGAAGTTAGGAAGCTAGAAGGTAAGAAAGTGATAAAGATCTAGAAGGTTTTGTTTAATAGTATTTTAAAAGGAGGGGAAGCACCAACATCCTAGAAGAAAGCTGTGGTGGCTGTAATACCCAAAGATGGCAAAGATCTATAAGACACATCTTCATATAGGCCCATTTCAATTTTAAGCCATGATTATAAATTGTTTATGTCTATAATAGAAAAGAATAGCAAAGATGTTGCCAAAATTGATAGATATGGATCACTTTGGTTTTGTATAGGCGAGGCAAAACATTTGACAACATTAATAGAAAAATTATGATCCAGAGGGAAGCAAAGTGTAAGAAAACACCACTCTGGGTGAGTCTTAATCCATAGAAAGCATTTGTCAGAGTAAGCTGGGATTTATGAGTAGGGCAAAGGAAACATTTGCATTCATTGATACAATAATAAGGATAAGTAGGAGGATATATGAGGGATCAGAGGCAAAAATTAAAGTGGGAGGGTACCTTTCTGACAAGTTATTTGTAACCAGAGGAACCAGGCAGGGATGTCCCTTTCCCCCTTTATTATTTGCTTTATATAGAGAGCCATTGGCAAAGAAAATAAAGGACTCAAAAATTCAAGGATATAATTGGTATGGTAATCAAGAAAAGTTGGCTTTATTTGCAGATTATATAATTCTGTACCTGACAAAACCAGAAAAGGACATCTCAGTATTGTGAAACAGTTTCAAGTCTTTTGGGAATATAAAATTAATGAAGATAAAACAAAGGCTACAGCTGTAAACCTGCACTTGACTTGGTCCAGCAATACCTATATTTATGAGGACATGATAAAATGAAATATTTAGGAGTATGGATTAAAAAGGATTCTGTTATGGCAGATAAAAATATGTGGGAATAGACTAAATAAAGATAATAAAATGAGAAATTGGAAGCTTTTGTTCATTGATATAGATAGCAAGATGCAAGCAGTGGAAATGTTTTTAGTCTCTTTAGTTTTATGTATAGGTCATACATAACTTACTCAACCCAGAGGAGAAGTTGTGGACAATAATTAATAAGGAGCTGAAGGGATGTATCTCAGAGGGGAAGACAGCAAGGGTCAAGTAGGATAAGTTGATCCTCTCAATATAACAAGGTGTTTTAGCATTACCTGATCTGAAGGGACTTTCAGAGCTACACAGTTAAGGCTCATATACATAACATATACAGTAAACTCTAAGTTAACTGGAACTCAAGCAACTGGCACTCTCAAGCAAAAAAAAAAAGAAAGAAAAGAAAAAAATCGAAGAAATATGGTACAATTTTCATGTGTTGCACTTTCTGCCCCCCCAGAAACATATCTTACATTTTTAGAGTTTTAGAGTTTTAAAAAGGAAGGGAATACATTCTCTCTCCCCAACCTGAGAACAAGTTAAACCAAGCAAATAGTATAGGGTACATTATTAGTCTGGCTTATTTTTAATAGTAACTCTCAAGCAACCAGAAACTACAGTTATCCGGCATCTACCAATTCCATGTGTGTCAGTTAACTGAGAGTTTACTGTACATAACATAAGCAGAAAGCTATAATTCAAAGTGGAAAGGGATAATGATGAAACGCTGGGGTGGGGGGGGCAAAGAAAAGAGTATGATTTTGGATGCAGATCCATTGGGAGAATAACAACAGCCATACAGAATATTACATTCATTAAGCAGGAGAAAGTATTCTAAGAACTAAACCAACACAATAATGAAACAAGGAGATTTTGTCAATAGGGATGACTGCAGTTAGGAGTACAGAGAATAGGCAATAGGGTGTTGTAATTTACTGGAGAAAACTGGCAAAGGAACCAAGGAATTAGGCGCAAATAGCCAAAGAAGGAAATGTAAAAGAATAGGAGGAGGCAAGAAGACATTTGGAGTGTAGGCTAGAGACTGCCTTTCCTGTATAGGCAAAGAGAAAGGAATAGGGGAATTATACGTAAAAGGTCTGTACTGAAAGAGTTTTTAGTTGAATCTACAAAAGAAGTTGATGTTAAAAAGGCTTAACTAGTAGGGCATATAAAATATTGCACAATAAATATAGGAATCAATCAGAGGAGCTTAGAAAAGATTGGGAAGTGAAACTGGATGAGTAATTCACAATGAAACAATGGGAGGACATATGGCTCCTAAGTATGCAACAAAGTCTAAAAGATTTAGGATTTTTGTGTGGAAATGTTTGTATAGGTATTTTTATACCCCAAGCAGACTCCAAAGAATTTTTCCTCAAGTAGATGGAAAATGTTGGAGATGTGATGGAGAAGAAGAAGGTAGCTGGGAGCACATGTATTTGAAGTATAATGAGTTGGCAGACTTCAAAAATTCCTTTGTGAGAAATATTGGGTGAGTAAATGTGTGTAACTAAGGAAATGTTTTTTTCAGATGAGATACAGAATCTGAGTTGCACATAGTAAGACCTTACTAAGGTTAATTCTGATGGCTGCCAAAAATGCAGTCACTAGAAAATGGAAATCAAAGTCTAAACCAACTATATTTGAAGGGTCTATGTTAAATGTTCGAACATCCAAAATGTCGAACATTACATTAAGAAAACACAGAAAAAAACACCCCCACTTAAATATACCAACTCCGAGACCCCACTTCAGTACAGAAAAGGGAAATTCTCCCTATCTGCACTGTACAGTGCCATTGAAAGTCTGTCTTCTAGCACTCAAAATTTTAAACGTTTGGTCTTGACCATGTAACGTTCGAAATTTTTAGTGTTCAAAGATTTGACAGGTACCCTATTTGAAGTATTGAATATTGTAACAGAAATAAAAAAAACTGGAAGTGGGATCTTTAAAAAAGGGTAGGAGTAAATTAGACAGAAAAACATGGAAATTGTGGGAACAATACATGCAGAATAAAGTTTTGGAAGAGGAGTGAGATTTAAGGGACTGCAGGAATTTAGTAATTTATATAATGCTGGATTTATGATAATTATACAAAAAAATGTGATGATAATGTTTGTAAGCAGAAACATGTTAATATGGTTTGATTTCTTTTATATAAATACATGTTTGTGTATGTCTTAAGTGAAAATTAAATAAAAGTGTTAAAAAAAAGATGGGTCTCAAAAGACATCTATTTGGATATGTTTCCAGAACTAAACATATACAAAATATATCAAATTCAGATTGATTTTTTTTCCATTCAAGAAACTAGATCAAGTTATTCCATTGGGATCCATATAAACAACAGCATGCATGAGGTTCTTCTATGATTTTAGAAGCAAAGCTCTTCAAGGAAAACTCAAAACCCTTCAACAACAACGTCATCTGACTTTTTCAATTGAGAGAGCTCTGAAGCTATTTGTGAGACTGCTGCTTGATCTTCATTTCATATATTTACCTTTCACTACATGTTAGATGCCATGTCCAAAACCAGAGTAGGTTGCATCTGTTGTCAGAAGCTTGTTTGCTGGGGCCTCCACAGAAAAGGTGAATGCTTTGCTTAGTACTGTGTCTACCTAATTACCGTGAAGAAAGTGGCATTGAAATGTTGCAACATAGTTGTGTGTGGCACTCATCAGAACAATTAAAGACTGAAGTATCCCTGTCTTCACAGTAATGTCCCACCCTCATAGTCTCTTTAAGCACCTTTGTTTTGTTTACAAGACTGCATTACTGCTAGTCCTGTGCTATGCTGGAGTTTGAAATTAAAGAATGGTGACACAACCTAGAAAAGCCCATGGTCCACCATCAAGAGAGGCTGATAGGTTTAAAGAGTGGAAGCTGAGATGTCTGACTGACAATTGTAACCATACAATCTCATATGACAACTGCAACCATACAGTCTCATCTCTGTGTTCCTTCACTAGAATGACATGGTAAAGTAGCTTTTAACTCAGAACAGCTCTGAAAATTTTGAAGCACAAAGTGTGAAGATTGTGCCATGCTACTAGCTTAATCCATTCAGTCACAGGCAGAGCAAATGTCCCAGGTTTTAGCAATTTTATGTGGTGGATTACAATATTTTAATATCAATATTTTTGTTTGGTAAAGTGTACCTTTACAACCTTGACCAAGATTCTCCACCTGTGACTATATCTTCAGCTTAACTCATTTTCCTTTTTCCTTCTAGATTCACTGTTTTCTGGACTCCCTTTAGCCCTGCTCGTCAGTCTGTCTGTCCTCTCTCAGCTACACCCTTATCCCCAATCTTACTTCACCACCATCCCCTCTTTATCACAAAATTTCTCTTGACAGTCTCGCACATTTGGCTGCAGAATGTAAACCCTGAATCACCCTCCCCTTTCAGTAACCTATTCTCTCTCCCTTTGTATATGTATCGCTCATCATTATTTCTGTTCTTAATATTCTTCTTGTTATAGCCATGCATATCTGAATGGGAACAATTGCTTTTATGTATATATTTTCTGTTTATTTATCCTACACTCAGTTCAGATTATTTTACTGTAAGTTGTTTGAAGCGGAAAGTGGAGCAATAGGATGTGACAGAGTAGAACTGAGATTCACGAATATTGTTATTATAGAAGTTGTAGCAGAGCAGCATATGTAGGCAAAGAAGAATGACATATTCTTTATATATATATATATATATATATATATATATATATATATATATATATATATATATATATATATATATATATATATATATATATATATATATATATATATATATATATATATATATATATATATATATATATATATATATATATATATATATATATATTTATATATATATATATATATATATATATATATTATATATTATATATATAATATATATATATATATATATATATATATATAAAGAGAGACTCCAAAGAGGTTTCTAAATGTTGGTATTGAATTTAGACATACAAAATAGCATTGGTAGATGCAGAGTGCTAGCTTTCTGTCCATTATTATGATAACATGAGCAGGAAGTCTTTTTTTTCAGGTGTTCCTTGAATTTTTCTTTAAAGGTAAATAAGGTCTTTTGTTGCCTAATCTCAGGAGGGAAATGTCTTTAAATGGATGGGATAAGTTTAGAGAAGGCTGTTTCTCTGACTGTAGTTTTAAACCGTGATCTGCCTAAGAGGTTGCCTTTTAGAAAGTAGCTTGACTCCCTAAATTGGAGTTTTGATTTTAAAGGGGGGCTTTGGCCTTGTATTATTGTTTTAAATAGTAGCAGGATGAATAATAGAGTGACTGTGCTGCTGCTAGGTAGCCAGTCCAAATGTTTAAGTAAGACACCGTGGTGGGTCCACAGCTCTGCAAGCATTGCAAACTTACAAACCTACAAATTTTATTCATTGCAGTCTGAACTGTAAGTTTTTTGGTGCCTTAATGGAAGGCTAGTAAAGGCAGGCCATGTTTTATTTTGGTAATAAGTACATTCTGTCCTATGGATCAATGCAAGCTTGGTGATAGGAGATGAGCAATCTTGTAACAAAGTTTAAGCTGATGCATAGATTTACTAACAGCCTCGTTAGAGTGTTGAGTAAGGATTAGTGAGGGGTCTAGTGTTAGGCCTATATATCTTTATTCTGGAATGTTGGGAATAGCATTCCCACTGTTATTAAATAAAAAATGGGATTGGGAAAAGCAAAGTTTCTGTCTAGTGGAAAGTACGACACTGGATTAAAGGGACTGACCATTGCTGTATATCCTTTTACAGAGTGCAGTGAAAGAGGATTGCAATTTTTGCTGAAGGTAAATTTTATTTATTTTTATTTTATTTTATATTTGTTGACCGTGAGTGTCCGACTGAGCCAAAGCCTTTTTTCAGCAGAAACCCGGGGAGAAAAGCTCCAGGCATATAATATAGGACAATTTAACAATAGTAATTAGACATTCAATATCAGAGAAAGAGAGTAATCCAGGAATTCTTTAGTTTACAATAATCATTACATTTCAATAATTAAAGAAAAAGAAATAGAACAATTATTTAGGTATTCAATCATCTTTACAATAGTTATCAAGTTATATCATATGTAAGCCTAACTGGGTACCATACAGTTTAGTAGTGGGGTCAGACGGATAGTAAAGGAAATTGGGTTGAGTTAGGATCTAAGCTGGTTACTTTGAAGCTAAGAAAGGAGAATTTTGGTAAGGGAGGGTGTGAGCAGAGGCAGGTCCAGTGTTTTTTAAAGTAATCTTTGGTGGCTATTTTAATTTTTTTGGGGTTTGTCAGACTTCTTATTTTTAGAGGGAGTTTGTTCCATGCAATAGAGGGGTGGTAACTATATAAGTTGCTGCCAGTTTTAGTTTTTGGTTTGTAAACATTTAGTAAGTCTTGGGTTGTGCTTCTGAGTTGTCTGGTAGGAGAGTAATGTGAGATGAGAGATGATAGAGCTGGGCAGAAAGATGGTTGATATAAAATGGATCATTTGTAGTTGAGATTGGAGTAGCAGGTGTGGTAGTTCAAGCCAGTTTAGGAATTTAAGGGAGAGACAATGATGAGATTTATAAGAGTGTTGAGCTGTGCATCTGGCTACCTTTTGATAGGTTGTTTCAAGCTTGGAAAGTAGAGAAGAGTTTAGATTAGTAAGTATTTGGGAGCAGTAAGTTAGACAAGGAAGAAGATAGGTATGAGTTAGGGTATGTCTAGCTTCAGTGGTGAGGAATTTGCCATTTCTGTACAGAAGTCCTAGCTTCTGGTGGGTTTTCCTGATGCAATTGTTAATATGTAGGTAAAATTTTAGTTGGTCATCTATGGTGACGCCAAGTAGTTTTGTGTTGGTATTGACTTCAATAAGAGTATTGTTTAACGATGTAATGATGTGGTTAACAGATTTAGGGAGAAAGAGAAGCAGTTTAGTTTTTTTAGGGTTGAGGATGAGCTGGTGTTTTTTGAGCCAAGTATCAACAGAGTTGAAGGATGTATGGGTTGTAGATAGGAGTTCAGAGAGAGAGCTTGCAATAGTGATGACTGTAGTCTCATCTGCATATTGGACAATGGTAGACTGGAGGGCAAGAGAAGTAGAGTAAGTTAGTAAAGATATTAAGCAGTAGAGGTCCAAGTATGGATCCTTGGGGAACTCCAGCTTTTACTTGTAGGGGGGAAGAAAGTGCTGAGTCCCATCTGACCGGCTGCTGTCTGTCAGTGAGATAGCTGAAGAACCATGCTACTGTACCAGGAGTGAAGTAAAGGTCAGTGAGTTTGTTAAGTAATAGGGAGTGTGAGACAGTGTCAAAGGCCTTAGAGAGGTCAAGGAATAGGCAGGATATGAGTTTATGATTGTCTTTGGCTAAAGAAATAGCATTGAGAAAGGATAGGAGAGCAGTGTTCGTACTATGCTTAGGACGGAAACCATGCTGGGTTGGAGTGAGAAGTTTTTCTTTTAGGAGATAATGCATTTCTTGTTTGTGTATACATTTCTCAAGTATTTTGAAGAGAGGAGAGAGTATAGCAATAGGTCTGAAATTAGATATATCTGAGGAGTTGCCTCCCTTGTGAATTGGAAGAGTATAGAACTGTTTCCAGATAGTTGGAACTTTAGATTCAGAGATGGAGCAGTTGATGAGGATAGATACAGGCACAGCCAGGGAATGTGCAGCAGTCTGGAGAAAGTATGAAGGGATATGATCAGCTGATTCTGAGCATGGTTTGAGTTTAGAGAGTAGAGCTATAATATAGGTAGTAGGAACAGGTTTGAGAGAGAGGGAGTTTGTTGGGTCAGCAGTTGAGGGTGGCTCAGAGAGGTTAGAGAAGTTGCAGTTAGAGGGGGTGCTGTTAAATAGTTTAGAAATAGATTAAATAAAGTAAGTGTTAAAAAGTATTGGCAGTCTGTTCTAGGGAGTCATCAGGACATGGGTTTGGTGAGGTTGGGTTGCCAAGATGTAGTATCTGGTTAATAGCACTCCAAAATTTTTTAGGGTTTGATTTTAATGTTGTTGGGGAATTATAGTAGAAGTTTTTTTTGTCATTGTTAATGAGTTTTTTTGTTTGATTGCGAAGTTCTTTGTACTTTTGCAAGTCAGCAGGAAGCTTGGATTGTATCCATATTTTCCAAGTCCTGTTTCTATTTTTCATAAGGGAGCAGGTAGTTTTAGATAACCAAGGTGAAATGTTAGCTTTTATTCGAATTTTTCTAGGTGGGGCAAGGGAGATTAAAATGGTAAGGAAAACTGAGTTAAAGGCATTAACTGCCTCATCTGGTGGAAGCTGTTTAAGGAAGTCCCAGTTAATTCTAGAGAGAAGGGTTTGGAATGCTTCAGGTTTGAAGTTGGAGAGCTTATGACAGGTAATATATCGGTGTGGTTTGGAGAGATGTGTGGTATATCTTAGCACTTTAATAGATGAGTAATCGCTAAGGGAGTTGGGTAGAGTTTTAGGATTATGGTACTTGCAGGGATGAGAAACTAGTATCCAGTCTATCAGGGAGCTTGGAATGTGTATTTTAATGGTGTGAGAAGGTTGAGAGATAAGTTGAATAAATTTGTAGAGATTTATATGATGCTGAGAGTAAGGAGTATTGAGATTCAACCAATTAATATTTACATCTCCTAGGAGGATAGCTTCATTAGGGATGTTTTGGGAGAGATATGAAAGAAAGTTTTCCAGTAGGGGAATGTTGTCCCCTGGTGGGATATATATGGCTATTACTGTAATGGTATTATGGTTGTTAACCTTCAGGTTTACAGCAAGTATTTCGGCAGGTGAGAAGGAGGGAAAGGTTTGCTTGGCTTGGGCGAGAGTAAGTTTATTAGCGTGAATTTTTACAACACCGTCACCTTTCTTTTTAATGCAGTCTTGGCAGAGAATGTTATAACCTGGGGGGAGACTGTCTTTATCTTGGTGTTGGGGTTTAAGCCAAGTTTCTGTAACAGAGATAATGTCAGGGTTATGCTGAGATGTCATTGCATGAAATTGACTTACTTTGTTTAGGATGCTTCGAGTATTGATAGAATAAAAAGATAGATGTTTGTTAGGTATGGATGACTGGCTGAAGTTAAGGGGAGTGTTTTGTTGGGTAGATGAGTTAGTAGTAGGACCAGAATTGGGATGTATGTCACCTGATATGAGCAGAGTTATTAAGAAATAGTATGGTTTTCTTTTAAGTGGGTGGTTATAAAGGTGAATTGTTTTAGATTTGGGTGAGGGATGGTGTGTGGGAATGATTTTTATTTTGGGGAAGGATATGTTGGTCGGGAGGATGGATGCACGGATGGCTACAGGTTGTTGAGGGGAAGAGAAAGTATGTTATTGCTAACTTCACGTAGAAGAAGATCATCTAAATACATAACAAGACTGGGATGAGAAGGGTCATCAGATCATTGATGAATAGGGAAAAGTGGAGGGGCATAGCGCAAATGCTTGTGGTACACCAGTAGTGTGTGTGTCTGGTTTCGAAAAGGTGCTATTAGAGAATACTTTAAAACTTTTTATGTTTGATGTAACTTTCAAACCCTTGCAAGTTATTGTTACTGAGGTTAAGTTTTCCAAGGTAATTTACTGTTTCAACTCCTATTAGGAGGCCATTATCTGGATTGTTAAAAATGGAATCTGTTGCAGAGTATAGTATGGTGATAGTAATGAAAGAGTTGCAGAAATCATGTTGCCCATCAAATAAACTGTATTGGTTTACATGCTTAAAGCAATGTTTGTGTACTCATTTTTCAAATGATTTGGTTAGGGGATACACATTAGCTTTTGTTGTGTTTTTTGTTGTTTGCAATCCTTAGTGTTTGAAATTTTATGAAGGATTATTTATAGTGGCATGTGTGAAGAAGTTCAGAAATGTGATAGTCATCAGGGGTAAATTATGCATATGAGTGAAAGATTTTACTTTGGATTCAGATGGCATTCTAAGGAAGGCTGGATAGGATATAGAGAACTTAGCACCCGGCCAGCAGTTAGGATTATTTTAATGTAAGTTGTTTGAAACAGAAAATAGAGCAATAGGCTGTGACAGTAGAAATGAGGTTTATGAATGCTGTTATTAGAGATGTTGAATGTAGTATGAGTGGCAAATTTGTTAATGACTGTATTAATAACTGTACGGTGGAAATGTCAGTACTTATTAACAAAGCTACTGTTATCACTGGATGTTGATGATGTAATGTATAGGAAGAGTATGTGATTATTATTTGTAAGATGTTTTGGGATGTGGGCAAAATTAACTAATCTGGAAGTACTGCTGGATTTTAACTTCAGACCCTGTCTGCATACACTGCATCTGAACTGGTCTTTGATAGCACATTACAGCACTTGCATACAGGCCTGAGGTGGGAAAGCATTGTACAGTGCACCACCATAGCCAACTGCCCACTGCTATGGTGCAGTACTTCTCCTAGCCACACTTTCTCCACCCTGAGATGAAACAGTTGCTCATCAACCACTGCATCTTATCCCATCCAGCCAGCCCTCTGCTGCCAGAGGTGCTAAATTCTGTTTAAGGGTGATGTCAACTGGTCAAAATGCCTGCTCTGGTTGATTAGTCTGGAAAGTGCTGTCTAATGTATTTAACAACTGTTCCCCATACACAATTTCTCAGTTGTCCCTTACCATAGGGAATGCAGAAACATTTGTACATGTGTTTCATAGCTGATGGATCTTGGGAATTAGAAGGCAAGTAGTTCTTAGGAATTGAAGGGTCTGCATAAATGTAACAACATCTCTGGAATCAGTGCTCTGGGCACCTCTTTTTATCCACCACAGTTTTGATATGCTGTATTGCATCTCTCCCGCTTATTTCATCACTATTTTATAATATGTCTGTATTTGACTTTACATTTCAGCACATGTAGTTAACTGAGCCTTATAAGGAAATATCTATACTTAATGAATAATACATAAACGAGTGTCCTTAGAACCCTGTTTTGCTGTTGAAGTGTATTGCTTATCATTCCTTTGCTGCATTTTTACCTAACTGGTGCAATAAAAGTCCTGATGGACCTGTTTTACATTTTGCAGGTGGGGTCCATGTCTGCAATATTTCTTACTAAGCATGTCATTGTGGATTACAAAGTTGCCAGGTGTACTGCACTACAGTAAGAGTAAGCCAATTTAAGGTTAACCCTAATTTCTTGCTGCTTTTTAATTTAATTTCCTTGGATTTTTTTTTCAGTCTGTGAATGCTTTTGGACTTATTTTCAAAAATTGTACTTTTGCCCAGATACCCCCTCTCAGTGCTGTCAACTGCCTTTACTACCATTCTAGTAATAATAGAATGGAGTGGTGCAGAGTTAGAGGATACCAATTACTATCTCATAGATACCGTATGTGTGCACATGAGCTTTTGTGTGCACACACATACATCATTATTTTAGACATTTTTTTTCTTTTCACCCTTGTATGAGCAAAGTTTATGTTATATTTATAAATAACACCCTTGGTGTGAAAGGTTAAATTCCATGGCTTTGACACATAAATCACCGTGGTCACCATTTGAGGAAGACTGCTCCACAAGCCTTTTCCTGGGAATATATCATCTAGTTCTGATGCCACTGAGTTGTTAGGCAGGCTGTTTTTAGTCCTTAATTGCATTGTTATTCATGGCTATAGTCCCATTCGCAAAGTGAAATTTTGCACCACCATGCATACATACACAAATACATGCATACATAAATACAAATGTATGTACATACATATATACATGCATATGTACATACATATATACATACATGCATACATATGTACATTCATACATACATACGCACATACATACATACATACATATATACATGCATATATGCATACCTATGTAGATTCATACATATACATCTACATATGTACATTCATACATACATACATACATACACATACATACACACATATATACATATCTGCATTACAGACGGTAGCAGAAGACTAACAGCCTATTCAGTCTCTGTTTATTGCAGCCAGGATCCTGTAGCTGGTCCTAACCCCTCACCCCTACATGCACATCTATCCTGTACCCTTTTAAATGCTTCTGTTTACATATTATTCTTCATGATCCCTTCGTGCAGGCAAGCATCTCTGTCTAACACCCTCCATGTTCAACAGCATTTAATTATGTCTGAATTAAAGTTTGCCTCCTCGGTTTGGAGGTCATGCTTTTTCCTACTTCCATTGTCTTTCCTTTCATATCATTCCCTTACCCTTACACATGTCCTGGATGACTGTCAGCTCTAGTGGTGTATCTCTTACCCCTTCCTTCTTCATTGTTGTTGTTGCAATTTGTGACACTGACTACTGTACCTGAAACAAAGTCCATACAAGCATACTCTAATGACGTATACGGGTGTGTTACAGTCACTGCCTGCAGAGTTAACTAAAATAAATGGTAAATATGCACACAAGAAAGACATAACGGAAAATATGGAGCTTAATCAGGCATGAGCTGAAATTACTGTAACAAAACCCTAAGTTAAATATTTCACAAGTTATGCAGTAACATTAGTAAGAAGCCATGTGTAATTGCAAGTATCAGAGTTCAGGTTTTACTGCACACTGCAGTTACTTTGGCAATGCTATTTACTACCATTAAATTTCTTTATTATACAAGCTGTTAGTTTTGTGCTTATGGTCTGGTACCAGCATAGAATCTTGTGTAATACACTTGTCTCTTTAAAAGATGAATTGTTCCTTTGCTAGACCTAAGGGAAGATTACGCAAAGTATGACACACCGGAAAGATTATAAAAAGATCCAGTGTGCTAGCTTGTTGTTAAAAGAAGAGCAGTTACTGACAGTACTAATGCTGTGCTTCTCAGCTCTTCTGTCTTAAATCCCCAGCGGAGACATTGCAGGTTTATTAAAAGTAGGCAGCTGTGATAAAATTTAGAACACAGAGATTCTTTTTTTTTTTTTGTAATATTTCCTCATATCACATTCAGCTCTGCATTCATCTTTCTCTAATTCTGTGATCAATTACTGCCATATGGAGTAAGTGCCATTTCAAGCTATAAATAGACTGATTTAGCTTCAGCTTACTGGTCTACGACACAACAGGAGGAAATGGTAGGGTGGAAGCAAACGTGAGCAGTGACCTCGAGTAAGCACATTCTGTATTCTCAAGGGAAAAGTGCTTGTTCATATAGTGATAAATGATTGTCACTTTCACATTTCTTTAAGCTACCCAGAGTACAGAAGATAAGGATTTCAAATAGAAAATGTTTTGCACGGTGCTATGTATAATCATTTAATGTTGCAGTAAAATGCACATTATTTGAGTTGTATATTGTTCATTTTTGTGTACACATGTGATACAGTGCTGCCTGAGTTGCTGATCTCTTTTCTTTCATTGAAGAGCCTGAATACAGGAACTGTGTCAGCAGCATTGTCAACAGAAAGAGGAGAAACAGTTCAGGGAAACATAATGGTTTGGTGACAAAGAGGTGAGGTCTGCAATGCAGCAAGTCAAAATGAGTTGGCAGAAAGAACCAAGAAGGAAAGGAGATATTTTGTATCTATACTGCAGAAAGGAGGAAGCAATGAAGGTGCAAACGGAGTGAAGACGGCAAACAGGTCACAAGAAATAGGGAAAAGAGGAAGTGCTGAAGGAAAACTTCAGTCATCACAAAAGAAAGGGAAGACTAGCTGACATACTAAGAAGAAACCAGAGAAGAATGGAGAGATGTATATTAAGACAGGGAGTAGGTCCAGAGGAAACTAATTTCACTACGCAAGGATAAGGAAGAGGGGCAAGACACTGCCTTCCAAGGTCCCTTAAAAAGCTGGCCAGCACCTTAACGAATCTTCTGACAGAGACCTTCAGTAAATCATTGGCTAACACAGAAGTACTGGAGGATATTAAAATAGCTAAGGTGATGCTCTTGTAAATGGAGGGGTGAAGAATATCCAGGAAACTGACAGATCAATTAGGGTATCAGCAGTGGCAGGTAAAGACATGGAGAAAATCCTGTAGGAAAGGCTGGCTGCTAGTGTAGGATCTGCAGGGGTGCAGGAAAATGTAAGACATTACTTTCCAATTGGCTTGATAGGAATGGGAGGGAAATGTCAGGAAGAATATCTTGTGGGAAAGACTAGCTGTTCCTAGAAGATGCCCTTTCAAGGATGAAATACAACATAGGTTTATATGTCCAGAAGATGTTATCAGTTGTCTCCAAGTGTCACTATCCTTCCTCTGTCTTTACTTTACTTTTCCCCAGGATTTTACAAAATATCTTGTTCTCCTATTTATAAAAATGGATATCTGTTTCGTCAGTGTGGGCCACTGATTCTCTGTTGTTCCACCTTCCTGTACATTTCGTAGGTACAGAACTCTATACTGCTGATTCTGTGCTTCCTTTTACTTCCTGAGTAATATTTACGTATTTGTCTTATCTATGATACTTCTTTCACAAAAGGCATTTTATTTATTTCTTTGTTGATTTATTTGATTGCTTATCAGGATAGAGCAGTAATCCACATGATGCAATTGAAGGCTCAGTCCTAGTACAATATAAAGAGGTATAATGAAAAACAATAATGAAAGGTTATATACAATCAAATCAGTTATAAAAATGTAGTATGAATAGTGTAAGACAGAAATATGTACACGAGGATGGGTGATATTTTCAGTGGTTTGGAGTCAAGTATCAGAATAAATTAAAAAGAAAAAGCAAAATGATTTAACTGGCATTGATCCTTAGGTGTCAGTATATTAGGTAATATGCTGACCCAAATGTTCTTTCTTAAGCAACAATATTCATTTTTCTGCTGCTCCTAGATTCTAATAGGCATACTGGTCAGGATTACCAATATGGAAGATCTGCATAATACACAAACCCATATTGGTTCCAGTAGAGTTCTAACTGAGAAAAACTCGGGCACTGTTACAAGTTTTTGTAATTTTAGTCATTCAAACACTTGCATTCAGATTTGCAACCTTCTAAGAATTGTGTCTCAACAGAAAAAATAATATACTACTGTTATCAGAAAAAATTTGGTATAGTTATTGCTAACTCAAATTGTGGTGACACAGATAAGAATAGTGTATAGTGTGCAATGCCCCCCCCCCCCCCGTAAGGAGATGTGGGAGTAGAGTCCCCACAGGAAAAAAATCACTGAAGTTATATTTAACAATGTAATAAACAGTTTGGCTCAAAACTACACTATGCATATTTTCTTCTACAAACAATTGTACTACAGTCATAATGAAGCCCCAAAATGAAGGGAGTCCTTGCAAGAATAACTAAATAGGTGTTCAGGACTCACGTATTGATATATGTGCATAGTTCAAACGTGTTTAATTAAAAGTTTATTGTCAGTAAACACGTTTAAAGTTAAATACATATTGATACTTGATTTATAAAGAAAGGAATATAATACAATAAAACAGAAACATTACTTATTTGTCACACAGTTAATGCAGACATCTTGTTAAGAATGAAACAAGTTGTGTATTATACCTTGTCAAAGCAAGGAAGTACAGGCGTATACTTTGCAAGAAATCTGTACTTTACAGAGATTAAGTTTATAAAATGACAATCTTCTTCTTTCAGCTTTTTCTGGTTAGGGGTCGCCACAGCGGATCAGTTGTCCACTCATGACTGGCAGTGAAGTTTTATGGTGTCAAGTTGCCAGCCCAGCGCCCAACCTTCCACAGAAGGCACACACATGCACGCCTAGGGCCAATTTAGAGTGTCCAATACACCTACAGCATGTCTTTGGGATGTGGGAGGAAACCAGAGCAAACCCACATGACCACAGGGAGGACATGCAGACTCTGCACAGAAGGCAACCCAGCTGAGGATCAAACCAGAGAACCTCTTACTGTGAGGCGACAATGCTAACCGCTGCACCACCGTGGCTGCCCATGTTTATAAGCTGACAATACCTGATATTTAAAAGCACAGTTTTAAGGAGTGCAAAGTCTGATATGGAAACCTGAAAGGTGAGAGGCACCAATGTCAGCAAGCACTAGTTAATGGCAGTATTCTTTTAATAGCATCATTAATTAGCACATTACATGACAAAGTGAACACAGTACAGTCACCATGGGGTGCACTTCCATCACAGTCTCAAACTGTTTAGACTCTACTGACAAGTAGTGAAAAATCTGTCAGATAACCACCTATCAGCAGTGAAACCAATGTGACCACAAAAGATTATCTTGGTTATTTTTGAAAGAGCTGACTATACAGGAAATCAGAATAAGTCCATTCATCCACAGCCCCTTTTCCCAGTTTTGTGCATGAGGTTAGGGTGTCACTTCAACAGGAATAATCATCTAGAGCTAAGGTTCACACAGCTGGGTTGCTAGCCCTGCTACAACTGATCTTCCACACCACACTCTCACAGCTATGGCCAATTTACCATGTCCTGTCCTCCTACTGGATGTCTTTGGAGTGTGGGAGAAAACTAGAGCACCCACAGGAAACCAAGGTAGGACATGGAGACTTTGCATAGAGGGCATCCTAACCGAGAATCAAACCAGAGAACTTCTTCCTATGAAGTGACAAGGCTACAGTGATGCATACTAATACATATGACTATCCACAAAATGTTATATTGTTAGCTACATAGTGGCAGTGGCTGTGGAGTTTTGTGTGCTATATATACATTATATACATAAGACTTGTAGGTGGGGCTGTGAGCAGTTGTAGTTACTAAGTGTTTATTTTGTCAGTATAGAAGTGATCCTTTCCCCCCATTTTGTGAATACAGAAATGCTAACTTTCCCCACATTCCACCAAACAGATCAATATTTGGCTGGGATTATGGGGCAAAGTCCCCCACCTTGAGCCGTATAGGGATCAAGGACATGGAGGGCTGTACTGACCAATCTCCTGCCACATAATTATTCTCACTCCAGTATTGTGCTACAGTAGGGATTAGTGCATCACATATGAACTTATGTACTGCACTTATCTCTAAGGCCGTTCAAACACAGGGTGAGAGTGAGACTAATTAAGAAGTGAAGGTGTAGGGGATCCCAGGGGACCTGCCCCACTGCAAACAAAGAGTTGCATATACTGTAATTCTCAAAAGTGCATTTTATGGCTTATATTTTACATTGCTCTTGATACTGCAGTGTAGGTGGTTTTATTTTGGGATTTTGGTCAGTATTTTGTGATTCACAGAAATATGTGTTGTATTCTTTAGTGTTCCCATACACATATACATACATACATACATATAATCTTACTGAGAACAACCCAGTGTGATGCATAAATCCCACTGAGTCCCCAGTATCAATTGTGCACCTGCACCCATATGCCAGTTTATGCTTCCAGTACTAAGAATGCTGCATGTGTGTGGGTGTGCACAACAACATGCATTTACATCCAGTTGGTGTTCAACTGTATACGAAATATTGCACTTTGCAATCATAAAATATACAAAAAGCATAACTTATCACTATGCTGTGGGTCATAGCATGTAAAGTGCTTTCACCACCAGACCATGGATCCAGGCTAGAAAAATGGGCAACATACAGAGTAGCAACTAAACACTGTAATCAACAGTGTTTGCTGCATGAATGCTATGTTTTTAATGTGCATGATCTTGCCACTAAGGAAACAGCCAAACCCCAGAATCAATACTCATCTTTAGATCCCATGTGTAATCAACGTGGACAAACACACTATGATGGTAGCCTTGTGGCATGTGTTAGAGTGTTCCCTATTATGTGGTAATATTGCTATAAGGATACCAGTCCCTGGTGGTTATTCATGGGGTCTAGAGGATTGGACTGCCATTACTGGGGTTTGGCTGTTTGAATGTGTGAGTGTATGTCAGTGGCCTGGTGGTTACATCCAGTTTGCTAATGAACTCTGCAGTACATGGCAACCAGATGTCCACTGCGAAATACATAAGTGGGAAGTTATCTGGACTGGCATCAGTGTGGTCAGAGTGTTGGCCAGATCTTGTACCTCCTGACATTCCTGCTGCACACTGGGGATGTATCTTTCTATATGAAACAGAGGTGCATCATGTCTGTCCCTCTCAGTATATGTATGGCTCTCAGCTACACTTTGACTGTGTACTAGTGCATGGTTTGAAGTCTGCTGTGCCTGTACACTATCCTTAGGGATTGTAGCTTTATAGTCAGTAACATTCCTCCCCATAATTCAGCAGGATAACACTCAAGTCATACAAACTGACAAGGACACATACACTTTACTTCTGCTGCAAAGAGGTTTGAGTATTAATAAAAGAAGAGCCACTAATGTCTCTATTACCTTGCTGTGTCTTTGCTGCGCTCTGTGAGTGTGTGTGTGTGTGTGTGTGTGTGTGTGTGTGTGTGTGTGTGTGTGTGTGTGTGTGTGTGTGTGTGTGTGTGTGTGTGTGTATGTGTGTACACGTGTGCGTATGCGCATGTGAGTGCATGTGTGTGCTTGTATCATACTGAGTGCTGTGATATCTATCAATGACAGCACACTCCTAATGATGCAAAACATCTGTGCAGTGCATGTTGCATCACTGCTGTGTGGTGTCCCTGTCACTGCATGGATGCTGTTTGTGTCGGCATAATCAAAAGGATGGTCGTGTGTTCTGTATAGGTATGGGATATAGCATTATGCATTTACTTACTGAGTCAACACTCACTTAAACCCACACACCACGGATATAGCACTATAAATTTACTTACTGAGTTAACAATCACTTAAACCCACAACCGCAGATATAACACTATATATTTAGTTACTGAGTTAACACTCACTTAAACCTACACACCACAGATATAGCACTGTAAATTTACTTAGTGAGTTAACACTCACTTAAACCCACATATCACAAACCTCAATTATTGAACAATAAAAAGTAAAACGTTAAACAGAACAAACAAGGAGAAAGTGAGTCACAGCCCTTAAGGCCAAACAAAATGCCAGACACACTTGTCATTGGTGATTCCATAGTCAGACACACTGACGTCCCGCTCACCAGACTGAGTAAGGAGAAGGTCACAGTAAGCTGCCTGTCGGGCGCTAGAATCCGCCACATAACGCAAGCACTCAGGTCTCTCAACAGCAGGTACAAGTACGACTCAGTCATTGTCCACGCTGGTGTCAACGACCTGAGACGTACCTCCTTGGACTACATGAAAAGGGACATCGAGGAGCTCTCTGATTATGTAGCCCAGGCAGGTATGACCCTGACCTTGAGCAGTATCCTATCTTCACCTAGAATGATGCCACAATACAGTGATAAGATGATCAGCTTTAATAATTGGCTTAAATTCTGGTGTCATTCAAAGGGGATCCAATGTCTGTCTGCCTGGGATGACATGCTGGACAAGCCACGCTGCCAAGGGACGGCTTGCACCTGTCACCCTGGGCTTCCGGATATTGGCAAAGGCTCTTGCCAACCCCATAGTGCCTTTTTTTAGGCAAGGCTCAAATTCTAAACCTACCACCCTAGAACACCAAAAAGGAAAAAAACTAAGGGTAATGCTGCTCAATGCCAGAAGTCTTAATCTCAAGATGCACGCACTCAAGGCCCTTCTCAATATGGAGAACATCGATGTCTGTGCTGTGACAGAAACCTGGTTCAAGGCTCCTGAGAGCACCCCAGCACTAACAGGTTTCACCTCATATCATGCCCGCCCCAAAATCCGGACAACACCAAGAAAGGAGGGGTGTCCATATTCATAAAGGACACCCACACCTCAAGGTTGGTGGCAACGCACGATGCATCGGAGACCATCCAGGTGCAATTAACCATAGGCAAGACTGCTCTGCAATTTGTAGCATGTTACAGGCCACCCTCTCAAACTCAGGAACCTCACATGGTCTTCCTGAAAACATTGGAGCGGATAAATGTATCTCCAAACACCATCATACTAGGTGACTTCAACTACCCTAATATAGACTGGGAACACTACTCAAGCCTGAACACTCTAACCCAAAGATTCCTGGAGTTCATAAACTCAAATGCCATGGAACAACTAGTCACCATCCCCACAAGAGGAGAAAACATACTTGATCTCATCATCATGAACATGGGATCAAAATGTTCAACACCAGAAGTATACCCCTCACTGGTGAGATCAGATCATAAACTAATCTCGCTGGAGGTCCTCATCCCGCCCCCACCTGAAACAAAAAAGACCACAGTGAAAAACTTCTCAAAAGCCGATTTCACACTTCTAAAAACTAGTGTGGTCTCCTTTAAGGCCCCTGAGCCAGTGGTAAACATTACTCAAACCGCCGAATCACTTACAAATGCCTTCTACCAGCACCTACAGGACTGCATGGATCAGGCAATCCCAAACAAAACTAAGACTCTCTGTACCAAAGGCAAGCATCCAGTCTGGTGGACCCCAGCCATAAACAAGCTCTACAACAAAAGGAGGAAGCTACTACAAGATAGAGCAAAATCCTTGAAAGGTAAGACACCTTTGATCATTATAAGTAAAAACTAAGAGCTCTCATAAAATCATCCAAGGCAAATTTTGAGAGAAAAATCGCCAAGGACTCTAAAGACAATCATAAGGCCTTCTTTAGCTATGTTAGAAACCTAGGAGGAAACTCCCAGATATGCTCAGAATTAGTTCAAAATGATGTGAAAATTACTGAACCTACACACATTGCTAACATACTGGCTGACAGGTTCAGTGCAAACTTCTCCCCCTCCCCGCCAAAAGGAGAGGTATCTATTCCAGGGGATTGTAGCCCCCCAAACATCTCCAACGCCAAGGTGAGAACTGCCCTCACTAAGGCAAAAAACACAGCATCCATGGGACCGGATGGTGTCCCCGGCTGTGTGCTTCATGAGCTCAACGAGGAATTAAACCCACAGTTAGGACAGCTGTTTAATCTTAGCCTCACCTCAGGATACGTACCCAAGGAATGGCGCACGGCGACTGTGGTCCCACTTCATAAGGGCGGTGCCTCCACAGACCCTGGAAATTACCGCCCCATTAGCTTGACAAGCCTTATCTGCAAAGCCATGGAGAGGATCATAATGGAACTCATAAATAAAGACATAGGGAACTTGCAGACTTTGGATCCAACCCAGTTTGGCTTTGTCAAAGGCAGATCCTGCCTCTTAAACTTGGTTGACTTTTTCGAGACAGTCACCAAGGCCATTGATGAGGGAAAGGCAGTCCATACAGCCTACCTCGACCTGGCAAAGGCCTTGACACAATACCCCACTCAGGTATCATCGAAAAACTCATCAGCTTGAATGTAAACCCATACATCACAAGATGAGTTGCAAACTGGCTAAGTGACAGAACCCACAGGGTCAGAGTTGCTGGAGCCATGTCAGACTCAAAGCTTGTCACAAGTGGTGTCCCACAGGGCTCAGTCCTGGGTCCACTCTTGTTCGGCATCTACTTTTCTGAAGTACAAGCAAACACAGGAGGGTTATGGCTGACAAAGTTTGCAGATGACTGCAAACTGGGCGCCATAGTCGAAAACACATCTGACACAGATATCCTCCAGAAGGGCCTCACAGAAACGGATAACTGGTGCCAGAGCCATGGCCTGAAGTTAAACGCCAAAAATGCATAGTCATACCCTTTGGGAAAAACAAGGTTACCCCTAGCTACCATATAGGTGGCAATCCACTGAGCACAGAAAAAGTCATCAGGGATCTGGGGACCCAAGTTGACAGTAGCCTTCGCTTGACACTCATGTTGCTAAAGTAGTTAGGAAAACCTTCTATATCGCCCACCTGATCATGAAGGGATTCACATCTAGATCAAGGGAGGTCATCGTCCCCTGTACTCATCACTCATTAGACCTATGATTGAGTACAATGCCCTTTCGGAATGTATCTGACCAGACACCTGCTGCAGCTTGAAAGGCCCCAAAAGTTCCTCACCAAAAGGATAAAGGGTCTCAAAAATATGTCTTATGCTGCCCGACTGAAAGAACTCCAGCTCTATTCAGTCTCATACCGCTTGCTCAGAGGTGACCTGTGCCTGACATATAAGGCCATGTCAAACCCAGATTTGATGAATATGCTTCACCTCAAAAATCTAGATCCCTCAGAACCACAAGGGTGGGAGACTTAAACCTTGACACGGTTATAAATAGAACGTGCTGGAGGGACAGATTCATCACCCAGAGACTCCCTATGCTGTGGAACAAAATCCCGGTACATGTGAGGCAGAGCACCTCGCTGGCCTTGTTCAAGAGGAATCTTGACCAATGGATGGGAGATCGCAGATATACCCCAGGGATTACTTCAGTGTCACTGCTTGACAGAGGCACAGAAAAATGATAGGCATAGTTTTTATTCAAACTAAAGGGGTGGCGAAAGCCACATAACTATGGGCTAGGCTTATAAATGCCCTTGGGCAGATAGCCTAGTATGAACCTATGAACCTATAAGATAGTGTGAGAATTGTATTCCCAACAAGCTCTTTTTACGTATATATGATAACTCCAAGTTGCAAAGTCATGGAGAAAGGAAAACAGTCAGATTATTTTGAAAAACTGAATCCCCCCTCCACTATGGCTGCAGTGAAAGAGCTAAACTGAAGGAACCATACAGTAAAAGTGTTCCTCCATTGATCAGGCGTTATAATGAATATGACTTTATAAAAAAGAATTTAAGAAATGAAACTGTAATGAAACATCCTGATATTGTCCTGTTGGCATCACTGACCATTGTGTGGCTTAGACACATGTATGGACGGCAGACTCAAACTAGACATACTACAGCAACTTGCCATTAGGTCTGTATGAACAGAATTAAATCACATGGCTCCTACCTTTATCTGGCTGGCATACTTTCCATTTTCTAGGTTATGTGTCCTCATGTAGGTTACTCTGAGTAACATAAAACACAACACTAACTCATGGTAGTGGCATGTAACTGCATTCACCTGCATTGAGAAAACAGAGGTAACATAGCAAATTGTATCAACTTTCATGTAAGATGGTATACATGATCTTTAGGCATGGCAAGAATCTGAAGTGTGTCCTGCATAATGTCACTGTGGCCAGTAGCTGTGTGAGACTGTACAGTGGTATACCAGGTATCATGGTCCACTCCACTTATGCACTTACAATGGCAGCAGCACCAAACATGCATGCATTGCTGTCATCACAAACGCACCTGGTTGTTATGCAGCACTGATCTCTAGGCCATTCTTAATACCAGTGATGGATACTTCAGGCAACAGAGTCACTAACATTGTATTATCATTAGTAAGTGCTATAGTGGTCAAAGTGTCTGCACATCTACACTGTTATGTAATTGAATATCCTATACCTTTTTCTTTATGTGGTCTCTCCTACTGATAGTTTGGTAATGGCATAGAGAAGTGAAATAGCTATGCCCAGTGACTAAGTTAACACTAGTTACTACTTCTGCCCAGTAATATTCTCACTGCTGTCTGTGTGCATCTCTTACAAGAAGCAGCACCCTGTCCTCTTAGAGTGCATTAAGGAGTGCTGCATTGTCTTACTCAATGAAATTCACCTTTTATTTCCAACTACCTGAGAAGCCCTGCTGTAAATACTACAGAAACATATAGATAACAGCTGTTATAGTGACATCACATCCTCTGATACATTCAGAATTAATTATGTATGTAGTCAGAACACAGTGTAAATTTAAGGCAATCAAAAAAATAGGTAATGGAGCAAAACAAGGCTGTAGGAAACAAAGAACATCCAAATCACAGTAGCAAGATCGATTTATTCCAATATAGTAACAGAGGTAAGCGTTTTCATCCAGAAGGGCTTCTTCAGACCATGACAACTTCTAAAACACAATGAATTTATATACCAACATCTCCATAACTGGCAGGAAACATAAATTAATCCACTCTTAAAGCAACAGACATCTAAATGTACAAACAACATATAAAAACACATAATGAATCAACAGCAAAACCTCCACTAAATGAATACATAAAAACA